>NC_056739.1:672794594-672982094 GCF_019279795.1 Protopterus annectens | reverse complement strand
GTGCCACAGATGTGCTGGTTCCCGGTGCCATGGCCAGCTGAGGTGGGACAGGTTGGTCTGCTGGGACCCACATTCCCATACGTGCTATGGTGTTTATGTTTTATCAACATATTTGGATTAGTAATAGTCAACACATTCCAGGATTAGGTATAAGAGCATGCATAGATATTCCCATTAACTCAGACACCAGATATGCAACAGTCGCATAGCAAACAGAACACATGCATATATGGGACCACAGTGGTAATTACAACAGCATGCAGGTACATTGATGGCACCCTGCCACCAATGTTGGAGTATTTCAACATAGCACATGCATAGAAACAGATTTAAATAAATTTTAATAATAGGCACATATACATACATTTTCTCTTATATACATACATATATATATATATATATATATATATATATATATATATATATATATATATACATACATATATATATGTTTTTTATGCCATATATTATGTTATATATATATATATATATATATATATATATATATATATATATATATTATATATGTTTTTTCATGTTTTTTATGTTGTTTTTATGTATTATAATGTGTGTATATACATATATATATATATATATATATATATATATATATATATATATTTATATTTTTTTATGTTACATATATTTTTATATTAATACATTAGTACATATATATGCACAAGTTGTTTCACATATGTAATCACTAAGCACATCTGTTTTAGTATAGTTTCATGGTTTGTTGATATGTGATTTTGCAAGGAGCTGTTTAAATTTCTATTTATCATTTGCACTGGCACTTTAAGAATGAGTAATGTTTTCGCGCTTTTTTAGATTTAAATAGTGTGATGTTTGGAGAGATTAATAGGTCTGAAGAAGCCGTAAGGTGAAAGTGCTAACCTGTACCAGTATTTGTACTTATTTCTTGATTTTATTAAAGAAAGGTTCGTGAACTGAATGAGTCGTGGTTCTTATCGCTTGCGAAATTAGAACTCTTGAAGTTCTGTCGACTTTACATATGAACTTGTATTTCATCTACTGTGGTTTGCTCCTACTAACTTTTTTTTATTATAGATTTAAATAATTATCTAACAATAGGACATATGTTCCAACATTACAGTAAAGTCATCACGTACCAATTGAGTTGGGTATTTAGTTTATTGTTGCAGATATGGTGGTGGGGGAAGATGTCAATTTACAACTAGTATATTTCTGTAGTTCACATTACTTTCCTAGTCAGTGCTGTTATCTGTACCTTACAAATATTACTACACTTCCCTATTGCCTTTGTTTGGACAGTGATGTGGCTGTCAACAACTACATACATGAACTGGTTTTACCTGCAGTATACACCTCTTACCTGGTATACCAGTGGAGGTATTGTTTGTTAACACTAACTGTTTCCACACATACTCCCAGATTCCAGGTTGATGTTATGCACATACCAGTCATCTCTTTTTGCACACACTCTGGCCATGTCTTGACCACATGCAGGTGAACCAGGACATATGTAGACTATTGCCCTCTTCAACCTTTAGTGGCTTACAACAATCTTATACAGGATTTCCTAGACAGTTATATTATGTAGCACAGTGTGGGTGACAGCGATACCTTATAATTCAGAGCAACTCTAACACTCACAATGCCACACAATACCAGAGTAAACAGTACCAGTACAGGGTATCAATCTTTTATTTCTAGGCACAGTGTTCGTATCTGATGGACCTGTGGGAGCAAAGTTTGTTAGCACTACCTGAATGTTACCACACAAATTACCAGAATCCACATTAGTGTTATGCACATACAACTCTGGTCACAGCTTGACAACATGGGGGTGTAGATGGGAAATACTTGGCTTATTACTCTCATAACATTTTGGGGAGTTGCTAGTGTAACAGGTTTGTTCTTACAGATGTGTGGCAATCAGTTGTATTTCTTGTTTTCTGCCTAAACATCTGGGATCATCCCACTGATTTCCCAAGGGGACAGGGTGACAGGCAACAGATATAAGCCAATATACTGGACATTCTGGACATATATGTGCAGTTGTGGGGTTTGATTCTGTATGCAGCCTACTTCCACTCCCAGGATTCAGACCATGGCTATGTCTGCTAACACGAAAACACTGTCCATCACAGTTGTGTGTACTATATATATATATATATATATATATATATATATATATATATATATATATATATATATATATATATTGCTGTATATCTATTATCTGATTTATGTGTATAATTCTCCTGTGGTTTTACATTCTGACCTTGTATTACATCAGTCTTATACAGGATTTCCTAGACAGTTCTATTATGTAACAGAGTGTGGGTGACAGTGATGAGTAATACCTTATTATTCAGAGCAACTGCAACAATAACAATGCCATACAATACCAAAGTAAACAGTACCAGTACAGGATATCAGTCTTTTATTTCTGGGCACAGTGTTTGTATCTGATGGACCTGTAGGAGCAATGTTTGTTAGCACTACCTGAATGTTGCCACACAAAGTACTAGATTTAACTTTAGTATTATGCACTTACTTTATTATGCACTGTTACTCTACATACTCTGGTCACAGTTTGACAACATGGGGGTGTAGATGGGTCATACTTGGCTTATTACTCTCAAAACAGTTTGGGGAGTTGCTAGAGTGACAGGTTTGTTCTTATAGGTGTGTGACAATCAGTTGTATTTCTTGTTTGCAGCCTATACATCTGGGATCATCCCACTGATTTCCCAGAGGGACAGAGTGACAGGCAGCAGACATGGGCCAATTTGCTGGACATTCTGGACATATCTGTACAGTTGTGGGGTAGAATTCTGTATGTAGACTACTACCACTCACAGGATTCGAACCATGGCTGTGTGTGTTAAAAATATAACAACTCACGTCTCAGTTGCATGTGCTATTTGGATTTTGTTGACTGTCTTTTGACTGTTTTCTGTCTATGTCTCTCTCAGTTTTATTAATGACCTCTGGGGATTACATCAGTCATATACCGACATTCCTACACATTTTATTTATGTTGCACAGTGTGGGTAAATGTGCTTAATACAACAGTACTATTATGTGATTGCAAATTTACATTACCATATGATACCAGAATAAGCACATGCAGTCCAGCAGTTAGACCTTTATTGTCAGACTATTATGCATTTATTTACATACAACCTATATGAAACTCTTCCTGCCATATTCTTTGGTGTATGCAGTACTTGCCTTAAACAATACAGGTTTTATACAGGCAATTAACTTACTAATACTTTTAGATTTATTTCCTATGACAGTACATGCAAGAGTATTACTAACCTGCCTGGCGTCGCCCCCTCTCCAAGCAACATCCATGGGCCTCCTGGTTCACAGCCTGCTCACTTGCTGCTGTGAAGGACATAAGAGGAATATTAAACCATACCTAACCGTAATATACATGAGCTGGCAATTATTAAACAGGTAGTGGAGTGATACTTACACACATCTGGGACTTCCCCTGTCCTCCTAACCTCTTGGATCCACTGATCCAAGAGATTCCCCTTTCACTACTTCAGGTCAGCATAGTGATGTCTGACCTGCTCACCAGTTTGGAGTACACCAGTGGCACTGGTGAGGTCATGGGCAAGACGGTCCCAGGCTTCCACTTTATATTGGGAACCGTGGTACTGGCTCTGCAGCAGTCTGTGCTCAAGGAGTCCTGCTATGACTCTGGACTCCTGAATGCCCCAGTGCTGCACCAAAAAGCGCACTCCCTCTCTCATTCCAAACACGGTGCCTGCAAGGGGAAGCTACAACCAGTTATGAGATGTATTCACGCCTGTTGGGTTTAAATAGGGCCAATTTCCCACACTTTGCCATGATTGGATGGTTTTGAAAAGACTGCGCTTAGCATTGCTTAATATTTAATTTGCATTCTATTTGCTTTTTGGCATTGATTTATTATTCATTACATGTTATATATGTGTCTGGTATCCATGATTCATGTGTACATATACTCTCTGGGGTCTTTGTGTTTACTAGGGGACTTCAACACTTTATTACAATTACACCTCATATCTGGGCTTACTGCAGTACTCCATTTCACATATTTATGTTATGTAGTAGGTTATAGAACATATGACTGTATATAGATTTCTTTCACATGTTAAGTTTGATTTTACTATACTGAGGATTTGTTTGGTGATACCTCAATCTTATGTACTGCTGTGATGGCTTAGTGGTTAACTACTGTGACTATAGTGTTCCGGGTCCTGGGCTCAAGACCTGAAAAGGCTGTTTAATTCTGACCAGAATAGTGGCTGTTGCATACAGAGTGATTAAGGCACTTGTAAGTGGGTTTGGTTGGTTTGCGTGAGGGTAAGCAATGCTGACCTCCTGTTAAATATGCTTACAGAGCATTAGCTTCAATATTGCTTAACGTGTGTGTGCACTGCTAACCCCCACGCAAACAGGCTTAAACCCGGTTACTAGTGCTTACTCCCACTTAATAGTGCTTACTCCCACTTACCACTGCACTGATTTAGACAGTAATGACTAATGGTTCTTGGGAAGGGGGGGGGGGGATTTGGAAGCTGTATGGAGCTACCATTCATTACACATTTTACCTTCCATCTGTATCCCTGATTCCTGTGTACATATACTGTATGGGGCACATGTGATTATCTGTGAACTTTGCAACATTATGACACTGATACCTCACATCTATATTTAATGCAGTACTCCAGTTCACAAATAAATGTTATTTAGTAGGTTATGCAACTAAAAATATTGGTCATAAAGTGATATGACATGTAAATGGAATGTGCTGCAGTGAGATTCGAACCGGGAATGACTGCTCATTAGGCAAATGCTCTGCCCACTACATTATTGCTATACTGCTTCATTTGCATATATCTTGCTTTTTATCATCTTCTGCCATTTAAGCTGCATTAACCATAGCTAAGCGATGGGCAAACCTGTGCACCTATGGTTAAATTTAATCTGTTTTATAAAAAAAATAAAGTATCTTTATATTTTTTGTGTTAACTATTGCTATTGTACACATGGGGGGATGTTGCTGGGGGTATGCGTACACCTATGAGTGGTCTTGCTCATTCTTTTAGGACTTTCTGTTGTTCTTCATTGCAGTGGTGTGTAAATTCTGAGAGCTCTGCTCTCAGATGCACCCTGCACTCTTACATGCTCCATGTAAGATTAAGAGCTCAGGCAGCACACCTTCATTAATATGCATGGTGCACTGCCATCCTGCTCCTAAACGGCTGCTTCCATGCAGGACTAAGCCAGTCCTGCATGGAAGAATAGTAACTCCAGGGGTATATATTTGGAAAATTTCCTATTAATGTTATGCTTATTAGAATTTATAGGTAATATTTTATTTTTATTCTTATTAAATTTAAGCCATGAAATTCTTTGGAAGATTTCCATTCTCTCAAATAAAACTTACAAACACCTGCCATAATCATTCAAAGTTAATAAAATATAATCTGCAAACAACTGAATTTTAGAATTTAAATGATTACTAAATTGTATACCTTTGCTGTTAGCATTTGATCTGCTACAATTTGCAAATTGTTCTATGACCAGAGCAAATAATAATGGTGACAATGGAGATCCTTGCTTAGTACCTTTAGTAATTGTAACTGGCCTAGAACTATATGATCCAATCTTTATATAATTTAAAGAATTTTCATATAACAATCTAATTAATCATATGAAATCATATGAAAAAAACATATTCATCCAAAGCCAAGAGGAAATAATCCCAATGAACTGAATAAAAGGCACTATTAATGTCTAAACTTACTAGAGTCAGACCTCATTTTGTAATATTGATATTGTCAATTATTGTAAGTACTCTTTTAATATTATCATATGAATTTCTATTCAATATGAAACCAGTTTGATCTTCATCATATACTAAGGATAGAAACAATTTAATTCTAGCAGGATCACCACTTGTATAACCTTTGACCCATGAACATGATGCCATTACTTTGCTGTCTTGTTTTCTTCTTGACAGTCCATACAACCAGAGCAATCCAAAGGCAAAAGAGGAGACAAAGACAAAAAAAAAAAAAAACTCCTCCAGCTCATGGCCTCAGCAGGAAAAAGGAGAGACAATCCAAGCAACAACACAGCCTCAAATGGCTCCAGGTAGCTCAAGCTTAGCTTTAGTTTTTTAAAGAGAAAAGCTAACCCGCTCCCATAACCTAAAAAAAGGTAAATCATCTCACACATGGTGGTGGCAAATCACATCTCTCCACACACAAGAAACACTGACAAAGCTGCTGTTTTCATAAAAATCCATAATTTCAATCAAAAGAGTAAAAAAAAAATAATAGTAAAAAAATATATAAAACACACATCACCTGCAACTCCACTCAAGCAACGAACACACACAGCACGACCATCCATCTCACAACCAGGCATCCAGAAACCCATATATCCCCAAAAAAACTCTATGCCATCAACATAATTTCAAAGAAGAAAGCAACTTTCAGAACATAACACTCACTTACAAGACAGACATACACAATCATAAGACTCAGTCAAAAAAGAAGAAAAAAAAAACAAATTATTTGTTATAACTAATAGAATATTTTCAAATAAAATTGAAAGAGATATTGATTACATTAGACTGTATATGATGTTATAAAGAATGATATGGGGGGATATAATAAACTCTGCATAGGAATAGTGGAAAGCCTACACAGAGTGTACTGTGGCCATGTCTGTGGCTCCCTCTCGGTAGTGCACCTTGCATATTAATGAAGGCATGCTACTGAGAGACAGCCATGTAACGCAGTTAAAGAATCAGTGTAGGGGTGTGTTACAGTGTCTTGAGATGAGTAACACAAACCCTGCACTGTTCAAGTGCCGGATGGTATTGAAATATAAAATTAAAATATGTTATTTCCGTTTTTTTACTTTTGTTTTTTTTTTTTTGTGTGTTTGCGTGGTGCAGCAGTTAATGTGCAGACATCTAAAAATAGAAACCGGATACATTTAATTTTCTTACAAAGGTCAGGTTTAAGCATATCTAAGCAGGTTTGCAGAATGAGGTGTGGTGCTTAGCAGTGCTTAAACGTAGTGGAGAGATATATAGAAATGTATAGCAATTTCCAAATATCCTTGAAGCTGAATGGTTAGAGTCATGGGCCAGTGTGCAGTAGGTGTATTGTTCAAATACACAGACAGACCATTCAGCTTTTATATTTAATAGCAATAAGTGATATTTTTTTTAGTAATGATGTATGTATTGACATTTGTTAACTGGGTTAGCCTAGCTTGGCCAGAAGTCCATTTTCAGTGGAGACCCGAGTAGAAAAGATCCAGTTACACACAGGTCAAAAATACCTAAAATGCACACTCCAAGATAAAAAAATTAAAAAACAGAAGGTCAGGAAATATAGAAGCGCAATGAATACACAGAATAATAAAGTAGTAGTAATGAAGAAAAACTTTCATTTAGTCTTATTTTGTTTTGTATATTTATTTTTTTTTTTAAATGTGGTTTGCCCTTAGGTAAGCTCTGCAAAGCACTGCAAAGCCAAGCTAAACAGTACTTAAACAGGATCCGTTTTTAGCAATGCTTAGCAATGCACAGCTCTGCTTAGCTTGTTTTGGCACTGCTGAGCAATCCCAGTTTAAGCAGTCCTCAGCTCAGCTAAGCTGTTTTGTGCTCTATTAAGCAGTGCTAAGCACTACCAGTTTAAGCACTGCTCAGCTGAGCTCAGCGGGTTTGCGAGGTGCTAAGCGAAGCACCGCATTTTTAAAAATGGCCCAATAGTGGCAAAGGGCAGGAAAACAGCTGAACAGGTGGGAATAGAGATATAACCTGTTGAAGTTTGACCTGTGCAGGAACTATGGCAAGAATTGGAGAGGCTGATCACTTCCGGTTGAAGCAGTGGGGCATTTTGGAGTCCAGGGTCATGTTTGGACTCCTTGTTAAAAAAAAAAAAAACATGATGTCTATGTGCTGCAGGGCCAGTTCCAGAGATCAGAGTACAAGGTATAGACCTGGGACCAACTGGCATGTGACCTCACCAGTGCAACTGGTATCCCCCACACAGGTGAGCATGTGTGTCACCATTATGATGACCTGAAGCATAGGACATGGGATTTCATGGCCACTTGGATCTAAGATGCTCGTGCTGACAATGACCCACAAGTTTGTAAGTATTGTAAGATTGTTTTGCCAAATGCTAGTATGAATATGCGATAGACAAGTACACATAATGGTGTTATTCTTTCCCCAGAGCTGGAGAAGAGAGAGCTTGCAACCTGGAGGCCCATGCAGAGTGCCTGGCTAGGTTGCACTGAGAGGGTGGTGAGTACAGATATATCTTGCAATATATAGTAATATAAATAAGAAAGAATACAGTAGTAACTGCCAGTAGGTATATTCTGTTTTGAGTGTACTGCAATGAATGTAGTCATAGATCTAGACTGATATAAGTGAATAATGCCAGGCACAGTACAATATAGATTGAAGCACGACACCGGCTATTGTTAAGGAAATAATGTTACCACTACATTAATAATTTTAAGGAAATAAATGTTTATACTGTATTAATAATAATGTTATGGTAAGAAAGTACTGCATTCATAAATGTTAAGGGAATACATCAACTGCATTCATAATTGTAAGGAAATAAAGTACAACTGCAACCAGAATTGTTAAGGGGATAAAGTTAGTACTGCATACATAGTGGAATAATAGCTGTCTTTCAACGTTTGCATTGTTTAAAGTGTTCATCAATAAAGACTGTTAGATCTATACCAATCACTGTTTCATGTCATCCTGAATACAGCTGTGTTTTGACAAATGTTGTGTGTGTTTTGAGCTGTTAGTCAAGAAATTGAGTATTACAATTACTGTGAAGTAAACACGGAATAATACCATGAAGTGACTGAAGGTTAGTCGATAAAGAACTATTTTGGTAAAGTGTTGTTTGCAGCCTATACGTCTGGGATCATCCCACTGATTTCCCAGAGGAACAAAGTGACAAGTCGCAGATATGGACCAATTTGCTGGATATTCTGGACATATCTGTACAGTTGTGGGGTATAATTTAGTATGCAGACTACTACCACTCACGGGATTCAAACCATGGCTGTGTGTGCTAAAAATATAACAGGTCACATCTCAGTTGCATGTGCTATTAGGATTTTGTTGTCTGTCTTTTCACTGTTTTTTGTCTATGTCTCTCTCAGTTTTACTAAATGACCTCTGGGGATTACCTCAGTCATATACCGACATTCCTACACATTTTATTTATGTTGCACAGTGTGGGTAACAGTGCTTAATACAACAGTACTATTACATGATTGCAAATCTATATTACCATTTGATACCAGAGTAAACACATGCAGTCCAGCAGTTAGACCTTTATTGTCAGGCTATTATGCATTTATTTACATACAACCTATATGAGACTCTTCCTGCCATATTCTTTGGTGTATGCAGTACTTGCCTTAAACAATACAGGTTTTATACAGGCAATTAACTTACTAATACTTTTAGATTTATTTCTTATGACAGTACATGCAAGAGTATTACTAACCTGACTGGCATTGCCACCTCTCCAAGCAACATCCCTGGGCCTCCTGGTTCACAGCCTGCTCACTTGCCGCTGTGATGGACATAAGAGTAATATTTAGCCATACCTATCCATAATATACATGAGCTGGAAATTATTAAACAGGTAGTGGAGTGATACCTATACACACCTGGGACCTCCCCTGTCCTCCTAGCCTCTTGGATTCACTGATCCAAGAGATCCCCCTTTCACCACTTCAGGTCAGCATAGTGATGCCTGACCTGCTCACCAGTTCAGAGTATGCCAGTGGCACTGGTGAGGTCCCGGGCAAGATGGTCCCAGGCTTCCGCTTTATAATGGGAACACTGGTACTGGCCCTGCAGCAGTTTGTGCTCATGGTCTTTGACAAGAAGTCCTGCCATGACTCTGGACTCCTGGATGCCCCAACACTGCACCCAAAAGTGCACTCCCTCTCCCATTCCAGACATGGTGCCTGCAAGGGGAAGCTACAACCGGTTTTGAGATGTATTCCCACCTGTTGGGTTTAACTAGGGCTGATTTACCACACTTTGCCATGATTGGACAGTTTTGAAAAGGCTGATCTATGGGCAAACCTGCTTACCTAAGATTGGCATTGTTTAAAGGGGTATACCAATGGGTAAATTGAGTTAGCTGGCCTACACATTGCTTCCACCTACTAAGCTGGCCTGTGCAATGCTTAACATTGCTTAATATTTACTTTGCATTCTATTTGCTTTTTGGCATTGATTTATTATTCATTACATGTTATATATGTGTCTGGTATCCATGATTCATGTGTACATGTAATGTATGGGGTCCTTGTGTTTATTAGGGGACTTCAACGTATTATTACAATTACACCTCACATCTGGGCTTACTGCAGTACCCCAGTTCACATATTTATGTTATAGATTCCTTTCACATGTTAAGTTTGATTTTACTATAGTGAGGATTTGTCTGGTGATACCTCAATCGTATGTACTGCTATGATGGCTTAGTGGTTAACTGCTATGACTATAGTGTACTAGGTCCTGAGTTCAAGACCTGCAAAGTCTGTTTGTTTCTGGCCAGAACAGTGGCTGTTGCATACAGAGTGATTAAGGCACTTGTAAGTGGGTTTGGTTGATTTGCATGAGGGTAAGCAATGCTGACCTCCTGTTAAATATGCTTAAAGAGAGTTACCTTCAATATTGCTTAACCTGTGTGTGCATTGCTAACCCCTGTGCAAACAGGCTTAAACATGGTTACTAGTGCTTTCTCCGGCTTAATAGTGTTTACTCCTGCTTACCACTGCACTAATTTAGACAGTAATGTCTAATGGGTCCTTGGAAGGTGGGGAATTTGGAAGCTTTATGGAGTTATCATTCATTACACATTTTACCTTTCATCTGTATCCCTGATTCCTGTGTACATATACTGTATGGGGCACATGTGATTATCTGTGGACTTTGCAACATTAAGACACTGATACCTCAAATCTGTATTTAATGCAGTACTCCAGTTCACAAATAAACGTCATTTAGTAGGTTATGCAACTAACAATATTGGCCATAAAGTGATTTGACTTGGAAATGGAATGTGCTGCAGTTGGATTCGAACCGGGAATGACTGCTCGTTAGGCAAATTCTCTGCTCACCACATTGTTGCTATACTGCTTCATTTGCATATATCTTGCTTTTTATCCTCTTCTGCCATTTAAGCTGCATTAATTGTAGCTAAGCGATTGGCAAACCCATGCACCTACAGTTAAATTTAATCTATTTTATCAAAAAATAAAGTATCTTTATTTTTTTTGTGTTAACTATTGCTCTTGTACACGTGAGGGGATGTTGCTGGGGGTATGCGTATACCTATGAGCAGTCTCACTCATTTTTTTAGGACTTTCTTCTGTTCTTCATTGCAGGGGTGTGTATATTCTGAGAGCTCTGCTCTCATATGCCCCCTGCACTCTTACATGCCCCATGTAAGATTAAGAGCTCAGGCAGTGCACCTTCATTAATATGCATGGCACACTGTCGTCCTGCTCCTAAACGGCTGCTTCCATGCAGGACTAAGCTAGTCCTGCATGGAAGAATAGTAACTCTGGGGGTATATATTTGGAAAATTTCCTATTAATGTTATGCTTATTAGAATTTATAAGTAATATTTTATTTTTATTCTTATTAAATTTAAGCCATGAAATTCTTTGGAAGAGTTACATTCTCTCAAATAAAACTTGCAAAGACCTGCCATAATCATTCAAATTTAACAAAATATCATCTGCAAACAACTGAATTTTAGAATTTAAATGATTATTAAATTGTATACCTTTGCTGTTAGCATTTGATCTGCTACAATTTGCAAATGATTCTATTACCAGAGCAAATAATAATGGTGACAATGGACATCCTTGCTTAGTACCTTTATTAATTGTAACTGGCCTAGAACTATATGATCCAATCTGTATATAATCTATAGAATTTTCATATAACAATCGATTTAATCATATGAAATCATGTGAAAACATATATTCCTCCAAAACCAAGAGGAAATAATCCCAATAAACTGAATAAAATGCACTATCAATGTCTAAACTTACTAGAGTCAAACCTCGTTTTGTAATATTGATATTGTCAATTATTGTAAGTACTCTTTTAAATTCATCATATGAATTTCTATTCAATATGAAACCAGTTTGATCTTCATCAAATGCTAAGAATACAAACAATTTAATTCTATTAGCATGTAATTCCAAAAAAGTCTTATAGGTTCATAGGTTCATAGGTTCATACTAGGCTATCTGCCCTCGGGCATTTATAAGCCTAGCCAGAGTGTGTTTGGCTTTCGCCACCCATTTCAAATGAATTTTGATATGCCCTTTTTCGAGGTTAGTATACTGTGCTTCTGTATAATCAACATTTAGTAGAGATACTGGTCTATAAGATGTATATTCTTTTCCATTTTTATCCAACTTTAAAATTGGAGAAATTAATGTATATTTAGAAGATGGGGGAATATTATTTAGCTTCTTTAGCTAATGTAAATACTCTTAGCAATATTGCCAGAGCTTCCTCAGGTAATAGTTTATATGCTTCAGGAATAATATTGTCAATTACAGGAGCTTTGTTTAATTTTAATTTATTAATTTGAGATTTAAGTTTGAATATTAAAATCGGTGTATCTATTTTATCTGCTCTTCTATTAATTTGTTTTTGATATGTTTCATAAATATTTTATTATACTTTGTGGTTCTATTATTGGGATATAAAACTTAATTGAACTAAAGTGTATTTTAAATGCCTCTAAAATGCCTTCTTACTCTGAAATCTTTTTTCCAGTTCTAGGAATATAAACTTCTTATATTTTGTTAGATTTAATAATCTGTTTCATTCTGTGCTAGGCTATGTTTATTTTTATGATTCATAGCATAAATGCGCATTTTTATCTTCTCTAAGTTAATCATAGTTTTATGATGTAATATCTCTAAATATCTTTTATCATCTCATCAAGTTATTTTGCTAAATTTTTGTTACCTTTTTGAATATCCATTTTAAGTTTATGTACTTTCTTTTGCAAGTCTAATAATTTTGATGCCATTGTTTTTTTTTCTTAGTAATATAAGATTTTAAAGAATACCACACATAAATTACAGATATATCTTTGGTAAAATTTATATTTATACCCACTTTAAGTTTATGTACTTTCTTTTGCAAGTCTAATAATTCTGATACCATTTTTTTTCTTAGTAATATATGACTTTAAAGAATACCACACATAAATTACATATATATATTTTGTAAAATTTATATTTATAAAGGATTGAATTTCTTTATAAAATACTGTAAAATCTTTCAGGTTAATTACTAATAGAAATTCTTTTTTGGCATTCATTTTCAATTCAAAATTAATTACCTTATGATCAGATAATGGGCATGTGTCAATTTAACTTTATCTAACTTTCTTATTATATCACTTGGAATATGTAATCTATCTATTCCAGACTGAGTACCATGATAATGAGAAAAATGTGCAAAAATTATAAATTTGCCTCTCAAAATTAGTTTATGTACACAATATTAAATATATCTATGAAATCTATTAATGCTTTTGATTATGCTGGTTTCCTATAATTATTTATTGTGGTAGTATCACAATCATTAAAAGTATAATTAAAATCACCAGCTAAAATTATATTCCCTTTAGAATGCTGTATAATCTCCTCAAACTGTTGCTTAACCACTTTAACTTCTAACCCAGGAATCCAATAAAGATTAATTACAGTGTAGATTCTCCCATTTAATTCCAAAGATGCTAGACAAAATATCCCAGATTTATCACTATATACGTTTATTATTTTAGGCATTAATGCAGAGTTTTTTCCCTAAAATTGCACCTCTTTTCTTGCTTTTATAATGTGAACTAACGAGTACTGAGTAGATGTTTGTATTAAGTCTGTTAATGTCTTCTTGTAATAAATGTGTCTCCTGTAAGGATACAACTTGGAAATTAAACATTTTTAAATATTTGTTTAAACTCCCCCTGTTACAGCTGTTATTCAAACCATTAACATTGGTTGAAATACACTTCATATACAATGTATCAATAGAAGTATTGTTAGCCATATATATTTTATCAATATAAGGAAAACATTGACTGAAAATGATTGTGTATGTTTATCAATCACACTGAAGTTATTAATATTTGTAGATACCACATTATAAGTAGTTAAACACTGAAATAATATCATTTAAATAAAAGGTAAACCACACAATCCCGAGAGTTTAAGACCCAACATTTGAATAACATCTCTATTCTCTATTCTAAAGTCTCCTGCTAAAACTAGCCCCCTCTCTAAGTATTTGAGAATTAATTTTATACAAAAGTTTATTTATTAAACAAATATTAGCCAATGGGTTATATAAACTTTTTTTTACCTTATACTTATGTTTCAAAAATATGCAAATGAAAAATAATGACAGATAATATGGATCTATTTATTCTAATTGCTTTTATTACTTAAAATAACAATATATGGATGGGCCACTATTCAAATTAAGTAGACCTCTGCAAATGAAAATAACAATAACAAGGAGAGGAGACTTAGTTTAATATACAATTCAGAGGTCTTAAATCAAGTGTTATGAACATTCTCAAATCCTAACTCTGTAAAGTTCACTCTTTCAATACTATAAGTGGTATATGAACATGAAAAGGTTATGTATTTTATTTAGAATTTATACATCTTTGATAGCAACTTGATTATTAAAACTGATCATTACTAAAGAAAAAGTCATATGTCTCCTAGAATAAATGTTTGAAGAGACTCATCATATATATATATATATATATATATATATATATATATATATATATATATATATATATATATATATATGGGTCTACTTCAGAAGATCTACAGACCATTTGATCAACATTCATTTGGTCAACAGCTCATTTGGTCAACAACCAGTATTCAAGGCACTTAACAGGGATTTGCCCCCCTCTCCAATGTTGTGCGACCCTCGAGTTGATATATATAGTTAGGGGGTGTGAGGGGCACAGCCCCCCACCTATTTTCATCTAAAATGTGTAGTTTTTCTTGTATTATCATGTTTTTAAATGAAAATAGGTGGGGGGCTTCAACCCCCACACCCCCCAACTATATATATCAACTCCAGGGTCACACAACATTTGGGAGGGGGCAAATCCCTGTTAAGTGCCATGAATACTGGTTGTCGACCAAATGAGCTGTCGACCAAATGAATGTCGATCAAATGGTTTGTCAATCTTCTGTAGATCTATATATATATATATATATATATATATATATATATATATATATATATATATATATATATATATATATATATATATATATATATATATATATATATATATATATATATATATGGGTCTATCTGAATTAACCGACAGTGCAAAAGACCGACACTGACATACCCGACACGAAAACACTGACAAATCATAGCAATGAAAAGTGAGAATCCCGACACAGAAATCACCGACAATGTAATGATCGACACATCCCCGTAGATTCCACTGTACACACCAGTGATAGTAACACTCCTGTTATGTTACATTAGTATAATTAAACACAAAGTCAGATTAATGATAGTAACACTCCTGTTATGTTATATTAGTATAATCACACAGAAAATCAAATGAAACTCAGCAAAACTACATTCTACACACAAAACGGTTCATAGTTTTAAAAGCCTCGCAATGGCTGTCACGAACTCCACAGCTGTGCATTGTTCTCTACTTTCTAATACATTCTTAAACTGCACATGTCTGGTAATTAGTTTCCTCTTCTTCGGAGACTGTACATGGCCTGTGGACATACGAATCCTAAGTTCGTCTACCCGGTCTTACTCCCTCACTAAAGTTAGTAGCAAAAACCGCAGGTTTGTCCCTCTGTCTCCTAGGAGACACTTAAGTCTCCTATGCCACGCCTCCACTGTATTTTGGGTCCACGGCAGATTCAGTTTATTAAGTTCACTTACATTCCACATAGTAATGGGAAACAATGGAGGGAATTTCATAGTGGTAAATGTCCTGGTTTGAAATTGTATCCTTCTGCCATTAATATACCACTCAGAAAAGTACTTTATCAAGTCCTTACCCTCTGTGGGAAAAGAAGCTTGCAATGTATCAAAGGTCACCTGCACTTCATCTTCCTTTAGAAATGCCAGAGCCATTAGTGATTTAACAGCTAGTTGGAAGTCCTGTGAATTATTATAGAATGATGCTAGCCATAATGCTTGCACCTTTCGCCTATGGAGAACAGAGTGAATTGTACCAAGGGATGTTGAAGCCAGTGCATCCTCCACTATTAAACATGGTGTGTCCCTGCTTAAGTAAGCTCTACTCTTTAGATCGCTACACACCACATATCTCTGCAGCTCACCAGGATCCGCAGCATGGTTGTGCGCTACAGACTTTACAAGTATTTTACCATCTGGAGACATTGTGGTAACAGCCCTGCCTCTACAAACATCATGTGTTTTATACTTGCATGCCCAGTAGCTTTTGTTGTGGCATTTTCTTTCAAGGTGGTAGCGGTACGAATCTATCACTAACATGTCATTTCCCTTTTGAGACTTTACTGTTTTGTATAACTGTCCTAGCTCTCCTACAATTTCCTCATTAGCCATATTGTCTTTTGATGCATAGCATGGTAATGCAGGCGTGGGGAGTCCTTATTAGCAATCTGATGCGTTACTACTGGTGGTTTGTTTAAGTACCCATTTACACCTGTTCTGCTGTTAATTGTTGTGATATACTCATACTGTTGTGCTACTTTCAGTCCTAATCATTTAGGCAGTTGTGGGGCTTTGTATTCCATGGTCAGGATTGTGCTCTGTCAGTTATTTTAATATTCGTTTTTTTTTCACTTTAGTTCATTTGGTGTCGGGGTATGTCATTTTCGGTCTTTTGCAGTTTCAGTTAATTCAGGTAGACATATATATATATATATATATATATATATATATATATATATATATATATATATATATAAACAATCAGTGTCTGCATTACTTAATTCTTTAAAAGCTCATGCCTATTTCAGATGAAAACCTATAAATATCTTAGTTTATCTCTTATCTATATGATTTCTAAGGAAACAGAACCATATTAAATAACATTACCAAACAGATTAAAAGTAACATCCAAAGTTAGTATGGAACTCACTTTTACTAGTGTACATCACAGTTATGCAAATATATTAAGATATGTGCTTTTAATCTTACATATTACAAATTGAAATGGTATGTTTGTGTGAGTGTGTGTGTGTGTGTGTGTGTGTGTGTGTGTGTGTGTGTGTGTGTGTGTGTGTGTGTGTGTGTGTGTGTGTGTGTATCTTTACTGAATAATTGATGCATGCAACATAAATCCTATTTGGCAGTCCAGAACCATGATACCAGCAAGTTTAAACATCACTGCAATGTATGGTAAATGAACTAAAAGAGAAAAAAAGCAAGGCATCTTAAATAAGCCTAAAATCTGGAATCTCAAATCCATGCAGTATAACTTTCAGTAATATCTTTCAATTTGAAAATAATTCTTATGTATAAATGGTTAAGCAGATTTCAGACTAACAAATGAAACAACTGTTTTACCAGAAATGGCACATATATAGATTGTTGTTCTCTTTATTAAGTAGTGACCTAAAAGCAGTAACAAAAAACATTTATTTATTTTAAAACTGTGTTTCATATATGTGGAACATTAAGATAAAGCTTCATTTCAGACATGGGTCATAATCCAATCTCAGTATCTAGCTGAAAGACATTTAACCATTGATAAGTATCTTGTAGTTTGATAAGTAACTGGTGGATGAAAGCCCTACTTCCACATTGATTTTATCATTGCAGGAATTCAGTAAGATAAGGAGATGTCGGGGAGATACTGAAGTGCAAAGTAAGAAAATGATGAGCTTGGTATGTGCAAAAGGAAGCTGGCACCTCTCTGCATTTTTCTACAATTTGGACATAAGTTGAGGCTAATAAAGTTTTTACTCTGTCTAAAAAGGAGACCCCTTCCTCCACCAGATGATATGTATGACAATATTATGTGAGCTGGGGAAAGGTTAGACTCAGTAAAGCAATTTGGAGGATATCTGGTCAGTGTGTTAAAGCACCTTTAAAAAGATAACTTCTTGATATAAGTATTTTACTATTTAGTTTACTACAGACAGCATATCTTTGAACCTTCACAGAATATCCAGACCCTTGACTCATATTCTTGTTCTGATTATCACAAAATGGTAGCCTTCTGGAAAATCACAAAGGATTGAAGTCAGAACACAATGACAGACACTTGGTTTTCAGACTTAATATCCTTCAGAAAATTCATGCTAACACAAATCCTGTTATTATAACAGTTTTCTAAGTTTATAAGAGCAAAATGTAAAAAGTGTCCCTACCTTTACGACCCCACCCCCATACACACTATTTGTGGTTTCATCCGGATTTCCTGCTCCAAAATTCCAAGAGGTATGGTAGGCAGTCTGATTTCATAAAGTAGCTCACGTTAAGGACTATAAATAAAGGTAAAGATCACTTTAATAGTGTTATAGCAGGATCACCACTTGTATAATCTTTGATCCATGAACATGATGTCATTACTTTGCTGTCTTGTTTCCTTTTTGACAGTCCATACAACCAGAGCAATCCAAAGGCAAAAGAAGAGAAAAAGACAAAAAAACTCCTCCAGCTCATGGCCTCAGCAGGAAAAAGAAGAGACAATCCAAGCAACAACACAACTCCAAATGGCTCCAAGTATAGCTCAAACATATCCAATCAAAAGAGTAAAAAAAAAAAAAAAAAAGGCACATCACCTGCAACTCACTCAAGCAACGGACACACAGCACGACCATCCAGCTCTCAACCAGGCATCCAGAAACCCATATAGCCCAAAAAAACTCTATGCCATCAACATAATATCAAAGAAGAAAACAACTTTTAGAACATAACACTCACTTACAAGACAGACATACACAACCATAAGACTCAGTCAAAAAAGAAGAAAAAAACAAATTATTTGTTATAACTAATAGAACATTTTCAAATAAAATTGAAATAGATATTGATTACATTAGACTGTATATGATGTTATAAAGAATGATATTGGGGGGATTTAATAAACTCTGCATAGGAATAGTGGAAAGCATACACACAGTGTACTGTGGCCGTGTCTGTGGCTCCCTCTCAGTAGTGCACCTTGCATATTAATGAAGCCATGCTACTGAGAGAGAGCCATATAACACAATTACAGAATCAGTGTAGGGGGTGTGTTACAGTGTCCAGAGATGAGTATCACAAACCCTGCACTGTTAAAATGCCGAATGGCATTGAAATATAAAATTATAATATGTTATTTCCTTTATTTATTTATTTATTTTTTTGTGTGTTTGCGTGGCGCAGCGCTTAACGTGCAGAGATCTAAAAATAGAAATGAGATACAGTAAATTTTCATACGAAGGTCAGCTTTAAGCATATCTAAGCAGGTTTGCACAATGACGTGTGGTGCTTAGCGGTGCTTAAACATAGTGGAGAGAGATGTATAGAAATGTATAGCAATTTCCAACATATCCTTGAAGCTGAATGGTTAGAGTCATGGCCCTGTGTGCAGTAGGTGTATGGTTCGACTACAAAGACAGACCATTCAGCTTTTATATTTGATAGCAATAAGTGATAATTTTTTTAGTTATGATGTATGTATTGACATTTGTTAACTGGGTTAGCCAAGCTAGGCCAGAAGCCCATTTTCAGTGGAGACCCGAGTAGAAAAGATCCAGTTACACACAGGTCCAAAATACCTAAAATGCACACTCCAAGATAAAAAATTAAAACACAGAAGGCCAGGAAATATAGAAGCGCAATGCATACACAGAATAATAAAGTAGTAGTAATGAAGAAAAACTTTCATTTAGTCTTATTTTGTTTTGTTTATTTATTTATGTTTTTTGAAATGTGGTTTGCCCTTAGTAAGCTCTGCTAAGCACTTCAAAGCCAAGCTAAACAGTACTTAAACAAGACCCATTTTTAGCAATGCTTAAAAATGCGCAGCTCTGCTAAGCTGGTTTGGGCACTGCTGAGCAATCCCAGTTTAAGCAGTCCTCAGCTCAGCTAAGCTGATTTGTGCTTCGTTAAGCAGTGCTAAGCACTACCAGTTTAAGCACTGCTCAGCTGAGCTCAGCAGGTTTGCAAGGTGCTAAGCAAAGCACCACATTTTTAAAAATAGCCCAATAGTGGCAAAGGGCAGAAAAACAGCATTATTTAAGCTGAACATGTGGGAATAGAGATATAACCTGTTGAAGTTTGCCCTGTGCAGGAACTATGGCAATAATTGGAGAGGGTGCTCACTTCTGGGTGGAGCAATGGGGCATTTTGGAGTCCAGGGTCATTGTTGGACTCCTTGTTAAAAAACATTATGTCTATGTGCTGCAGGGCCAGTTCCAGAGATCAGAGTACAAGGTGTAGACCTGGGACCAGCTGGCACATGACCTCACCAGTGCAACTGGTATCCCCCCACACAGGTAAGCAGGTGTGTCACCATTATGATGACCTGAAGCGTAGGAAGTGGGATTTCTTGGCCACTTGGATCTAAGATGCTCGGGCAGACAATGACCCACAAGTTTGTAAGTATTGTAAGATTGTTTTGCCAAATGCTAGTATGAATATGTGATAGACAGGTACACATAATGGTGTTATTCTCTCCCCAGAGCTGGAGAAGAGAGAGCTCGCAACCTGGAGGTCCATGCAGGGTGCCTGACCAGGTTGCACTGAGAGAGTGGTGAGTACAGATATATTTTGCAATATATAGTAATATAAATAAGACAGAATACAGTAGTAACTGCCAGTAGGTATATTCTGTTTTGAGTGTACTGCAATGAATGTGGTCATAGACCTGGACTGATATAAGTGAGTAATGCCAGGTACAGTACAATATAAATCAAAGCATGAAACCCGCTAATGTTAAGGAAATAAAGTTACCACTACATTAATAATTTTAAGGAAATAAAGGTTTATACTTTATTAATAATAATGTTATGATAAGAAAGTACTGCATTCATAAATGTTAAGGGAATGCATCAACTGCATTCATAATTGTAAGGAAATAAAGTACAACTGCATCCAGAATTGTTAAGGGGATAAAGTTAGTACTGCATATATTGTGGAATAATAGCTGTCTTTCAATGTCTGCATTGTTTGAAGTGTTCATCAATAAAGACTGTTAGATCTATACCAGTCACTGTTTTATGTCATCCTGAATACAGCCGTGTTTTGTCAAATGTTGTGCATGTTTTGAGCAATTGGTCAAGAAATTGAGTGTTACAAGTGCTGTGAAGTAAACACAGGAATAATACCATGAAGTGACTGAAGGTTAGCCGCTAAAGAACTATTTTGGTAAAGTGTAGATGTGGAGCTGTACCACAAGATATAAAACATTATGATATTTGTTCTGCTCTAAGATCTGAACCTAGAATAGTAATGACTAAGGTACTGTACTGTGTTTCTTTCAGGATTGTCTTGTGTTAACCATTGCATTTCAGCTATATGCATTCCTGAACTTAGTTATGCTACTGTAGGTAAATATGATACTGTAATAGCTATAGACTGCAAATATACCATCTGCAACTGTATATGGGTCAGGCAGGCAACCCAGCAGTCCGATATGGTCTCTACACATCATAAATATTCTCATCCACTAGAAGTTAAATGTGTACACCTGCATTCCAAGTATTAATACACAGTTCACATACTATATCTGTCATGCATAAATCTCATGCATGTATGTTCAAGAGTTCAAGAGTCACTGCAGTCTTGTATGACACTCTCCCTCTGTTACCGGGTCACACTTTGTTATCAGGTGAGTTCTAAGCATATATTACTCAACCAATGTTCTGCAATGGCTCAGTAGCTCAGTGTGATCAACGTTAGGTATGATCTAAATTTTGTCCCATAGAGACTGGGGTTCAAATCCAGGGACAAGTAGTACTAAATATTAATAGAAACTGTTATGTATTGTTAACAGACATTATCCCCACATGAATTACAGGTAAATAAATTGCTATGTTATGTGTTCAAATGGGTTACTAACTGGGTTGTCCAGAAGTACCAGAGTGTTAATAGCAATGCTCAGCAAGGTGATAAGACTGCAGTAAACAAAACGCCAACAAGTACAATACTAATACAAGTTATTAAAAGAAATAAAAGTGTTTAATCTTGATACAGCTGTATGCCTGGTTTGTCTTTGGGGGTCTATATTATACAATCAAAGAGGCAATACAGCGAATGCCTCTTCATCGACCCATAAAGAGCAAACCACCAATAACACGAATGGCCAAATCAGCAATTTTTTCCCAGAGAAAAAAATCACTGATCCAGACAGAAATTAAACATCACTAAGAACACCTCAAAGTGTGTGGGGGGCCTCACACCCACACACCCCCAATGTGGGGGGCTTTGCCCCCCACACTCCCCTAACTAAATATACCAACCTTGAGATTGCACTACAGTTGGGAAAGGGGCAAATTCACACTGATGGCCAAGCAATTTTTTTTCCATAGGAAAAAAATCGCTGACCTGGCCTTTCATGTAATTGCCACTTCACTCTTTAAGGGTTGATGAAGAGACATTCACTGTAATGCCTCTTCAATTAGATAATATAGACCCATGTCTGTCAATGTCTGCTGATAGTCTAACCCCATTCCTGCCAAGGATGGCATGATAAGCATAAACTCTCTGTACTGTGCAGGATACATGTCTCATAAGTGTCAAACTGTCATGGACTGAGATCACTGTTGCCAAATCCCTGGGACACAGATTTAGCAGCCACTTGATTTATCTGAATAGCACAGTCACTCTACATCAGTCCACAGTAATCCTTGGTAGTCACATATGTTCCCCTGACATGTAATAGTCCTTGTAGTTGTATACCTGTAGGTGTTGCAGCTTGGCCCATACTGTCCCATGTGGATAGCTTGAAAGGTATGTAAGTGCTACAGAAAGCTATAGGGCACTTGTATACATAAAGTAAGGGCAGACCTGTAGGGCAGAGAAGAGTTTTGTTGCGAACAATATAGCCTTTATCGGTAGTAATGGCATAATTTTCTCCCCCCCACCCCCACCCTTTAGCTGCATCATAATTTATTATTCTTATACATCAGGTATGGTTTACTTTTGACATATGTTGTTCACAAAACATTATGCTGGGCCTTGTGTTTTATTGTTATGTATTACAATGGTTGCATACTAACATACCTTGTTGAATTGCCTGTGTTGTTGGTCTTATGCCATAACTGTTATTGTCATGCTATTACAGTACTGACTGTTATCCCAATTATTGTTGTAGTCTGTATGCTATGGCATATTACATTACTAGGTTATGTGATTTGTTCTGCATGCTGCTACAATTGACCACATGTTCTCTTCATTACTAATGTACACACTTTGAAATACCTCAACACCATAGCTCAACTGAGTAGGCCAGTTCCCACAGATCTACCTACCTTAACTCAACCAGCCATAGCACTGGTTCCCAGCATATCTGGGACCCAAATTGGAGGTGCTCCCTCTGCTGGTCCTGCACCACCTATGGGTGGAGCTACCTCAGGGGATGGGGCCTGTCCTCCCTCTGGGAGCAGGCGTGGTCACCCAGCAACAGCTCTCAGGGATGGTGCACAGGATTGTCCAGCATGATTTGGACAATTGACTGCAACAGATTGAGGGCAGATTGTCTGACCTGGAGAGGCAGACTGGCCCCGGTCACCAGCCCCCAGCACAGTCAACTTTGGGACCATGAAGGAGCAGTGGTTACTGCCAATGAGTGGGAAGCTCAGTCCCATTGCTGCTGATTTCACAATATCCTCCCCATCCAAGGTGTTTATCCCACTCATGTGTCATACACTGCCCCTGTCTGCTGTCTTGTCTTTCTTGTCTGTTTGCAAATGCTACCTTTCCTACCCAACTTACCTCCCCAGACGTACCTATATCCCTTTCACAACATTCCCCTCTCTCCTTAAAAAAATGAGCATCTGTCCCACAAAAAAAAATATTGCCCCATACATAGCTCTCCATTTCACCCACACCTACTACACAATCACTCATTACAGCAATTAATCAACAAAGTTACTTCAGCAACACCCCTCTCTTTGGGATGTGAAGCTCCAAATTCCAAACTGTCCATAGGCTGCACAAGAAATGGAGAGCTATGGTTCTTTCCTACACCTGTCCTGCACATCCCTCCCTTTCGCATTATTTCCCCCCTGCTTGCCCCTATTTCATCACTTTACAATTGGCCCTTTTTTCTTCTTTGACATACAGCAAGTTTACACAGAGCTAAGCACTGCACCATAGCATGCAAACCCAGTTAAAGCATTTTTTTGTTTTTATGACACTGTTTTGCACATCAGCAAACTGATCACCCCTATCAGGTCTTGAAACAGGGACCCTGGCAATTAGGACATAGTGCATTAGCCCACTAGGCCACTCAGCATTGCGGACTAATACATGTTTCCATAAACTTATCCTGAGTATCAGTGATGCACATCAGAAAAAAAAGTCATCCCTGCCATGTCTCAAACACAGGACCCTGTCGACTACAGCACAGTACATTCGCCTACTAGGCCACACAGTTCTGAAAAATCACACTTGTTTCTGTAAACATAACCTGATTTCCAGTAATGCACATCAGCAAAAACATCATACTTGTGTCTTAAACCCAGGATCCTGTCAACTATAGCACAGTGCATTCGCCCACCAGGCCACTCAGCATGAAGTAGAGCAGCTGTGCCCACATATCCTTTTTGCCAGTGACACACTGTTTGTACATATACTTGGAAAATGACAGTCTACTTGGGACTGTGATACAGACACCAAGCCAGTACATAGCCAAATAAATGCTGATGGATGTACATGAGGCCTCAGATATCAGGTAGAGCTGACAACTGCACAGACTGTGGCAGAATGTCCATGGTTGTGCCACATACATTTAGCATGGTTGTCACACAATCTATGCTGTGTGCTGAAGTACTGGCAAGTCAGTACACAGTGAGATTAGACAATAATGACAGACAGTTCAGTGTCACATGTCATACCCATCTGAGCACACATGTTCATGCAATCCTGTGTAACAGACTGTATGCATGCACATATGTCTTGCAAATACACCTGCTATAGTATTGACTCAGTAGCTTAATCTGTTACATTCCTATCATGATTAACATTTTTCCACCTGCAGTCCTGGCTTCCATTCCAGTCTGTTGCATGCCAAGTACATGCTTGTCAAAACAATTAAATGACTGAACCATGCAATATTAAGCAGAACTGGTTGCTGCTACTGCAGTCACTGCCACTCATATTAGCATGGCAAAGTTCTGTAGGTTGGGACACACTTCACAAGTACATATAGGTGTCCTAAATGTTGCCTACCACTCAATGGATGGCACTATTACATGACAGATCTACCAGAGGCACATGCCTCACCTGGACGGTTATGGGTACCCTCACCCTGGCTATGCTGTCACAACAGAGCTAACACTGCTCCCATACTCACATATATAGCTTGTTGTCCCCAGTGTGTTTACAATCCCTAGTATGACTCCTGTTCAGAATGGAGCAGATGCAGCCTGCAACATATGCATCAGTATGTTCAGCTACCTGCTACAGACCTACCATATCTCCCAAACACCTAGTCAAAATGGTCAAGTGACAGAGACATGTGTGAAAGTCTTCCCCTACAAACATACACAGCTGATAAACCAGTGGCTACTGCAGCAACATGCATATTCTTTTGTAAATGATGTATGACACTCACATCTGTCTGTCTCCTTACTGACCTCAACCCACATTGTTAAACAGTAAACTGCCACATAACAGAAAGTCTGTTCACAATAGCCAAACAGCATGCAAAACTGTGGACATACCACATAAATCCAACGAGTGGACATTATTTCTACTTACCCTCTGTGATGCTATCATCCCCACACCTCAATTATGTCCTCCTCACAGGCCAGGAAAAGGGCCAAGGCCTACATGAAGGCCTGAAATACAGCACTGTGTTGCCATGCCATTGGCTAATGAAAATGCAACCCAGCTGTTCTGGATGCAATTAACACGTCTGAGCCACAGATTGGGGAACAGGTAATCACCTGTTCATGAGCATTACCTACTAAAGGCAAGTTGCTGCCTATGGTACACAGGTCTGTGACTTCCTCTATGGAGACAGACTGCGCTATCCTACCATTATACCACAGAATGTATACACATAAAAGAGTACAGCACTATATCAGTTATGTACTAGAATTCCCCATGTAATGGGACACAGCTGGGTGGATGCAGTCATATGAAATAGGGATTACAGCACTAGGTCTGTATTACATATCTTGGGATGACATGTTGCTGTTAGTCATACAGCTGCCATATCACCTGATGTGCTGCAGTCTGCTCCTCTCAATCTGTGAATGTCATACAGGCATAGTTCAAATATTGTTCAGGTGTCCCTGACTGTTCCTTTTGTACTCTGGATAGGTCACTGTGTACTCAACACCTGTATCTCATTGCCTGAGAGCTATGACTAGAATACTTGTCAACCCCCTAGAGCAGGATATCAGTTTATGGCCTGGAGTAGTGGGGGGGGTGGGGCACAGGCTCAGCCTCAGCAACAGAGTGTACATATCAAGCATGCAATGTAAGGGAATGAATACAGTAACAGATAATAAAGTGCTATAACTGTTTTTGAGGTGTCTGGCATGGTGACAGCCACATTCCCCACAGTTTGGAAACAACCATTATGTATTGTCCAACTGTTTTCCAGACAGCCACATTTGTCTGACAGAGGGTCGACATATAGCAGGCACATGTACAAATTCTGCACACATCTGTGTACAGCGGATGTTGGACACCTACAAGGAGGATACCCTACAGCATGTTTGCAGTGTTGTCTGTAACTGTGTTTCACAGAAGTTGCTGGGCTGTCCACATACACATGTAGTACCACTCACCTATGTGTCAGATGGTGGTTGTATGACATGGTAATGCAATGTTGCCCATAGAGGATACACCACAGTAGATAGCAGTGATGGGTGTGGGCACAAAACAACACAGTCTGTTACAGCACACAGGGCCATAACTGCTATACCTAGGATCATACAAGGTTACTAGCCTATTGGCTCTGAGGCCCTCATAAGCTTAGCCCACACTTTAGCCCATGTCTATGGAATTTGGCACCCGATGCCCCAGTCCAGCAGTGACACAGGTGGTATTCCAAGGGTGTATGTGCTATTAACTGTCCAGTTATCCAGGTTTCGCTTGAAAATGTGTAAAGAGGTACTCTGCCTGATGTCGACAGGGTGTCCATTCCACAGCTGGGTGAGTGTGTGGGACACACATCTGACACACCAACAAGTCCTGTTGATGTCACAAACCAGGTGTAGGGAGTGTATGTGTGGGGGTTAATACAGTGGAGCTTGACTTACATTTATGCAGCAGTCCCATCAAGGGAGGCCTTATTAGGGGGGAATTCAGGAATGACATACCCTTACATATGAGTTGTGCCATGTAAAAGTCTTTCCTTACAATGGAAGCAACATGGTGTTCAAATGTCATGTTGCCATCAACCTGTCTACACAAATCATTCTCAACTGATTGCGTGCTTAGGATGTTGTTAGTACTGTGATAATATGTGGGGACGTCACTCTCCTCAAAGGGGATGATATTGCATTTTGTGGTATGCAGCCTGAGGCCATGCTTCTGCCACCAGTCATGTGTCTGCATGAGATCCTCTTGGCAAATGTTCACATCACTAGGGCTGTATGCCATGACTTTGAGATGGCAGTGATGACCTGTTCTCTACATATTTGGGGAAGGGGGCAGGTACTGGGGATGTCTTGATGTGCTGATTGGGGGGACATGGGGTGAAGCTTACACTGACTGTCAGGCATCAAGTGTGCCATACTTACAGCACTGGTTTCCTTAACCACCACTACTGAGCAGATTTGACTGCTTCCTTTGATATTGTAGAGATGTACGAGGAAGGAGATAGAATTATCTGTAGTGTATGTTGCCAATGTGGGCTCAGGGTTTGCTTTGCAGGATTACAATAGTGCTCTTATTTGCTTGTGCAGGCTAAGGAAACATTGCTTCAAATCAGGCACCTGCTCCTTCTTTGTCTTGGACAGCAGTATGTCATCCCTGTTATACACACTACTTATTCCAGATGTCCATCAGACAGGTTTACATATCCTTGCAGAGGATAATGTTGTCCTGTCAGGTATACCTGACACCATGGATCTATACAAATGCACGTATAGCATTATTGTATATTTTTGGATATTGGTGCAAGTTCCTATAGAGGGGGTAGGGGATGCAAATCTGTTTATTCCCTCCTTCAGGAGGCTGTATTCAACTTTGGAGTTGTTTGTATGTCTGACCATAGCTAGATGTGTATTATGGGAGATGGTGACTGCAAATGTGACCACTTTATGGTTGGTTTGACCATGGAGGATGATACTGTAGGGATGCTGCAGTGGTTACCCATTTTGTTTAATATCAACTCCAACAGACCTTCATCTCTTGTGGGGGTAGCACCTAGCTGCTCCAAGGTGTTTGCATTTCCACTGTTGATGGATCTCTGTGCATTTGTGTGCTGGCATGTGTACATCCTCCAATGTATGTTTGGGTAGATAAAATCACCCAGGATCAGGGTACAGGCTCGAATCCTGATAGAGTTGATCAGGTCCATATAGCCAGAATGGGCTTCCTGGTCACATGTGAGGGCCAGTAGCTATCTATGCTTTGAATTGGTGTCTTTGCAACTGCCCTTACAGTGTCTCCTGTGTGCCTTACTGTTTGAACAGCCTGGAGGTGTGCATGTCTTTCATATATAGTGTAACCCCATGTCCCATGGCTTTACTGCCCACACCTTTGGGTATAACCGTATGATAGGATGGTTGACCATGTAACGCCCGGGTGCTCTCTGCAGCTTTGAACCATGTGTCTGTAACTGCACAGATGTCAGAATTTCACAGGGTTAAGACTGCTTGCAATGAGAGCAGATTCATGTTTAAATCCCTAGCATTTAGCAGCATGGCCTTCACTTTGTGATGTGCTGTCAGTTGTATGTTGATAGTGCTAACCTCACTACTTTTCCTAATAAAGGTGCTATAGGGTGGCAAGAACCATTGCCAAATGCCTGAAGGCTAGTTGAGACAGATGGAGGCCTTCTCTCTTGCAAAGCATCATGGTCTGTTGATCATATCATCCTAGGATGTCAGATACTAGATCCACCTGGAATGGCACCAGAACTAAGCCAATTGTTAAGGACAATCATTTCCTGAGTGTATTATGGCATCGTTCTGGGTGACAGTGTATGCTGCATAAGGCTAGAAACATACCTGCTTGGGACACATAATCAGCGTGCTTAATCATGTCTCACTGCATATAGTCCAGGGAGGTACATCTCAGGTCATACATGCCAACCTGGACTGTGACAGACTCATAACAGTACCTGTTGTTGAGAGACAGCAGTGTTTATGTGATATGGCAGATTCTAGCATCTAACAGACAAGTAACTGTGATCTGCCTCATATACAGCCTGGAGAGAGGCACATTTATGTGTCTCACAATGAAGTCTCCTATGATTAATATGTTTGATTAATGGTGATGCCTTTATAGCTGTGGGACACAGGTGTGTGGCTATGCATGGTATGTGCTATGGAGGGCTATGGAATTCATGTGTGTCTTTGCCTCAATGGTCTCCTTTGTATGAGGATGTGTACGTTGAGTACCTCCACATATGTGGGTGTGTGTTGTGTAGGTGTGGGTGGTGTGTGAGGTGTACTGATTGTGTCGACAACCTGTTTGGTGCCACATATGTGGGCTTGAGAGGGAGGGAGCATGGATTGTAGGTTCCTAATGTCATTGCATCTGTCACAAATTGTGTTCCTTGGTGGTGTTTGTAGTCAGTTGTCCATGTACATGAGGCAGTTGCTGCACTGTGCCAGGATACCCATATCTATCAGACTGGCAGGGGAAACTGTAGGACATTGCAAGCCCTATTTTGCAGAATCTGGAGGAGGAAAGCCAGGGAGACCTAAGGGGTGGGCCTACAGGCCAGGTGTTTAAAACAAAAATAGGAACCTGACACTAGTGCATATGATGTAGACAGGCTATAAACAAGCAGTAATAGTTGCAACCAAAAAGTTGCAGTTGAACACCTTAGAGAGCATGCAGCAACTAGCAGAAAACAGCAAGATCAGGAGGGTAATCCATGATGTATTGCCACTATGTTGCTGATAGCCACATACATACTTTGGTGATAGATGGAGGGGTATGATGTGGTAGTTAATGGAGGATAGTGCTGACAAATGTGTATGTGCAAGATGTGGACATAATAGAGAGCAATGTATGTGGTCCTGTGATGTGTTCCCCTCTTCTTGCCTTTCAGAAGTGATGTACAGATGTAGAAACCCATCATTTCAGCAGCAGAGAATTATGCCATACTTGACAGACTGAGACTCCATCACCAGATTCTGCTGTAGAAAACCCAAAATCAGCAAAAATGTGCTGTACTGTGGGCAGACCTCGTGGCATCTGTAAGTGACCTTAGGCTACAGGAAAGGAGCTATGAACAGGTACAACACTGGGTCACTGATATGATAAATAATGCACAGCAAATGGCTGCAGCTGTGGCCAGGGACTGTGCTGGCACCAGTGGAGGGCCTGCAACACAACAACCACTCACAGCCACAGAGGAGTTCCTGGCAAACATGGGTTCAACCACCAGCTTGCAAAGATCCATCACCCCACATGTCGTGGAGGTGGGTGGCATCCCTTCCACAGTAGAGGAGTGTTCAGGTAAGCCTCCTGTGGTCATCACTTTAATGCTGTAGTATTCATAATGGCAGCCTCTGCATACTTCTACACAGATGTTAGGTCAATGTGCATTTTTTTTTGGGGGGGGGGAGGTCTGTAATGCACATGTGTGCACACATAGTGTGAATGTCAGCAATATGGGCAGTATTACAGTTCGTACTGTACATGCTGTTATATGCACATATTATCCTGTACCAATGCTATATTTGTGTCTGCTCATGATACCCTCCCCCACAATTCCATAGCTCTCTCTGGTTTGGCTGGAGTCCACCACCCTGTAGCTGGTGAGTGTGACACTGTTTTTTTTTATGTCTGATATATAAACTAGGTATGTTAAGGGCTGTCAGTTAGCCATGGACACAGCTGTTAAGCTTAGCCATATTGCAATATCTGTATGTTCAGTTGTGGAGGGCTTCACTGCAGTACATTACATTGGTAATCACAGTAGCATATTTGCAAGAGTTGCAACATATTTGAAGGTATTTTTGTGAAAGTCTAAGCAGTGTGCTATAAGGGGAGCATTAGTATGGTGGACATGAGTGCACTGTCTGTTAGTTGAAGGTCCATCACATACACTGACATGTTGCTTATCTCACATGTGTATAGTACTGGCAACATTAACTGGACATAGCTGCACTGCATGTTGTTAAGGGTCTGTCTTGTCTTTGTCTGCTGTGGTCTGCATGTGTGTTGTGCATGGGATCAGTAATAAGGTGTAGTATGTAGAATGCATTTTTGGCACCTCACCTTTGTGTGTGTGTGTGTGTGTGTGTGTGTGTGTGTGTGTGTGTGTGTGTGTGTGTGTGTGTGTGTGTGTGTGTATCAGCAAACATAATAGTGCAGGAATTAGTGCAGTCATGTTGTCTTCCTCCTCACAGGTGACCATGGGGTATGGAGTATGGCCCCCTCACAACCTAATGTCATTGTGTCATCAGAGTCTGAAGATGATGGTGGCCATAGTAAGGCAAAGATGGGGTTGTTGGTGGCTGAATCTGTCCCATGGGTTGCATCACACTTCCTCACCCAATGTCCCTGCACGCAGTCAGAAGGTGGTGGCATCAAACAGGAGAGTGTGGTGACTATAGCATCTGTGACTGTAAACACTAGCCATAGCCAGACAGCTAGTGAGGTCCCACACAGGCAGATTGACGGGAGTGCTCGAAGGAGGACTGCTGCCCATTCATCACCTGTCAGAAGTGTCACATCAAGTGTCACCCAACGCATGTTTTGGTCCATCATGGAGGCAGAGACACATTCCGAACACAACACCAGATGGATACTCTGGATCATGGGTGCATCACTGCCTGGCTTCCGTGACTCCATCCATGGCAGTGGTGATGCCCTACATCATTTCACCAATGTAGTGGACAGACAGTGGTGTGAGACATTGTCACTGCTTAACCATGCACTGTCAGTGCTTGTAAATGTGGTGGGAGTAGGGCATCAGACACATGGATGTAGGTCAGCAACAACATCAGCTGAGCTCTCACGTGGACATGCACAGTCACACCCCCATAGTGGCAGTATCACCAGCACTACTAAAGGGAGGGTGCTGTCCACAACACAATGTAGCAGACCATGGGCATGTGGTTCTGGGCAGTCCCATGAGGGACCCGGACCCAGCAGACACCAGTCAGCATATAGTACCACATCTGACCCTGGGCATGGTGATGCCAGTGCCACTCCTGGCAGAATCAGTTCCCTTGTTCATGGCCAGCGATGGTGAACTGTACATTCTGCCATGTACGGTCCATGGCTGTCCAACATACCCTCATGTAGGGTTAGCACATGGCTTGACTGTGTACATGCATACAGTCACACATCACTGTCACATGCAGGTCTCCACCAGACACACACAGCTCCTCTCCATGGCCCAGCTGACCAGCAACCCCCCCAGACACATACTCACAATGTCAACTGTGTGGCACAAACTAGGCCTTTGGCGACCTCACACCACACCTTGTGGATGTGATGAAACCTGTGCCACATCATTGGCATCCATACCATCGATGTAGGGGCATACACATATGTGTCTGATGCACTGGGTAAGCATAGTACAGTTAATGACAGTTTGTAATCTCCCTACCCTATAATCTCCCCCTAAGGTGCTTCACCAACAAACACCTTCCCCAACTGTCCATGAGAGAACATATACCATCACAAACCCTCCCACTACCCACAAAACAAACCCTAACATTCTCTCTCAAGCCCATCCTATTTATGTTTGTTTCAAACAATGTTATCTCTGGAATCCTATACATTCCATGTACTATCCTACTTTTAAACCATGGTATTTTGATAAATCTTGCTGATACCAATGAATATTGTACTTTGAAACTGTAATCCTATGCATTCTTGTAAAATGATGTCTTTTCCTAAGAAAATTTGCTTGGCATGTATAAATATCTTACTTGTATATTATTATTCTGTGGATCTTTTCTCCCCGGGCTTTTGCTGAAAATGGACATGTATCCAGTCAGAATCTCCTGGTCAATAAATGTAAAATAAATAAAAATTAATTGTAGTGCAGTAGTGTTCTGCCCTGTAAGGTGCTGTCTGCTGGCATCTGTCATGAATACACATCAAAGTGCCTGTACATTTGTTCCATAATTCTGCACTGCTGTTAGTATTACTGAGTGACTGTTGTCTCCCACACCTTTTTCTGTTTCTGTTTCAGGGGTCTGTATGCCTACACTATGGAGAGCTGGTGCCAATACAGTGGCTCAGGATGGTATAGTGGCAATGCAGAAATGTGACTTAACCAAGGTATGGCTGTATATGTGCATGTTTACCTAGGTGTGTATGTGTGGAACAGTGTGTCAGAGACAATGGGGGCAGACAGTGTAAGCTTGCGTGCATACCCCATGACACAATATGCTACTCATGATACATGTCACCTGGGAGTTCAGTAGTATCATAGGTTCATAGGAGGTTACTAGAGTAATGTCCCTGAGGCACTTACAGGGCTAGCCATTATTTTATCCCCAGTAAGAAACATCAATAAGCATCTGTTGTCCTGTCAGTGAGGGACAGAGGTGGGACCGCTGGGACAGCATTGTGGTTTCTCATCCACTCATCACTCTTGCGCTTGAAGAGGGTCAGTGTGGTACTCTGGTTGACATGTATGGGAAGTGTATTCCTGAGACAGGGCAGCCTCTGGGAGACAAACCTGAGTACCCAGGTCTCTCAGTACAGGTTGTGTGTTTAGGGGATTGCCGTTGATGTGATAAACAGTGGGGCCATGTCTTTGTCGAATGGCATGATGATACAGTTTTTTCCATTTAGCTTGAGGCCAGGACCTTGGCACCAGTCCATGGCTGATGTAAGACCCTTTTGCTTTATGTTAACATCATTTGGGCAGTCACAGATAGCCAGCTCCCAACTTACAGTCATCCAAAGCACCCAACTTCACTCATCCACAAACATGTTCAGTACCTACAACTGTAGGTGGTGGTGGTGGATAGCATTCATGCCTACACACATGTGAATTATTTGAGGGCAGCACCTACTCACAGGGCCTTGAAATGTATACATATTGCACACACATAGGCAAGACAGACTATGTTTGCCACCTTATCAAATGCACAATGTGGGACAAGTTTTGTAGTAATGTCAAATTTGGCAGGAGAAACCATGCCCACAGCAAGTGCAACTGACACACCCTCACTTTTTTCACAATATAACAGCTTAGTTTTGTAGCATTTGCATAGATTGTGCTATTTCTCATAATATTTAGATGTTTTTGGAGTGTCTGCCACTACTATTCAGGTAGATGACATGCAGGTGCTGTAAAGGTTGCCAATGGGGGGGTTAAGTGGCCATAAAACTTTATAACCACCACCAACTGGCAAGACTTTCACACTGCTTTGAGGGTATAGGCTTATACAGACACACATAAACTCACAGAGTTTGAGGTTTTGAAAGTAGAACCCCTGCCTTAAACTATATAGGACTATAATCCTACTTCAGCTAAATGATGTATGGAAAGGCTGAATAAAGTTATTTATTCGGATGTGAATATTTTACTTAGGGCTGCATTAAGTGATTTTGCAGATCAACAAGTTACTCCAGATGGAGGTAGCCTTTTGCATCTAATAAAATGCCTTAGAGACCTAGAGAATAAGCTTTTTAAGTATAAAAGCCTCCAGTGGCAAAGGTTTCACATGGAGGCATCCATGTACCATAAAGTCATGCCAAGAGATTTAAGAATTTTAAAAATGATGACCTATGGAGAGGTTTATCCGAGTCTGTTAAAAGATTGGCAAGCCCTGAATCTGAAAACTAGTATGGAGTATATGCGGCTGCTTATAGGTTTTTTCTTACCTCAAGAGAGGGAAATGCTGGCAGATATTAAATCCTTGCAAACCAGTATCGTAGATAATTTCTCTACTGAAATAATTGGAAGCAGGTTAGAATGTATGTATGGTAATGTTATGACCGATGAGAGGACACTTCAGGAGTCTAAATTAAAGAAACTGCTGTGCGACATGTTGGATTTTTAAAAAGGCCCTGTTTTCTCTTGGCCTAGGGAGTGAATTGTGACTATGACTGAAGACCCATTGCTAGGAACCAACCCACAACATGCTGAAATCCCTCCTATCATGGAGATACAAGCCACGCTCCCACATACAATCACGTTGCTTCCTGAACCTAATGGCTGAGAGTTCCTTGGAAGATATTGGGGCTGCCACTTTATCCAGTTATGAGAATACTTTTTTATTAGAGCAGCCGTTACCAATAAAATTGAGAAACAGATCAAGGAGCAGGATGAGGGAAGGCAGAATCACCAAACAGCAGAGCATAGAGAGAGCACAGAACAGCCCAAGGACACACCGCAGACAATAAGCAGGTTAGTTATTAATATTTCTTCACTTCCTTTGACAACAGCACATGTTTCTCTGTTAAATAAGGGCTTGTCCTTTATTCCAGCCAAAAGGTCAGATATGGTTGATATTTTATTGGATCTGAAAGTTTTTGCCAGAAATTTAACATTAAAAACTATATCTCCTGGCCAGATGACTGTACAAAGTAATGAGGTTTTTAGGAAACTAGTATGTTCATTCTGAAGCCACATCCAGTGATTGAGACTTTTACTATGGTTTGTGAAAATGAGATTAGATGCATTTTTGAGTTAGAATGTGCCTCTATTTTTTTAAATTTGACTTTAGATGAACATAGAGCACTTGTTTAGTTGAAAGGGCTGAACTCATTGGAAATTATACCTGCTGACAAGGGAGGGGGCATAGTAGTTATGGACAAGGACTTTTACCATTTGCAGATGTGGAAGATGTTGGAAAATGAAGAGACTTATTATGTGCAGATTTCTGACATGATTGTGGTAGGGCATACTTTTCTTGTTTTTGACCTCTTCATGACTAATATGATTACAGAGGAACTGTATAATTATTTTAATGTTCTACATCCTATGACCCTATTACTCTATGGTTTATTGAAATTTCATAAAAATTTGGAGTGTCTGCCAATGAGACCAATAATTTCAGGAAAAGGTTGGGCAACAACCCCTCTCTATATTTAAAACAATTATGTCCTGTGCTAGAGATTAATAAAACTGTATTAAAAGACACAAAAATATTTTTACAAGATTTGTATGACGTGAAAAGAGTTTGGTGCTGATAGTTTTTTTTTTGTTACCATGGATACTGAGTCACTAATCCCCAATTCATGGGGAATAGAGAATATTAGAGAATTTCTAGTGAACAAAAAGTGTTTAGCATTTGACAAGATTGATCTTGTGTGTGCTTTGCTTGAAATTGTTTTAGAAAATAATGTTTTTGTTTTTAATAATATTTTTTTCTACAAAAGGTTGGCGTGGCTATGGGCATGACATTTGCGAACAGCTATGCCAACCTGGCACTGCTTCAGTGAGAAGAGATTTGAGTCCTACATAACAATAGATTCACAGACAATTTGCTTTGGTATGTAAGATTTGTTGACATATTTTTTCTATGGAAAGGATCAAGTAAAATGTTGATGGAGTTTATTGACTATCTGAGTAACATTACACTATTTCTTAGGTCTAGATTCAAATTCTCGAGGGAGCAAATTGATTTTTTAGATGTGATGCTAGAGAAAACACGGACAAGGCATCTAAGAACAAGTCTTTATAGGAAACTGACTAGAAATAATTCATTGTTTTACAGAAATAGTATGCATCCTAGAGATGTCCCTAAAAATGTTTTGAAAGGGCAAGTGCTAAGGATGATGAGGTTGCATAATGAAAAGCATTCTTTAATGGAAGCACTTGAGCTTAGGAAATATTTTTTTTAAGGGGATACTCAGACAAAGAGAAAAATCACTGTATTTCTCTTCTTCTACAGGAAAGAGGGACAAAAGTGAGACCTCATTTCTCAGAACATTGTATAGAGGACAGGGTGAGCCATAGCAGAAGAGGAGAAGGACAAATTAGAGTCCCTATGACATTCTCTAGTAATGTAAATGCCTTTTACAACATTATAAAAAGAAATTGGAATATTTTCAAGGCTTCAGAAGAGTTGAGTGGTATAATTAGTGATAGGCCCCTTTTTTTCTTTAAAAATAATTTGTCGTTTAAAAGACAGTTATGCTATAGGGAAGAAGTAGGTAAACAGTTGGTCACTTCACAAAGACAAGAAACGTATCCTTGTAGGAATTGCAGCGCATGTAATTTCATTAGTTCATAGGTTCATAGGTAGGTGCTAGGCTATTGGCCCTAGAACCTATATAAGCCTAGCCAAAAAAAGTATCCTGGCTTTTGCCACCCAAAAAAATTATTTTCCTGTGCCCCTGTCGAGCAGAGCCACAGAAGTGATCCCTGGGGTGAATTCCCTATTTCCTATCCAATCATCAAGATTTTTATTGAAGAGTGCTAATGAGGAGCTTTATTTGATATAGATAGGTAATATGTTCCAGAGTATGGGAAGTCTCTGGGACAGCAAACAATCCCTCCAGCATGTTCTGTTTATTGTGGGTGTCATGGTTTAGGTCTCTAGAGTGTGTAGCTCAGAGGGATTGGGATTTACTTAAGTGGAGCATGTCCAACAGCTCTGGGTTTGACATAGCTTTGTATGTTAGGCAGAGATCGCCTCTGACTAGAAGATATGCGAAGGAGTAAAGCTGGAGTTTTTTGAGACAGTCTGCATAGGGCATCTGTTTGAGGCTGGTAATCCTCTTTGTGAGGTATTTCTGTGGCCTTTCCAGTTGTTGTACATGTCTTGTGAGGTATGTACCAAAAGGGGCATTGTACTCTATAGCGGGTCTAATGAGTGATGAGTAGATGGGAACAATTACCTCTTTTTTCCTGAATGAGAAACCTTTTGTGATGAGGTGGCCATGTAGAAGGATTTCCTGAGTGCTGTGGTGATGTGATTATCAAAGGAGAGACTACTGTCCACTTGTGTCCCAAGGTCTCTTATCACACTTTCGGTGTTAAGTAGACTACTGACTATGTGGTAGTTCATGGGTACATAGTTTTTGCCAAAGGGGATGACAATGCACTTTTTGGCATTGAGCTTGAGGCCATGGCTTTGACACCAGGCATCTGTCTCAGTGAGGCACTTTTGTAGGATGTCCACATCATTAGGAGTTTCGATTATGGCTCCTAGTTTGCAGTCATCTGCAAACTTTATTAGCCAAAGACCTTCTGTGTTAGCTTGTACTTCAGAGAAGTAGATACCAAACAGGAGAGGACCCAGGACTGAACCCTGTGGTACTCCACTTGTCACTGGTCTGAAGTCGGATTTGGAGTCTGCTACTGTCACAGTGTGGGTTCTGTCAGTGAGCCAGTTGGCAACCCATCTTGTGACGTAGGAATTTATACCTAGTTTAGTGAGTTTATCTATAATTCCAGAGTGAGGGATGGTGTTGAAAGCCTTCGCAAGATCTAGATAGACTGTGTGAACCACCATACCCTCATCTACTGCTTTGGTGACTGCTTCAAAGAAGTCTATCAGGTTGAGGAGACATGATCTGCCTTTTGCAAACCCGAACTGGTTGGGGTCCAGAGGTTGGAGATTACCAATGTCTTTGTTTATAAGTTCCATGATGAATATGTTCCATGGCCTTGCAGACCAGGCTCATCAGGCTAATGGGGCAGTAATTCCCAGGGTCCGTGGTGGATAAACCTTTATGGAGTGGGATAACCGTCACTGTGCACCATTCAGTGGGCACAAAGCCTGAGGTGAAGCTATGATTGAACATGGTACTTCGGTGGGGTGCCAGTTCATTCTGTAGTTTGTGTAAAATGCAACCTTGGATGCTGTCAGGTCCCATGGATGCTGTGTTCTAGGCTTTGGAGAGTGTGGTTTTTTTTTACCTGTGCAGCTGTGATTACAGGAACTTTGCATTCTTCTGGTATAGAGGTGGGCCCTTTAGGGGGTGAGAGGGGAGTAAAGTTAGCACTGAACCCATCTGCCAGGATGTTGACAATATCAGTTGGTTCTGTATATTTAGTGCCATTGTGCTGTAACTTTGAGCAGATCTGAGTGTTGCCATTGAGATTCTTGACATAGCTATAGAATGCTTTGTGGTTGTTTTTAGCGATTTTGTTTTTGTAACTAGCTTTGGAGGATTTTATGAGGGATCTCAGCTTCTTACTAAGGCTAACCAGGGAGTTCTCCAATAATGGGATTTTATTCTTTTTGTAGCAGTTTCTTTCTTCTGTTGTAGAGTTTGTTTATGACAGGGGACCACCAGCTTGGCTTCCTTTTTTTGGAGGATAGCATCTTGGTTCTGTTTGGGATAGCACAATCCATGGACTTGTTTAAGTGCTTATTTATTTATTTTTTTATTTAACATTTGTTGACTGGGAAAGTACAACTAGGTTCCACAGATCCTGTTTTCAGCGGAGGTCCAGGGAGAAATGCTCCAGAAGCATGTCTTTAGAATGTGGGAGGAAACCGGAGTACCCGGAGGAAACCCACGCTTATAAACCCATGCCTATACAAACTTATAAAGTGCATTTGTGTAGAATTCAGCAGTCATACCTCTATTTTCCATTTGCATGGGTGTCGTGAAGTTTGCCACTTCTGTCTTACGAAGCGTGAAGTTGGCTTTGGAGAAATTTTTTACGGTGGTTTCCCTAATGTAGGGTGGGGGTGGGATGTGAATATCTAGGGTGATTAGCTTGTGGTCGGATCTGACCAGTGAGGAATTGACCTCTGGTGTGGAACACCGGTCGCCCATATTGGTAATGACTAGGTCTAGGATATTGCTGCCCCTGGTGGGGGTGTGGATAAGTTGATCCAAGGCATTGGAATTTGTGAATTCCAGAAAACGTTGAGCAAAAGAGTTGGCACATGAGTAGTTCTCCCAGTTAATGGTGGGGTAGTTGAAATCGCCCATTATTATGGTGTTAGGTTGTACCCTAATATTTTCCAGTGTATCAAGAAATGAGGAGTGGGAATCCTGGAGCATGGTGTGGGAATCTGTAGCAAGCCTCAATTTGGATTGTGGTCTAGCCCAGAGTTAGTTGCACTTGGATAATCTCAAATGCATTATGCTGAGCAACTAGCCTGAAGGTGTGGATATCCTTAATGAATATGGGTACGCCTACACCTTTAGTGTTTCAGTCCAGGTTAGGTGGCTGAAAGGTGTGGTATGAATTATAGCCTGGTAATGCAGGGGTGCTCTCTGGCACCTTGCACCAGGTCTCTGTCACTGCACAGATGTCGCTGTTCTCCATTTTAAGGAGTGCCTTGAGTGAGTGCATTTTGAGGTTTAGACTTCTAGCATTGAGTAGCATTACCCTCAGATTTTTCTTGCTTGTACCTGTTACAGTGGTGAATTTGTCATTTGAACCTTGGCTAAAAAAGGCACTATAAGGGTGGCATGAGCCTTAGCCAGTATCCAGAATCCCAAGGGCGACAGGTGCAGGCCATTTCTGGCAAAGCTTCATGGTCTGTCGATCATGTCATCCCAGGCAGACAAATACTGGATCCTCTCAGAATGACACCAGAAGCTTAGCCAATTGTTGAAGCCAATTATTTTGTTCTTGTACTGTGGTATCATTCTGGGTGATGGCAAGATGCTACTCAGGGCTAGGGTGATACCTGCCTGGGCTACAAGATTAGAGAGCTCCTCCATGTCTCTTTTCATGTAGTCCAGGGAGGTACATCTCAGGTCATTCACACCAACATGGACAATAACAGAGTCATATTTGTACTTGTTGTACCTGACAGGCAGCTGACAGTAACTTTCTCCTTGTTTAGCCTGGTGAGTGGAACATCAGTGTGCCTGAGTATAGAGTCATCTATGACTACAGTCTTGGGTACGTTATTATACTTTATGGGCTGCTGTTGCATGGCACACTGAGTTTGTGGGTATGTGTCATTTGGGTTGTGTTGGGGGGTGGAGGTTGCTTGCGTTTCTGCTTTGAAAGTCTCTCTTGCTCAGGCAGACTTTTAGTGAGAGCCTTCGTGACTGTAGGTGTGTGTTTTGTGTTTCTATGTGTGTAGGTTTTTGAGGGATTATGTGATGAATATGGTGTGGTGCAACTGTTTACCCACTCCTCTTGACTGCCTGGTCCAGTCTTGAGTGAAGAGAGCTTTGCTTCCAGTTTGGCTATATAAGTGCATCTCTTACAGGTTGTAGTGTTGGGTGGTAGGAGGAGAGGATTGTCTGTCTGCATGAGGCAATTGCTGCATTGCCCCAGGATGCCCAGGTTCATCAGGTAGACAGGAGAAAACACTGGGAGCTGACCCAAAGACATGCCTGGATAGGTGCTTATTTATTAAGTACTAAAAACTCTTTTCCTGTAGACAAGTGAGGAAAGTTGAGTGCTGTATTAATTTGTAGATTATTTAGTGCTTACAATGAGTTCTGAACAAGTGCTGATCTCAAACAGATTTGAGTGCTAAAACTAAAAGACTGTCTAGTTCTAAAGAAAGTTTTGAAGAGCAGACTTTATGGCACCAGGAATATTTTAACCCTAGCTAAGCGGCAATGCATAAAGTGTATTTTTTTAATATAACAGTGCAAATGAGCCAACTAATTTCAAAATATTAACCAATTAACCAATAAAAAGCTAAAAACTGAACCCCATTCCAGCAGTCTTCGATCAGACAAGTTCTAACGGCACACTCCTGGCACTAGGATGCAGGGGAACCTTCTCCAGAAAAAGATGGCCTGGATTAGTGCTCAAGTTATACAAACACAGCTAGATTCAGCAGGTCTGAATCTAGTCTTGTGCTACAGCAAACAAGGTGTACCAATGTCAGAAATAAACAGTTTAAATAAGCAGGCACAATAAGTATTTAACCAGAAACTCCATGCTCAGAAGGGCAGAATCTACCATCTCCTCTCACAAGAGTGCAGACCATGCCTTCTTAATGTAAAATAACTGGCCCTAAGCCCAAGTGCTTAAACAAGAACTAATACACTTTTAGAATAACGGACACTAAGCCTTCAATCAGCAACTCCCAACTTACTAGGATGTAAGCTACCTGTTCTGCCACAACAGTGAAGACCACAAACTTTCTTAATGTAAAACAACTCTTTGAAGCCCAAGTGTTTAAACCAAAGGCTTAGAATAACAGTTACAATTTAATCAGGCTACTAACAAGCAGTAATAAATGCAGCAGAATAAATGCAATTAAGTACTTTTAAGAACATGCAGCAAAAGCAAAATAAAGTAATAAAGTAAAGAGAAACACAAAGCAAAAGCAGATTAATAAAGTGCATTTTTTATAACAATAGAAAAGAAGCAAACTGATTTAAACAAATGATCCAATTAACCAGTAAAAAAGCTCAAAACTGAGCCCTGTTCCAGCAGTCTTCAATCAAACAAGTTCTAACTGCACACTCCTGCCACTAGGGTGCAGGAGAACCCTTTCCAAAAAAGATGGCCTGGATTAGTGCTCAAGTTATACAAGCAAAGCTAGATTCAGCAGGCCTGAATATAGTCTATGCTACAGCAAACAAGGCACACCAATTTCAGAAATGAACAGTTCAAATAAGCAGGCACAATAAGCCTTTGACCAGAAATTCCCAGCTCAGAAGGGCAGAATCTAGCCTCTCCTCCAACAAGAGTGCAGACCACAAACCTTCTTAATGTAAAACAAATGGTCTGAAGCCCAAGTGCTTAAACCAACAGGATTAGAATAACAGTTACAATTTAATCAGGCTACTACCAAGCAGTAATAAATGCAACAGAATAATACAATTGAGTACTTTTAAGAAGAGGCTAAAGTAAAATAAGGTAATAAAGTAGGAAGAAACACAAATACAGTAAAAGCAGATGAATAAAGTGCAATTTTTTTTTAGTAAAGGCCTGGAGAGAGGAAGTGGGTTGACCTCAAATGTTCTCTCTGTATTAAGTAGAGTGAACATTAGACTAGGAGGGGTGTCCCAGATCAGATTTACAGTAGGGGTGGGCAACTGCAAAGCCATCAACTATAACACCACAAGAATAGGGTGGGAGGGGGAAAACAGTTTCAGGACAGATGAGAACAGAAAGCAATGCCAGAAAATATATAAAATAATTCAGTCAGGCAAAAAAAAAATATTTCAGTCAGGCAAAATTAAGTTAAAAATTAAATAGACAGAAAAATAAAATACAGTACTATCTTTAAAACTGCAAGTTTGTGCTTAACTTCAGCTTCTAGTACAGTTGATTGTAGCTAGCCAAACCACTCAGATATTGAGCAGAAAATAAATTCTCAGCTATGTGGCTAACACTTAAAGCAGAGAGAAACCCTCTAGGCTAAGAGTTAAATATCGAATAACAATGAAGCAAGAACAACAATAACCCCCTCTAACTGCAGAGGGACAGACAGACCACAATATTCAATGAAACAATTAAATAGACAGAAAAATAGTTTCAGGACAGATGAGAACAGAACGCAATGCCAGAAAATATATAAAATAATTCAGTCAGGCAAAAAAATATTTCAGTCAGGCAAAATTAAGTTAAACAACTAAATAGAAAAAATAAAACACATATCTTTAAAACTGCAAGTTTGTACTTAACTTCAGCTGCTAATACAGTTGACTGTAGCCAGCCAAACCACTCAGAAACTGAGCGGAAAATAAATTCCCAGCTATGTGGCTAACAAAGCAGAGAGAAACCCTCTAGGCTAAGAGTTAAATAGCAAATAACAAAGAGATGAAAACAGCAATAACCCCTCTAATTGCAGAGGGACAGACAGACCACAATATTCAGTGAAAAAAATTAAATAGACAAAAAAATAAAATACAATACTATCGTTAAAGCTGCAAGTTTGTACTTAACTTCAACTTCTAATACAGTTGATTGTAGCCAGCCAAACCACTCAGATATTGAGCAAAAAATAAATTCCCAGCTATGTGGCTAATACTTAAAGCAGAGAGAAACCCTCTAGGCTAAGAGTTAAATATCGAAAAACAAAGAGGTGAGAACAGCAATAACCCCCTCTAACTGCAGAGGGACAGACAGACCACAATATTCAGTAAAACAATTAAATAGACAGAAAAAAAAACTGTTTCAGGACAGATGAGAACAGAAAGCAATGCCAGAAAATATATAAAATAATTCAGTCAGGCAAAAAAATATTTCAGTCAGGCAAAATTAAGTTAAACAATTAAATAGATAGAAAAATAAAATACAGCACTATCCTTAAAACTGCAAGTTTGTATTAGCTTTAGCTTCTCACGTGAACCGGAAATCGCCAATAACCAGCGAAGCTTTGATACCTTTATTTAACACATCCAGCTGAACGAAAAATTTAAAAAAATGTGAAAAGCACTCCGTTAATACTGTGCAGTTCAATTAAAACCTCTGTAATGATATATTTAGGAAGAAGTCCTCGATTGAGTGGATGAAAGCGCTTAATCACAATTTACATCTGTTATTGGTTTTAATTGAACTGCACAGGATTATCGGAGTGCTTTTCACGCTTTTTTATTTTCGCTCAGCTGGATGTGTTAAATAAAAGGGCGATCAAAGCTTCGCTGGTTATTGGCGATTTCTCTTGGTTCACGTGAGTTGGATTGGTTTGCAGCATTTACATTACACACTTAACTTTAGCTTCTAATACAGTTGATTGTAGCCAGCCAAACCACTCAGAAATTGAGCATTTATGTAGGTTCTTAGGAATTGCTGTGCATGTAATTTCAGCTATGTAGGTCCTTGCTTTTTACATACACAGACAGGGACTAGTTTGGAACGTAAGTTTTACGCTGACTGAAGTTTTTGTATAGAATGCAAAGCATTCTATATAGAAAAGATGAATCACACCCTAAGAGATTGTATTATGGGACATATAAGGGATATTAGGAACAACAAAGAGAATAATGCACTGACAAAACATACAAAGATGTATGGCATACATCATGAGTTTAGGTTTCTTCTGCTTGAGATTATAAAAGAGAGTGTTAGAAGGGGACACATCAGGAGTAGAATGGAGTTAGCAGAATTAAGATGGATTTTGTATTTTAATACAGATAAAGCACCAGGAATTAATGATACCATCTCTCTGAAGCCAGTGTTATGTGCACATACACTCCCCCCCCCCCCCACTGATTAGCAGTATTTTTTATTGTACTTTTTGGTGTGCCTTTTAGTATGTCTATATGTATTTAAGGCTTAGTAATGAGTGAGTTGATGTTATTGGTTTAGTATACTATTTAAGTAACCTGATGATGGTTCTATTATGTTTGAGTCTGTAGAAGTGGCCGTGTGGTTGTGAAAGTGCTTCAGAGAAGTAGATACCAAACAGGAGAGGACCCAGGACTGAACCCTGTGGTACTCCACTTGTCACTGGTCTGAAGTCGGATTTGGAGTCTGCTACTGTCACAGTGTGGGTTCTGTCAGTGAGCCAGTTGGCAACCCATCTTGTGACGTAGGGATTTATACCTAGTTTAGTGAGTTTATCTATAATTCCAGAGTGAGGGATGGTGTTGAAAGCCTTCGCAAGATCTAGATAGACTGTGTGAACCACCATACCCTCATCTACTGCTTTGGTGACTGCTTCAAAGAAGTCTATCAGGTTGAGGAGACATGATCTGCCTTTTGCAAACCCGAACTGGTTGGGGTCCAGAGGTTGGAGATTACCAATGTCTTTGTTTATAAGTTCCATGATGAATATGTTCCATGGCCTTGCAGACCAGGCTCATCAGGCTAATGGGGCAGTAATTCCCAGGGTCCGTGGTGGATAAACCTTTATGGAGTGGGATAACCGTCACTGTGCACCATTCAGTGGGCACAAAGCCTGAGGTGAAGCTATGATTGAACATGGTACTTCGGTGGGGTGCCAGTTCATTCTGTAGTTTGTGTAAAATGCAACCTTGGATGCTGTCAGGTCCCATGGATGCTGTGTTCTAGGCTTTGGAGAGTGTGGTTTTTTTTTACCTGTGCAGCTGTGATTACAGGAACTTTGCATTCTTCTGGTATAGAGGTGGGCCCTTTAGGGGGTGAGAGGGGAGTAAAGTTAGCACTGAACCCATCTGCCAGGATGTTGACAATATCAGTTGGTTCTGTATATTTAGTGCCATTGTGCTGTAACTTTGAGCAGATCTGAGTGTTGCCATTGAGATTCTTGACATAGCTATAGAATGCTTTGTGGTTGTTTTTAGCGATTTTGTTTTTGTAACTAGCTTTGGAGGATTTTATGAGGGATCTCAGCTTCTTACTAAGGCTAACCAGGGAGTTCTCCAATAATGGGATTTTATTCTTTTTGTAGCAGTTTCTTTCTTCTGTTGTAGAGTTTGTTTATGACAGGGGACCACCAGCTTGGCTTCCTTTTTTTGGAGGATAGCATCTTGGTTCTGTTTGGGATAGCACAATCCATGGACTTGTTTAAGTGCTTATTTATTTATTTTTTTATTTAACATTTGTTGACTGGGAAAGTACAACTAGGTTCCACAGATCCTGTTTTCAGCGGAGGTCCAGGGAGAAATGCTCCAGAAGCATGTCTTTAGAATGTGGGAGGAAACCGGAGTACCCGGAGGAAACCCACTATTATAAACCCATGCCTATACAAACTTATAAAGTGCATTTGTGTAGAATTCAGCAGTCATACCTCTATTTTCCATTTGCATGGGTGTCGTGAAGTTTGCCACTTCTGTCTTACGAAGCGTGAAGTTGGCTTTGGAGAAATTTTTACGGTGGTTTCCCTAATGTAGGGTGGGGGTGGGATGTGAATATCTAGGGTGATTAGCTTGTGGTCGGATCTGACCAGTGAGGAATTGACCTCTGGTGTGGAACACCGGTCGCCCATATTGGTAATGACTAGGTCTAGGATATTGCTGCCCCTGGTGGGGGTGTGGATAAGTTGATCCAAGGCATTGGAATTTGTGAATTCCAGAAAACGTTGAGCAAAAGAGTTGGCACATGAGTAGTTCTCCCAGTTAATGGTGGGGTAGTTGAAATCGCCCATTATTATGGTGTTAGGTTGTACCCTAATATTTTCCAGTGTATCAAGAAATGAGGAGTGGGAATCCTGGAGCATGGTGTGGGAATCTGTAGCAAGCCTCAATTTGGATTGTGGTCTAGCCCAGAGTTAGTTGCACTTGGATAATCTCAAATGCATTATGCTGAGCAACTAGCCTGAAGGTGTGGATATCCTTAATGAATATGGGTACGCCTACACCTTTAGTGTTTCAGTCCAGGTTAGGTGGCTGAAAGGTGTGGTATGAATTATAGCCTGGTAATGCAGGGGTGCTCTCTGGCACCTTGCACCAGGTCTCTGTCACTGCACAGATGTCGATGTTCTCCATTTTAAGGAGTGCCTTGAGTGAGTGCATTTTGAGGTTTAGACTTCTAGCATTGAGTAGCATTACCCTCAGATTTTTCTTGCTTGTACCTGTTACAGTGGTGAATTTGTCATTTGAACCTTGGCTAAAAAGGCACTATAAGGGTGGCATGAGCCTTAGCCAGTATCCAGAATCCCAAGGGCGACAGGTGCAGGCCATTTCTGGCAAAGCTTCATGGTCTGTCGATCATGTCATCCCAGGCAGACAAATACTGGATCCTCTCAGAATGACACCAGAAGCTTAGCCAATTGTTGAAGCCAATTATTTTGTTCTTGTACTGTGGTATCATTCTGGGTGATGGCAAGATGCTACTCAGGGCTAGGGTGATACCTGCCTGGGCTACAAGATTAGAGAGCTCCTCCATGTCTCTTTTCATGTAGTCCAGGGAGGTACATCTCAGGTCATTCACACCAACATGGACAATAACAGAGTCATATTTGTACTTGTTGTACCTGACAGGCAGCTGACAGTAACTTTCTCCTTGTTTAGCCTGGTGAGTGGAACATCAGTGTGCCTGAGTATAGAGTCATCTATGACTACAGTCTTGGGTACGTTATTATACTTTATGGGCTGCTGTTGCATGGCACACTGAGTTTGTGGGTATGTGTCATTTGGGTTGTGTTGGGGGGTGGAGGTTGCTTGCGTTTCTGCTTTGAAAGTCTCTCTTGCTCAGGCAGACTTTTAGTGAGAGCCTTCGTGACTGTAGGTGTGTGTTTTGTGTTTCTATGTGTGTAGGTTTTTGAGGGATTATGTGATGAATATGGTGTGGTGCAACTGTTTACCCACTCCTCTTGACTGCCTGGTCCAGTCTTGAGTGAAGAGCTTTGCTTCCAGTTTGGCTATATAAGTGCATCTCTTACAGGTTGTAGTGTTGGGTGGTAGGAGGAGAGGATTGTCTGTCTGCATGAGGCAATTGCTGCATTGCCCCAGGATGCCCAGGTTCATCAGGTAGACAGGAGAAAACACTGGGAGCTGACCCAAAGACATGCCTGGATAGGTGCTTATTTATTAAGTACTAAAACTCTTTTCCTGTAGACAAGTGAGGAAAGTTGAGTGCTGTATTAATTTGTAGATTATTTAGTGCTTACAATGAGTTCTGAACAAGTGCTGATCTCAAACAGATTTGAGTGCTAAAACTAAAAGACTGTCTAGTTCTAAAGAAAGTTTTGAAGAGCAGACTTTATGGCACCAGGAATATTTTAACCCTAGCTAAGCGGCAATGCATAAAGTGTATTTTTTTAATATAACAGTGCAAATGAGCCAACTAATTTCAAAATATTAACCAATTAACCAATAAAAAGCTAAAAACTGAACCCCATTCCAGCAGTCTTGATCAGACAAGTTCTAACGGCACACTCCTGGCACTAGGATGCAGGGAACCTTCTCCAGAAAAAGATGGCCTGGATTAGTGCTCAAGTTATACAAACACAGCTAGATTCAGCAGGTCTGAATCTAGTCTTGTGCTACAGCAAACAAGGTGTACCAATGTCAGAAATAAACAGTTTAAATAAGCAGGCACAATAAGTATTTAACCAGAAACTCCATGCTCAGAAGGGCAGAATCTACCATCTCCTCTCACAAGAGTGCAGACCATGCCTTCTTAATGTAAAATAACTGGCCCTAAGCCCAAGTGCTTAAACAAGAACTAATACACTTTTAGAATAACGGACACTAAGCCTTCAATCAGCAACTCCCAACTTACTAGGATGTAAGCTACCTGTTCTGCCACAACAGTGAAGACCACAAACTTTCTTAATGTAAAACAACTCTTTTGAAGCCCAAGTGTTTAAACCAAAGGCTTAGAATAACAGTTACAATTTAATCAGGCTACTAACAAGCAGTAATAAATGCAGCAGAATAAATGCAATTAAGTACTTTTAAGAACATGCAGCAAAAGCAAAATAAAGTAATAAAGTAAAGAGAAACACAAAGCAAAAGCAGATTAATAAAGTGCATTTTTTATAACAATAGAAAAGAAGCAAACTGATTTAAACAAATGATCCAATTAACCAGTAAAAAAGCTCAAAACTGAGCCCTGTTCCAGCAGTCTTCAATCAAACAAGTTCTAACTGCACACTCCTGCCACTAGGGTGCAGGAGAACCCTTTCCAAAAAAGATGGCCTGGATTAGTGCTCAAGTTATACAAGCAAAGCTAGATTCAGCAGGCCTGAATATAGTCTATGCTACAGCAAACAAGGCACACCAATTTCAGAAATGAACAGTTCAAATAAGCAGGCACAATAAGCCTTTGACCAGAAATTCCCAGCTCAGAAGGGCAGAATCTAGCCTCTCCTCCAACAAGAGTGCAGACCACAAACCTTCTTAATGTAAAACAAATGGTCTGAAGCCCAAGTGCTTAAACCAACAGGATTAGAATAACAGTTACAATTTAATCAGGCTACTACCAAGCAGTAATAAATGCAACAGAATAATACAATTGAGTACTTTTAAGAAGAGGCTAAAGTAAAATAAGGTAATAAAGTAGGAAGAAACACAAATACAGTAAAAGCAGATGAATAAAGTGCAATTTTTTTTTAGTAAAGGCCTGGAGAGAGGAAGTGGGTTGACCTCAAATGTTCTCTCTGTATTAAGTAGAGTGAACATTAGACTAGGAGGGGTGTCCCAGATCAGATTTACAGTAGGGGTGGGCAACTGCAAAGCCATCAACTATAACACCACAAGAATAGGGTGGGAGGGGGAAAACAGTTTCAGGACAGATGAGAACAGAAAGCAATGCCAGAAAGTATATAAAATAATTCAGTCAGGCAAAAAAAATATTTCAGTCAGGCAATATTCAGTTCAAGGATTAAATAGACAGAAAAATAAAATACAGTACTATCTTTAAAACTGCAAGTTTGTGCTTAACTTCAGCTTCTAGTACAGTTGATTGTAGCTAGCCAAACCACTCAGATATTGAGCAGAAAATAAATTCTCAGCTATGTGGCTAACACTTAAAGCAGAGAGAAACCCTCTAGGCTAAGAGTTAAATATCGAATAACAATGAAGCAAGAACAACAATAACCCCCTCTAACTGCAGAGGGACAGACAGACCACAATATTCAATGAAACAATTAAATAGACAGAAAAATAGTTTCAGGACAGATGAGAACAGAACGCAATGCCAGAAAATATATAAAATAATTCAGTCAGGCAAAAAAATATTTCAGTCAGGCAAAATTAAGTTAAACAACTAAATAGAAAAAATAAAACACATATCTTTAAAACTGCAAGTTTGTACTTAACTTCAGCTGCTAATACAGTTGACTGTAGCCAGCCAAACCACTCAGAAACTGAGCGGAAAATAAATTCCCAGCTATGTGGCTAACAAAGCAGAGAGAAACCCTCTAGGCTAAGAGTTAAATAGCAAATAACAAAGAGATGAAAACAGCAATAACCCCCTCTAATTGCAGAGGGACAGACAGACCACAATATTCAGTGAAAAAAATTAAATAGACAAAAAAATAAAATACAATACTATCGTTAAAGCTGCAAGTTTGTACTTAACTTCAACTTCTAATACAGTTGATTGTAGCCAGCCAAACCACTCAGATATTGAGCAAAAAATAAATTCCCAGCTATGTGGCTAATACTTAAAGCAGAGAGAAACCCTCTAGGCTAAGAGTTAAATATCGAAAAACAAAGAGGTGAGAACAGCAATAACCCCCTCTAACTGCAGAGGGACAGACAGACCACAATATTCAGTGAAACAATTAAATAGACAGAAAAAAAACTGTTTCAGGACAGATGAGAACAGAAAGCAATGCCAGAAAATATATAAAATAATTCAGTCAGGCAAAAAAATATTTCAGTCAGGCAAAATTAAGTTAAACAATTAAATAGATAGAAAAATAAAATACAGCACTATCCTTAAAACTGCAAGTTTGTATTAGCTTTAGCTTCTCACGTGAACCGAGAAATACGCCAATAACCAGCGAAGCTTTGATACACCCTTTTATTTAACACATCCAGCTGAACGAAAAATTTAAAAAAATGTGAAAAGCACTCCGTTAATACTGTGCAGTTCAATTAAAACCTCTGTAATGATATATTTAGGAAGAAGTCCTCGATTGAGTGGATGAAAGCGCTTAATCACAATTTACATCTGTTATTGGTTTTAATTGAACTGCACAGGATTATCGGAGTGCTTTTCACGTTTTTTTTTTATTTTTCGTTCAGCTGGATGTGTTAAATAAAAGGGCGTATCAAAGCTTCGCTGGTTATTGGCGTATTTCTCTTGGTTCACGTGAGTTGGATTGGTTTGCAGCATTTACATTACACACTTAACTTTAGCTTCTAATACAGTTGATTGTAGCCAGCCAAACCACTCAGAAATTGAGCATTTATGTAGGTTCTTAGGAATTGCTGTGCATGTAATTTCAGCTATGTAGGTCCTTGCTTTTTACATACACAGACAGGGACTAGTTTGGAACGTAAGTTTTACGCTGACTGAAGTTTTTGTATAGAATGCAAAGCATTCTATATAGAAAAGATGAATCACACCCTAAGAGATTGTATTATGGGACATATAAGGGATATTAGGAACAACAAAGAGAATAATGCACTGACAAAACATACAAAGATGTATGGCATACATCATGAGTTTAGGTTTCTTCTGCTTGAGATTATAAAAGAGAGTGTTAGAAGGGGACACATCAGGAGTAGAATGGAGTTAGCAGAATTAAGATGGATTTTGTATTTTAATACAGATAAAGCACCAGGAATTAATGATACCATCTCTCTGAAGCCAGTGTTATGTGCACATACACTCCCCCCCCCCCCACTGATTAGCAGTATTTTTTATTGTACTTTTTGGTGTGCCTTTTAGTATGTCTATATGTATTTAAGGCTTAGTAATGAGTGAGTTGATGTTATTGGTTTAGTATACTATTTAAGTAACCTGATGATGGTTCTATTATGTTTGAGTCTGTAGAAGTGGCCGTGTGGTTGTGAAAGTGCTTACTCTTTTTTTTATAATAAAGTTTTATTATACCGACCGTGGTTGGTCCTCATTTGGTTACTTTTAGAATTTATAGTTTGTCATACATTTAGAGGACCTTTACCCAGGAACCATACTTTTTCTTTTGTAGAATCCCTACCTATATAATTATATACAGTATAGTAATATGTACTTATTGCATGCACCATAGTGCTAGTGTGTTTGGAGAATGTCTAACTGTACTTCTAAGGTGGATGACATCAGTAGGCCCTGATAAGGTTGCCAATGAGGGGGTTAACAGGCCCTTAAAATTGTATAACCATCACACACACAGGCAAAACAGCCACAATGCTACAAGGGGATATGCTTACAAACAAACATACACTCACAGAGTTGCTGGTTTGCAAAGTAGAACCCCTACCTGTCTAGTTACATACACTAGAGTACTACATACTTATCACATGCGCCACAGAACTAGTGTGTTTGGAGGGTTCCTATCAGTTCATCGAAACATCAGCCGTTCGAACACCATATGTGCAAACTGTGAAGTTCAAAATCTGATTATCACGAAGCCATGGAACACCGAATTCTTTCCCAGGGAAAGAATTTGGTTGGCTGTTTCTGTGGCTTTGTTATTTTCAGCACTGTGGTGAAAAGTTACAGGTTGGGTTTAGGTAAGAGTGCGATTGTGCTGACATTATGGTTAGGGCGCGGGTTAGGTGACTTAGGGTTAAGGCACAGGTGAGGTGGGTGTGCAATAGTGACAGACTTTAGGGTTAGGGTGGGATAGGTGAGTTAGGGTTAGAGCACGGGTCAGGTGACTGAGCGATAGTGATGGACCTTGGGTTAGGGTTTGGGTTAAGGTAAGTGAATAGATAGTAGTGTATGTACAGTTTAGTGTAGGGTTAGATGTAGGATTTTAAGTGTATGCGTGTGGATTGCTGTTTTTTGTGCTTGTGTTGTGTGTTTGTTTCTTGGAACAGCAATTTTTTTCCCTGGGTAAAAAAATGCTGTTCTAAGCCTTCGATGGTTTTGCATTTTGAGGTTAGAAGTTCAAACATATGGTGTTCGAACTTCTGCCATTTCGTCGAAGTGATATAGACCCTGTTTGGAGAGCATCTAACTGTGCTTCTAAGGTGGATGACATCAATAGACCCTAAAAAGGTTGCCAATAGAGGGTTAACAGGCCCTTAAAATTGTATACCCATCACACACACAGGCAAGACAGACACACTGCTACAAGGGGATATGATTACACACACACACACACACACACACACACACACACACACACACACACACACACACACAGTTGCTGGTTTGCAGAGTACAACCCCTACCTATCTAGTTATATACACTATAGCAATACATACTTATCACATGCACCACAGAGCTAGTGTGTTTGAAAGGTGTCTAACTGTGCTTCTAATGTGGTTGGCATCAGCGAGCCCTGTAAAGTAAGCCAATTTGAGGGTTAACAAGTAGAATCGAACCAAAGAACCACTTGCTGTGAGGTGACAACTCTACTGCTGCACCACTGCACCGTCCAAATATATATATATATATATATATATATATATATATATATATATATATATATATATATATATATATATATATATATGTATGTTGTTGTCTTTCGACTTTTCCCGGTTAGGGGTCACCACAGTGGAACTCCGGTCCACTAATGATTGGCAGTAGATTTTCACGAACGCCGAGGTGCCAGCTCAACGTTCAACCTTCAATGAAGGCACGCCCATTTATGCATGTCTTTCGAATGCCCACCCATCCTTGGGGACGACATGCAGACTCCACACAGAAGTTAATCCCAGCACTCCAGCCAAGAATCGAACGGGAGAACCTGTTGCTGTGAGGCAACAACATATATATATACACACACATACACACGTATGAGCATGTGTTACCTATATATATATATATATATATATATATATATATATATATATATATATATATATAAATTTATATATGCATCTTTATAAAACTGTACAGATACATACATATCATGCTTGTGCCACATACTGATAGATAAGGATAATCATGTCTGATGGGGATAGGGAGAGACAATTAGGTATACATAGATGTCTGTATTTACAGAGATATACTGACATCTCAGTTCTATAGGCAGATGAGTCTTCAGACATGGGCTGAAATTAGCTAAGTGTAGGAGCATGCCCAGTGTGATCATCGGTACTTACAAGTTGTCTCAAGTCCAGACCTACCTATACTTCAGTCCAGGATTTAGTGTGCTACAGCCAGATTGCTGCTGCACCTGATTACACAGTCTGGTACTTCCATGACAGCATCCCCAATGGATTCCCCAGCTATGGGCTGGCCATAATATATGACTCATAGCTAAGATATTTACAGATTGTATTAGACTGAACAGGGTTTTTCATCTTATTTCTGGTATGTTTTACATTGCAATGTGATTTCCTGGCACATCAGTAACAGATAATTATAAATTGGTGTGAGGAACTGCTGACAGACATCTGTGTTACTGACTCCATACACAGTAGGGAACCCATACTACTGCACAGCCTGTTATACTCTGCACTTTCTACATTTGTCTGGCAAGTAGTTCATCCTTCTCCTTATCTGTGGGCCTTTGTCCTGCTCCTGTTCCTGGCTTTGTCCACAGTTGCAGCTCTATGTAGTTGTAAGTATGCTGTGACTGGGCTACAAGATGTAACACCACACACAGGGTTAAAAACTTCACACCTCTGACTGTACCTGTTTTGCAGGATGTCCAGCATTGCACCCCTATATCTGCTGTGGTCCTGAGACAGTTTGTGTTGTATTGGTATTATAATGTTAAAGGGTGCCCATACCTCTCAACCTGTTAGAGCAAGACATCTGGACAAAGCCATATATAAAAGTGGGGAAACAGGCCCAATAATAGAGACAATTTGTTAATATTGCTCTTACAAACTGAGACAGTTGGTTGAATGACAGGTTTTGTATTAGCATGAATTTTCTGATGGGTATGAAGTCTGCATTTCAAATGTCTGTCATTATTTTCTAACATCAACATTTACTGATTTAACATTAGTTTGCCAGAAAACGGCAATGTTATGAAAAACAGAGCAGACATATGAGAGAAACATGTGGACATTCTGTGAAACTCTGTATATTTGATAGTTATGTTGGTGCCAACTGACTTGTAAGTACTGACACAGTTACGTGATGGCCTTGACATACTTCTGCTACTCTGACTTGTTACAACTTGCTGTTCTACTACACCATGTAGCTAACTCATAGCTATCTGTGGCCCCCTGTCCCTCCATTATCTCTGGCTTTGTCCAGCTTTCTTGCAGCTACAAATAGTGACATATGGACAGTCTGTAGAACTCCTACAATAGGTATAGCTCACACACAAAATAGTGGCACAGCCAATCTCGAACCATGAGCACCATCAACCATGGTAATGTACTTAGCCCATCAAGCCACAACAGCCACCTGACAGTGTGGTTTAACTCCTGACACTATCAAGCACAGACATACATAGCACATTGACCCCTGCATATTGTGGAAATAGAACATGTCACCAGGTTGATTGGGACAGCCGGGGATTGTGTGTTTTGCTGCTATTACCTTGCAAACATAATGGTACTGCAGTTGTATGGGAACATGGGTGTGTTAGGGGTAAGGGACTCCAGCATTGCCAGTCATGTATCTGTCCTATGACCCCACTGTTTCTCATTTCACTCACTTAGCGCAGTGGGTTTTTCTGCCTTGGGGCTTACTGCATATTAAGGTATGGCCAGTATTGGACTGAGAACTCCTGTTGTCCCACATAGCTGTCAGTTGTCTGCAGATTTCCAAGTAGCCCACTCTCTTCTCTTGAATACATGCAGCAGGTCCATACATTTGCTACCATACTGTAATACCCCATACATTTGTTGTAAAGGAGAGTGAATTACCTTGTGAACACAGCATTTGAGATAACAGTGCTTCAGGGCTGACTCTGTTGGATACACACAGTACACAGCCAATACATGGTAAAGTAGAGGTTGTGTGGTGTGGCTGGCATCCTTTTTGCTATGTATGTGAGTCAGAGTGAGGTGTCAGTCCATGGGTCCCTAGGATGTCAGTACATGTGCTATGCTTTGCATCTTTGCCTAGGCCAGGGCATACTGGGCATGCCTACATCTGCCTACAGGGAGAGGCTCAGGGGGTTCCTCTTACAAATCCTCCTGTGGCTGTGGGGACCTTGGCACTGGTGGGGGGCTGTGTGTTCCTTCCCTGTGATGTTCCTGCGGCAGCTGTTTCCACAGGATCATATTGTGTAGCATGGCACATACTGTGAAGATAGGTTCATAGGTTCATACTAGGATATCTGCCCTAGGGCATTTATAAGCCTAGCCAGTGTGTGTTTGGCTTTTGCCACCCATTTTAAATGAATTTTGCTATGCCCTTTTTTCGAGGTTAGTATACTGTGCCTCTGTCTAACAGTGACACAGAAGTGATACCCGGGGTAAAACTTCTATCTCCCATCCACTCATCAAGATTCCTCTTGAAGAGAGTCAATGAGGGACTCTGCCTAACATGGACTGGGATTTTATTCCAGAGTAAAGGGAGCCTCTGGGTTATGAATCTGTCCCTCCAGCATGTCCTATTTATTTCAGTGCTGAGGTTCAAGTCTCTTGAGTGCGTAGCTCGATGGGATTTGGATTTTCTTTTTTTTTTTTAAAACAAGTTTATTAGTTTTAACATACAAAATAAATATTATAACAATCTTATGCAAGTAGATAACATATAAACAATTATAACATTTGATAAAACAACTAAAGTATTTACAAAGACATCCACTCTAAATCAAATCAATTAATTAAACTGTAACATCTTACTAATAAAACTAAGACTGTTTTAACAAGTTTTGTAAGGTATCCCATATATTATAGTAAGATGTTTTCCTAATGGTTCTTGACTTTATTGTCATTAGTTCCATATGACACACTTCAATCATAACATTTTTAAATTCATTAAATGAAGGAGGAGTATCTGAAATCCAGTTTCTGGTTATTATTGTTCTAGCCACTGCTAGAACTGACCATAATAAAGGAAGTTTAACTTTTTTAACACATTTAGGAACAGGGGTGTTAAATAATATAAGTGATTTAGAGACTATGAAATTATCTGTAAAAAGAGCCTGCAAAAAATCATTGATTAACATCCAATATTCCTTCAGTTTTATACAATCGTAAAACATATGTGCCCAATCAGCATTTATTTCTACAGTACATCTCTTACATATGTTATCTTTTTTGTTTATTTTTTTCATCATTAAGGGTGTATAGAAAGATCTATGTAAAAATTTCCAGGTATAAAGTCTCCGATTAATAGAAGAATTAGTTTTATAAGCAGATTCCAGTATATATTGTCTATCTTGTTGTTTTGGTAATTCACCATTAATGGAAATGAAATAATTCCAGTAATTATCTGAACTATAATAGGTTTCATCTCTAATAATTTTATGTATGTGTGAGAGCTTACCTTTATCAGAAACCCTATGTTGTAAATTTAATATCAAGTAGTCAATCAGTATTGGAACAGATTATTTAACTGTTAAAGACATTAAGTCAAGTTTGTTAGCAAGATGTTGTCTAAAAGTTTGAATCTCTAACCAACATGTTTCTCTCAAATCAAATTTTTGCTTTAAGAAGTCTAATTTTTTTATTTTATTATCTGACAGCATCTGATACCAATACTTTAAATTATTCTCTGCGACTAGAAGAGTTCTTTCAGAGGTGGATGATAAAAGAATACCTTGTGTATACATTATAGGAAATAAGATAAAATTCCATTCCTTATACTTAGGATGCATATATATAAAATTATGATATCTAATAATAATATTTAATGGGTAACTAGCTATATATTTTGGTGTAATAGATGAGGTATAAAACTCTTTAAGTAACCATAACATGAGATTGTTTATAATAGTATTTTTGTGTGTTAACGATATTTTTGTGAAGTGCATGCTAATTAATTCCCAATATTCCTTCCATTTTGCAACATATGACTGATCTATTAGTAATGTTATAACTTTTATAATAGAAGAGATAGCATATAAATCAAAGTCTGGAAATTATATGCCCCCTTGAGACCAACTATTAGTATGTTTCTTTAATGCAATCCTAGGTCTATTAGGTGCCCATAAGAAATTTAACATTTGTGAATTTAATTTCTTAATAATTATTTTTGTAGGTGGGAGTATTATTGATTGTATTATGTATAATATCTTCGGGAATATTATCATTTTAATAATTGTGAGTCTTTCTTCCATGGTAAAAAACATATTGTTCCAGCTATTGAAATGATTTTGTATATTATGAAGACAATTACTATAAATATGATGTATAATGGATTTAATATCTTTAGTTAATATTATGCCTAAATAAGTTATTTGACCTGAATTGGGTATGTATTTGAGAAAGTCATTAGTGAGAACATTTTTTCCTGTGTATATTGGTAATATTTTAGTTTTTTCTTCATTAAATATCAAACCAGAAATATTCTTGAAATCTGTCATCTTATCAAATAATGACTGCATAGAAGAATTTGTCCCTGCTGATGTAATTAAAACATCATCTGCAAAAAGTTGGATTTTAGATATTGTATTTTAGTCTATATCAAACCCATCTATATCATTGCTGTTTCTAATCAAATTAGCCCAAGGCTCCATTATTAAAGTAAATAATAATGGTGAAAGTGGACACCCTTGTTTTGTACCTTTTAATATGGGTATTTTTTGTGAGACATATGTTCCAATTTTAATGTATGGCAATGCTCCTTTATATAGATGTTCAATTAAGTCCACAAATGTATTAGAGAAATTTGTACACTTTAATAAGATAAACAAATAGTCCCAACTTAATGAGTCAAATGCTGAACTTATATCAAGGCTGATGAGTGTCAAATCTTTCTTTTTTCTGTTTGCATAATCAATCAGAGTTAAAGTTCTCCTTATATTATCAAAAGTATTTCTATCTGTAATAAAGCCTGTCTGATCTATATCTATTATACTTGGAATGATTGTCTTTAATCTGTCAGCAAATATATTCATGAACATTTTGTAGTCAACATTAAGTAATGAAATGGGTCTGTATGAAGTGCACCTAGTTGAATCTTTATTGGGTTTCAAAATTGGTGAAATAAATGTGTATTGCCAAGATGGGGGAATTGTCAATTCGTTTTGAGCTGAAATGAAAACCTTATGTATTAATGAATAACTACTCTTATGAAGGATTTTATAAATCTCAGGAATAATACCATCATTACCTGGTGCTTTGTTTGATTTAAGTTTATTTCTTTGTGTGATAACCTCTGTATATGAAATATTTTTATCTATTAATCTAGCCTGTTGTTTATTAAGTTTTTTGTTCATGTTTGTAATTATAAAGTTCTTTATTTTGTCTTTAGATTCCATATTAATGTTATTATGGTTAATGGTATGAAAGTGATTTCTAAATTCATCTAATATTTCTGGTAAACTAGAGACATTCTTCTTTTTCCTTGGAGAAAAAATTTCTTTGATGTGATTTTGTTTATTCAGCCTTTTCATTTTATTTTTAAGTCTATGTAAGTATTTGGGACTTATTGAGTAAGACAAAAATTTATATTTCTCTAATGTTATTTTGACTTTGTGATTTAAAATTTCTTTGTATTTCTCATTTAATTTATTTATTTCCTCAATGACTTTTTTGTCCATAATATTTTCCTTGTTATTATGTTTATATGAGTCTAATTTGTTTTGTATGTCTATTAATTCCCTGTCCCAAGATTTCCTTTTATTATTATACCATCTGATACTTTGTCCATATAAATAAGATTTTAGAGCATCCCAAATGTAAATAATGGAGACGTCAGGTGTAGTGTTTAAGTCCAAGAAATGTTGTACTTCTGTAAGTATATAATCTTTATAATCTTTTAGTCGAGTTAGGTATGCAGGTATTCTTTTAATCTGAACATTATGAGTAATATTTACCGTAAATTCAATGACAATTGAATTATGATCCAATATAGGGCATGAAATTATCTTAGAATTAGTTAGGTCGGTTATCAGTTGGGTAGAAATAAAGACTCTATCTATTCTTGAGTAAGTTTTGTGTCTGTTAGAAAAAAAAGTATATGGTAATGATTTAGAATCTGTCTGATTATTAATATCATTCAAATGATATAAATTAATGAAATCCTTTAAATGTTTTGCATTGGATGTGATTTTCCTTTTTCCTATAGTAGTAGTATCTTTTTCATGTAGGATACAGTTAAAATCTCCTGCTAAAATAATATCTCCTTTAGAAAATGATATAATCTTATTGAGATGGTGTTTCACTGTATTAGTGCCAATTCCTGGTATCCAGTATACATTAATCAATGTATAGATTTTTCCATTAATCTGTATTGTAACCAGGCAGAACATTCCTTTGTCATCTTTATATGACTTAATAATTTTAGGTATGGGCATATTTTTGTTCCATAAAATAGCCACTCCTCTTTTTTTCTGTGTGTGTTCTGAGCTAACCAAGACTGTATATTTATTAGTGGCTAATTTATCTATATCTTTTTTCAGAAGATGTGTTTCCTGAAGGAAAATTAAGTTGGCTCCATGCAGATTAATATATCTCATTAAACTTGCCCTTTTACATGGGTTGTTCAATCCATTAATGTTTAAAGAAATTCCTTTTAAAGTTACCATTTAACTTTTATAAACATTTAAAACATATAATCAGAATAGCATTTACTAAAGTAAGTATTATTATGTCTCCTCCTTTAGGTATTATATTAATTATAGCTGCATTTAGTGAAAATCTTATGGAATTTTGTGAAATTTTTACTTTTATTTGTAGTGACAGTGAGTTTATAAAATGTGATGTGGATGTCAAAACTATATACACATAACAAAAATCAGGTGAAAATATTGTTTGGATTAAACAATGCATCCAGCCTGGAGTTAAAACCTCCAACTTCGAGTAGCAAATACCACTCAAGTTATCCCCCTATCTTAAGCAGCAGTACCCCAGCTGCCACCAAAATTAATTAAATACTAACTATTATTAACTAAAGTTAAGCTCATTATTTTGATTATCTATTATAACAAGACTTAAACAGTTTATATAACAGCTTCTTATTTTGCAGTATAATAAATAAAAGAAGATCAATTATGTAATTAATGTAATAATTAAATATGAAATTTAAGAAATAGGTTATTATAACATTTACACTAACTAATCTTTATGATAATATATAAGAAACTAAAATAGAACTTATAATCAATATCCCTAACATGTATTATGTATATCTCATATATTGTTTACTTTAAAACTTATACAATAAATGACTCATTATAAATCATCTTTGAGAAATAGAAGCATTACCAACATTATTCTTGAGAATTCCTTTGTATTATCATATAAAACTTTTATAATCATCTTAACAATGCTATGTATATCTATTCTATATAATGAGTACATTATCATAATAACATTCTAACAATCTTGAAAGAGGGAGCAGAGGAGAGAGAGGAAAAAAAAAGATACCCTTTTGGCTGTTTAATAAAAACTTGTAATGATAGGTTCTTATTATATGTTTATGTTCATTTGAATTTAATAACATTTATTATCTAAGGCTATTATGACTCAAAATATTATTTACATTAGAATATTCATATTTTCTGTCATAACAGTACTGTTAGTAGTTTTAAAACTTTAAACTACATGTACTAGAAGCTTCCTTCTCTCACTTGTTCTTACCATTTAAATAAAAATGATTATTCTCAGTATATGAGATAAAAGAACATACAACAAAGCAATGTTGATCTCTAATTATGCATAAATCATTGTGATGAAAGCCTGCTATATCTTATATATCTGTACTGCAGCTTTAAAATGTATCACATGACATTTTCTTCTGAAATAGAATCATAATAATGCACATACTTATTTATCTTAGTTAGAATAAATGCATTATAATATTATATATCCTTAAATTATAAGCATCTATATGCATTAAAGTGCAGCAATTATATAAGCGTTCAGAGTCATATATGCATGAGTTTAGCTTCTATGCATTCTAAATTATTTCATTTGTTTACTATGGCATATCAAGCCATTAAAAATCATTATAATTTTAAATTTTATAAGTTACATCTTAAATAAGTAAATTATTATAAAGAAAAACTCACATTTTGTTGTCATAAAGTTCGTTTTTCATCACAATACCGCATTTACAGCAGTTCTACTTCCTGAAACTGGTTTACTTCTTGAATTTGTGACGTGTCTGTGTGAAATCAGGGGTCAAAGTTCAAAATGGCTGCTTTCAGCTTCTCTGTGCATTTGCTGAATGTTGAAGCTTTTAAAACGGCTCAACGACACTATTCACGAGGATACCTATAACTTAAATTGTCTCTTATAACATTCTGGCGGGAATTTTAGTAAAAGTAAGTGACAAACATTCATTTTGAATGTAAAAGGATTTATACAGTGTAAAACCTTCTCGAAGCACTCCACAAGTCATTGCAGTCTCTATGGCAGTGAAACCAAGCCTTCAATTATTTAACATAAACATTTCTTATATTTATGTGTCCCATTTCATTTTCTCATTCAGAGTATGTTACAAACACATATCAGTATTATCAGAACCTTGTTACTTCTTAAAAAAAAAAAAAAACTACCTACATAGATATTTACTTGCTGTTTATTTTCGTAAAGTAAAACCTGAGACACATTACTTACAACTGCTTTAGTTCTAGTCAACTATAGTTATATCATAACATATTATTTAATATCATGTGTTTAAGCAGTTTAGTCATAATATAACATATAGCAGTATTATTTAAACAGCATAAATAATTTTAAAGAGATAATAGATTATTTTTCCCCATTTTTCCTTCTTTTCATCTTTCCCCCCTCCCTGCCCACCCTCTCCCCCCCATATATGTTTAGTTTAAAGAGAAAGCTATTATTTAAAATAAATAAAGAAAGAAAAATATAACATATTACTAACCTTAAGTCTCTTAGTTACAAAAGAGAAACAAGTTGATTTATATCAGGTTATTTGTTCCTCATGAAAGTTTGATTATTCATAAAACAAACTTCAGTTCTTGCACATTAGTATAACTTTGTACAAATCATTAAGATATTTATGGTTTTCTTGTAAATGCAGAAACTGTAATTAAAGAGTTCAAAGAAATATAAAACATGTCATTTGTTTTTTAGTCTTTTTTTTTTTGTTTCTCTGATGTCTTCCAGGATGTTCCTGTTGCCATTCTTTTTAACAAAGGACTTGCCCATTCCATATCCTCTATTTTGTCTAATATTTTATTTTTTTAATATATAACAAAGCAGAGTCCAGGTCTTCAAAAATTTTAGGGCCATCAGGTAAAAAGATTTTCAGTTTGGAAGGAAATAAAAGATGAGTTTTGAACTGTGCTTTTTTAAGCTCTCTTATTAATAGTAAAAAGACCTTTCTTTTTGATATTACCAAAGAAGAATAGTCATTGTCAAAGCGCACAGTTGCTTCATTAATTTTTATAGGTGATTTAGCCCATGCAGATTTTAATACCATCTCCTTGTCATAAGATGATAAAAATCTTACAATAACTGATCTAGGGTAATTTTTATTTGTACTAGAAATGGATAAAGATCTGTGGGCTCTTTCAATGCCAAAAGAAAATGCCTCTGACAGATCTAAAGTTTTGGGAAGCCAAGTATTTAAAAAAGATGTAATGTTATTACCTTCTATATTTTCTGGCAGTCCAAAAATCCTTATATTGTTACGTCTGGATCTGTTTTCCAAGTCATCTAGTTTGGATTGAAGGTGAGTGTTTTATTTCAATAAGAATTCAGTGTTCATTTCTTCCTTAATTCTGTTGTCCATATCATTAAGTGCCTCTTCTATACATGTTATCTGAGCTTTCTGATGTTGTAGATCTTGGTGTAGCACATCCATTTGTTTTGGGGTTTTCTCTATAAAATTGTCAATTTTAACATCCAGCCTGTCCATTTTAGTTGTTAGTTGCTGTATAGTTAATAATAATGTTTGAAGCTCTTTCTTAATGATGGAATCCTGACTGTTAGCCTTGCTGGAACTCATTCTGAACAGAAGTGATGAGAGAGAAATTTCAGTTAAATTTTCTTTCTTTGTTGAATATTATTCAAAGTAATGATAGTCCAAATGTTTTTAGAAAGAAAATTATTCCATTAGTTGAGTTTTGAAGTAATAATTTCCTGTTAATGTAGTTATGTTGGTGGAGCTGAAGAAATCTGCTGCTACCCTGTATTCATCCTTAGCCACGCCCCGGGATTTGGATTTTCTGAGGTGCAGCATGTTCATTAATTCCGGGTTGGACATGGCTTTATACGTCAGGCACAGATCGCCTCTGAGCAGGCGGTATGCCACTGAGTAAAGCTGGAGTTTCTTTAACTGGGCAGCATATGGCATCTGTTTGAGCCCTTTGATCCTCTTGGTGAGGTACTTTTGGGGTCTTTCCAGTTGCTGCAGGTGTCTGGTAAGGTACATCCCAAAAGCGGCATTGTACTCAATTATGGGCCTGATGAGGGATGAGTAAAGAGGCACGATGACCTCCCTGATCTAGATGTGAATCCCTTCATGATTAGGTGGGCTATAAAAAATGTTTTTCTAACCACTTTGGCCACGTGGTTGTCAAATGAGAGATTGCTATCAACTTGGGTCCCCAGGTCCCTAATTACTTCTTCTGTACTTAATGGATTACCACCTATGTGGTAATTTGTGGGCACTTTGTTTTTGCCAAAGGGGATGACTATACACTTTTTGGCGTTTAGCTTGAGGCCATGGCTCTGGCACCAGTTGTCTGTTTCTATGAGGCCCTTTTGTAGGATGTTTGTGTTGGCTGGAAAGTCTATTATGGCACCCAGTTTGCAGTCATCTGCGAACTTGGTCAGCCACAGTCCTTCTGTGTTAGCCTGTACCTCCGAGAAATATATACCGAACAAGAGAGGTCCCAGGACTGAGCCTTGTGGGATGCCACTTGTAACTGGTTTGGAGTCTGACATGGCTCCAGCAATTCTAACCATGTGGGTTCTGTCCTTGAGCCAGTTTGCAACCCATCTAGTGACATAGGGGTTTATATTTAAGCTGGTGAGCTTATCTATAATGCCCAAGTGGGGTATTGTATCGAAGGCTTTTGCAAGGTCCAGGTAGGTTGTGTGGACCACCTTCCCCTCGTCAATGGCCTTGGTGACTGTTTCAAAGAAATCGACCAGGTTTAAGAGGCAGGATCTGCCCTTAACGAAGCTGAACTGGGTAGGATCCAGTGTCTGTAGGTCCCCAATATTTTTATTTATGAGGTCCATGATGATCCTTTCCATAGCTTTGCAGACCAAGCTAGTCAAGCTTATGGGGCGATAGTTTCCAGGATCTGTTGAAGCACCATCTTTGTGGAGAGGGACCACTGTTGCTGTACGCCACTCTTTGGGTACATATCCTGTAGTAAGGCTGAGATTGAACAGTAGTTTTATGTTTGGGTTTAGTTCTTCTTGGAGTTCATGTAGGACGCAGTCCGAGACACCGTCTGGTCCCATTGATGCTGTGTTTTTGCTTTGGAGAGGGCGGTTCTTACCTGAGCATCTGAGATGTCAGGGGGGCAGCACTCTGCTGAGATAGATATTTGCCCTTTTGGTGGGGAAGGGGGGGAGAAGTTTGTGCTGAACCTGTCAGCTAGGATGTTGGCAATGTCTGTGGGTCTGGTGTATTTTTTGTCATTTTGGACTAATTCTGAGCATATCTGGGAATTCCCACCCAGGTTCCTAACATAACTAAAGAAAGCCTTGTGATTATCCTTAGTGTCCTGTTCAATTTTTCTTTCGAAGCTGGCCTTAGACGATTTTATGAGTGCCCATAGTTTTTTGCTAATACTGATCAGAGATGCCTTCCCTTTTTGGGATTTTGCTCTATCATGTAGTAGCTTCCTCCTTCTATTGTATAGTTTGTTTATGGCTGGGGTCCACCAGACAGGATGCCTAACTTTGGAGGCTTGGGTCTTGTTTTTTTTTGGGATTGCATGACCCATGCATTCCTGAAGGTGTTCATAGAATGTGTTTATAAAGGATTCTGCGGTCTGGGCCGTATTTTCCACAGGCCCAGGGGCTTTGAAGGATTCCAACTCGGTTTTGAGGAGTGTGAAATTTGCTTTAGATAAGTTTTTCACTGTGGTTTTCTGGGCAGGCGCTGGGGTCGGGATGTGAAAATCTAGTGAGATTAGTTTATAGTCTGATCTTACCAGTGAGGGATACACTTCTGGTCTGGATCATAGAGTCCCCATGTTGGTGATGATCAGGTCCAGTATGTTTTCCCCTCTTTTGGGAGTGGCAACAAGTTGTTCCATAGCATTTGAGATTATAAATTCTAGGAACCTATGGGCTAGGGTGTTGGAGCTAGAGTAATGCTCCCAGTCTATGTTAGGGTAGTTGAAGTCACCCAATATAATTGTGTTTGGAGAGACCTTCATATTTTCCAGTGTTCTCAGGAAGGCCGAGTGTGGTTCCTGGGTTTGTGTGGGTGGTCTGTAGCAGGCTATAAATTGGAAGGCAATTTTACCCACTGTTAGTTGCACATGGATAGTCTCTGATGCTTCGTGCTGTGCCACCAACCTGGAGGTGTGGGTATCTTTGACAAATATTGATACTACCCCTCCTTTTGTGGTTTGATCCAAGTTTTGGGGCCGAAAAGCATGGTATGAGGTATAACCTGGTAGTGCTAGGGTGCTCTCGGGAGCCTTGAACCAGGTTTCTGTTACTGCACAGATATCGATGTTCTCCATGCTAAGGAGAGTTTCGAGTGCGTGCATCTTGAGGTTTAGACTTCTGGCGTTGAGTAGCATTACTCTTAGTTTCTTATCCCTTGTGATACCTATGGAGGTGGGTTTTTTTTTTGAGCCTTGCCTAAAAAAGACACTATGGGGGTGGCAAGAACCTTTGCCAATATCCGAAAGCCCAGGGGTGACAAGTGCAAGCCATCCCTAGTGAAGCATCGTGGCTTGTCTAGCATGTCATCCCAGGCTGACAGGCATTGGATCCCCTTTGAATGACACCAATACTTAAGCCAATTGTTGAAATTGATCATCATCTTGTCTTCATATTGTGGCATCATTCTTGGTGAGGGTAAGATGCTACTCAAGGTCAGGGTCATACCGGCCTGGGCTACATGCTCAGAGAGCTCCTCTATGTCTCTTTTCATGTAGTCCAGGGAGGTACATCTCAGGTCATTCACACCATCATGGACAATGACTGAGCCATATTTGTACTTGCCTTGGAGTGACCTGAGTGCTTGTGTTATGTGGCGGATCCTAGCACCCAACAGGTAGCTCACCATGACCTTCTCCTTGTTCAGCCTGGTGAGCGGGACGTCAGTGTGCCTGATGATAGAGTCACCTATTACAAGTGTATCAGGTGTGTTGTTTAGCCTTAAGGGCTGTGAATGTTCGGCACACTGGCTTTGTGAGCTATGTGTTGTACGTGTTTTGTTTTGGGGTAGCGGTTGCTTGGGTGTCTGCTTTGGAGGTCTGCTGCTTAGGCAGATTTTTATTTAGAGCCTCCAAGTATGTTTTTGTGTGTTTATGTGTTTGGTTTGCTGTCGTGGTAGGTCTTTGTGAGACTGGAATTGTAGTGAGTGTGGTTTCCTTCTCCTCCTGACTAGTTATGCCAGTACTGAGTTGAAAGAGCTTAGCCTCCAGTTTGGCTGTATGGTTGCGTCTCTCACATGTGTTGGAATTTGTTGGTAGGAGGAGAGGGTTGTCTGTGTACATGAGGCAGTTGTAACATTGCCTCAAGATTCCCAGATTCACCAGCTGGACCGGAGAGGAGATTGACAACTGACCTTTGGACATGCTAGAATAGTATTGGGAATTCCTTTATAATTGAAAAAAGGGCCAATGGGGAACAAAGTACTCAAGGGGAGTTAGTGAGGGTGTAGTGCTTTTAATTTTTTAGTGCTGACTTATATAATTGCTTTAGTGAGCAAGTGCCAGGCTTTAGTGTGGGAATAGGGTGTTTATTATGAGAACTAGATCAGTTCTAAAGGAAAAAGTGAAGAGCAGACTTTGTGGAGCCGAGAATGGTTTAAACCCAATTAAGCGACGCTGCCCAATGCTGCGCTGTGCGCAAAATTGTGCAAAGCCGTGCTGAAGTGGGTTTTATACAGGGGGACTTGAAAGAGCTAGAAATTTTCCCAAAACAGCCAGTAGACTACCAGATTCTTGTGCTGGGAACACTCCTCCAGGGATAGATGGGCTGCTCCAAGCTCTCCACTGCCACTGGTGAACAAAGAAGCCTCCCTTTATCCAAGAAAGGAAATGGGCAACACAGGAACTACCAGATTCTTGTGCTGGGAACACTCCTCCAGGGATAGATAGGCTGCTCCAAGCTCCCCACTGCCACTGGTAAACAAAGAAGCCTCCCTTTATCCAAGAAAGTAAATGGGCAACAAAGGAACTTTCCAAAAGTCCAGAATACAGCAAAGCCTGTATTTGGACTACTCTAGGTCAGGAAAGATGGGAAACAAGGATACATTTTTTTTTTCTTTTTTGCAACAAACAGACTACCAGATTCTTGTGCTGGGAAAACTCCTCCAGGGATAGATAGGCTGCTCCAAGCTCCCCACTGCCACTGGTAAACAAAGAAGCCTCCCTTTATCCAAGAAAGGAAATGGGCAACACAGGAACTTTCCAAAAGTCCAGAATACAGCAAAGCCTGTATTTGGACTACTCTAGGTCAGGAAACAAGGATATATTTTTCTTTTTTGCAACAAACAGCAGAAAAATGCAATAAATATGTAACACAGGCTAGCGCACTTGAGTGTGTAGCCTCAACAGGTAATTGCAACAAACAGGACAAACTTTAAATTACAAGCGCAAAAGAGTGCTAAAGCTGGCTTTAAAGCACAGGGTTAGAAAGAGATAGGAAATGTCTCAAAACCGCCAATAAGCTACAAGTCACTGGGCTGGAACCACTCCTCAAGGGACAGATAGGCTGCTCAGAGCTCCACACTCTCACTGGTGAACAAATAACCTTCCTCCTATCCAAATAAGGATATGGGCAACACAGGAACAATGACACAGCCCAGAGATCAGCAATACCTGAAGACTGGATTATTCTAGTTCAATAAAGGCGGGAAACAAGGATTTTTTTTTTACAAAGTAGCAGAAATTAGGTACAGAAACACAGCAAATGCTTTAATTCGGCTAGCACACTTGAGTGTGTAGCCTACCAGTTAAACTAAGCAAAAACAAACTTTAAAAGTGCAAAAAACTCAGAAATACAGGTAGGAATGCAATAAAACAACTTTGCAGAGCTTATTTAGTTAAAGAAACAGAGAAGTCTATATATACAGAAAAGCAGCTAAAACACACAAACACTTCAGATGCAGTGCAACCTAGAGCACTTGAGTTGTAGCAATATTAAGGCAATGAGCTAATGACACTAGACTGGGAGGAGTGACACAGATCAGATTTACAGTAGGGGCGGGCAACTGCAAAGCCACCAAGTATAAGAGCAAGACACCAACTGGGAGGGAGGATGGGGACAAGAGCCTACAGACAGTAGCACTAGAGAAAGCACAAACAGATAAAGATTTGTAAAGATACAGAATGCTTTTAACTGCAGACAAATCAGTTACTTGTGCAGATTAGTTAATAGCAATAAAATACACTCGAAGACTAAAAAGCAGACAATAAAAGTGCTATATATTAATTGTTAAAAACAATAATCTGTATAAATAATCGAAAAAAAACAGGATACTTATATATCTCAGCTAACAGCTGCGGTCAACAACTTATCCACTCTGCTCAGTGTGTATAGACAGAAACCCTATCAAAGTTAGGGCTTAAATACCAGAAGAACAACTTTTTTTTTTACAAGAACACAAAAGAACCAGCCACCACTCAGCAAACTATTAACACAATCTAGCAAAGTTAAAGAGGCTTCAGCTAGAAACAATAGCCTACAAACAGTAGCACTAGAGAAAGCACAAACAGATAAAGATTTGTAAAGATGCAGAATGCTTTTAACTGCAGACAAATCAGTTACTTGTGCAGAATATATATATATATATATATATATATATATATATATATATATATATATATATATATATATAGATATATGCGCACATGTGGCTGGAGCGTACTGCAGAGCTTCACCAGATATATCGAGGAAGTGGAACCATGACCTGAGCAGCCGAAACACATGCTAAATGATGTTCCTAGTTTGTGTATGTGCCTCATTATGGCATTCTTTGGTAAGTAGTGTGAATTTCTGATGGGTGTCATAATTCACGGTTCCAGTACACAGCCAGCATCCCCCAGTAAATGGCTGTATGGGATGCCCCCCCGCAAACATCTGGTTCAGCTGTGATGCATGCCAGATGTGGGAGTTGTAATAACTGCCATGGCTGCCAGCACACACATTCATGATAATTCCCTAGGCATTGCACATGACCTGTCAGTTGATGGAGTGATACCCCTTGCAGCTGATGTAGACTCTACCCTCATCCCTGGGTGGTGCTTTGATGTGGACATGAGTGCAATCTATGGCACCCAGTACCTCAGGGTAGTGTGCTACATGGTGGAAGAGCTGCATATTGCTGTCCCTGTCTTCAAGAATGTGAGGTAAATAAATGTGCTCACTGGCATGTGCTTGCATGGCATCCAGGAACTGGTGGAGTATCCTGGATGCAGATGTCTGTGACACCCCCATTATGTCCCCAGTTGGTCTTTGAAAAGTACCTGTAGCTAATATTCTAAGTGCTACACATACCTTTGTTTCCACTGGGATGGGTTCCCCTCTGTTGGCTCTGGGACTGAGTTGAGGGCGGCATAGATCAGTGAGTTTTTGTAGTATGTCCATGTCCACCATGTAGCGCTTTACAATCTCCAACTCATGTAGCCCCTGGAAGGTTACCCTGGGCCTGAACACTCTTCTCACAATCTGGGCGTATTGTCAGCATCAGCATCATCACTGACCTTAGCGTTAAGCAGGTACAGATGCAGCAGAGCAGCAGCGCCCCCTATCATTTTGTCAGTTAAAGTTCCCAAATGTGTACTTCAATGGTGCAGAGTATGTGGGAAAATTAGATTGTAGGGTGTATGCATAATTTATAGTGGTGTGCTGCAGATGCAGCCTGCTTGATTGGCTCACCTAACAGGTATATCATTGGGGGTTTGAATGGAACAATGTCTGTTAAACAGGGCTTATCAGTCATACTAGGAATACACCTGCTAGCCTTGAAGACTTCTTATCCTGATGTTTTTCCACATCCTCACAAGAAACCCTTATTCTGGGAAATTTCAACCTAGACTGGTTCACCTGCAGATCAGAACCAACAAGTAATTTAATAAATCTCCATGGCTACCAGCAGCTAGTCCATATTCCAACTAGATGTGATAAAGAATCTAAAAGGGAATCCGTCCTTGATTGGGTCCTAACTAAAAACCCCACATTGTACCCCCACGCAGCCAGTCTCCTAGACACCTTAAGTGACCACAACATAATATACCTTATACATAGTAGAACAAGCATATGCAAAACCGCTGACTATATATCCACTAGAAACACAAAAAAAATCTATCCTGGGGTCCTCAATACTTTACTCTGTAAATGTGACTGGACCCCCTAAAAACCTTCCCACTAGACCAGTCTGTAGCATATTTCAACAAAACATTTCTACAACACCTAGACACTGTTGCTCCATTGCGCAAAATCAAGGTTAGAACTTCTACAAACCCCTAGCTCAGTAAAGAAACCAAAAAAAATCCTCACGTCCAGAGAAACTGCCTGACTTTACTATCAACAAAACAAAGAAACACAAAGCCTAAGTACCAAGAACTACGAACCGTGCAAAAAAATGCATTAGGCTGGACAAAAAATCCTACTACATGACATTACAAACTAAATACCAACACAACCCCCAAAAATTTTGGAAAAATGTAAACCAGCTACTAAAATCCACCCAAAAGGCTACCCCCAAACCAACCACCCCTGACACTAAAGTTCCCATCGAAACACAATTCATCTCCCACTTTGTGAACTCAGTTCTATCCTTAGTGTCACATGACAGTTCCTTCCTCACTATCCCCCCAACACAAATAACACTAATACAAGCTTTACTCTCAAAACCGTTTCTGTCACTTCAATCAATCAAAAACATGCTCTCCAAACTAAAAACCTCATCAGCAGCCAACCTACTCCCCAGCTATTTCTTGAAGCTCACATCAGATGCTAATGCTATCCCAATCTCGACTCTCATAAACAGATCAATTGTTGAAAACTATGTGCCCAAACTCTGGAAAATATCCTATGTTACACCCATGCATAAAGGCAGGACCTCTACTGAACTTAATAACTACAGACCCATTGCTTTATTCTCCCCCCTGGCCAAAATCCTAGAAAAATGCATCCATACCCAGATGCTAAAATATCTCCTAGACAGCAACATCTTGTACCTACTCAGCATGGTTTCAGACCTGCTCATAGTACCACTACAGCCCTCCTCTGCTTCACAGACACAGTAAACCACCTCAAAAAGGAAGGCCTGCAGGTGTCAACTCTTTTTTTGGATATGTCCAAAGCATTTGACACAGTCTCACACCAAATCCTGCTAAACAAACTAAACCAATATCACCTATCAAATTCCACTCTTACCTGGTTCCAAAGCTATTTATCTGACAGGTACCAAGCTGTGAAATTGGAAAATGATCTCTCTCCTCAGCTGCCCATAACTACAGGAGACCCACAGGGTTTTATCTTAGGACCATTACTATTCACAATCTTCACAAATGACCCCCATACCTCCACACAGCATGCATCTATCATTCAGTATGCAGATGACACTACCTTAATCTGTGCTGCACAAAACATTCCCACCCTCCTGCAAACAACTCAACTAGCATTCTCTGACATTGAAAACTGCCTTACCAAAGCCCAACTTATCCTCAGTCCAAATAAAACTCAACTTATGATTATAATCGGTTCTAACAAAAACACTGATAACAGTCAATTCACTATCTACTCCACAAATGCTACTCCAGTTGCTCCAGTGGCACAGGCTAAGCTATTGGGAATAACCATAGACTCACACTTAAAATTTTAGTCATCTCAACTTAACTATTAAAAAAGTACATGCCAAACTGGGAACACTCTGCTGTATCAAACCATTTCTTACCAACAACACAAGATCAGCTATTGCTTGCTCCCAACTTCTATTCACCCTACTCTATGCATCTCCCATTTTGATTAATCTCAGCAAAACTGAACTAAGCAAAATGGAAGCCTGCTATAACAGAATTGCCCGCTTTGCTGCAAATTGCTCATATAGAACTCATCACTGTACTGCATTGAGACAGCTCCACTGGCTTGAACTGCCCAACCTCCTAACCTACAATCAGCTCTGCCTCTGTTATTTGATATATTACCTCCCCAATAAGTGTCCTGCCCTCAAAAGCCTAGTACAACATCACTCAGCCAAAAGGCCTCTTAGATCAGCAAGCAAACTACTACTAGAAGTCACCAACAACTACAATAGCTTTGGAGATGCACTATATAGTAGTTCAGTGGCTAAAAATGGAACTCTGTCCCCACTAGCATTCAAAACACATCATCCAAAGCCTCCTTTAAAGACCTCATCAGGCAACATCTCAAGCAAAGTAGGCAGTGCCATGATTGCTCCCCAGGCAATGAAAGCAGATAAGGTAAACATACTAAACCGAGAGTACTTGATAATAGTTTTCAATCTTACTCACAAACACTGGCTAATCTACAATGTATGTACTGTACCTGTGTAATATGTATGTATTCTGCCTATGTTCCAAATTTCATCTGCACACCACAAATCTATTAATTACCTTTATTTTTAAATTAATATCTTTTTGTTTGTTCTCTCCACTGTAACTGTTGATGTGCTGCATACCACTTATAAAAAATGTCTTTTGTAATTTGTGTATACTGATCATGTCTAAATAACTTAATGTATCTGTAATTTTTCTATGTGGAGCTTTTCTCACTGGGCTTCTGCTGAAAAAGGGCCTTTTCGGCTCAGTCAGACACCCCTGGTTAACAAATGTAAAATAAATAAAAATAAATAAAAATAATTTCTACTTGATTGGCTTCCCCTAGCTATTTCCTTTTTTTATTTTTATTTTTATTTTTTTTAATTCTTTCACTGCTAAGCACTGGGATGAGGTGCACAAACCCGTGCCGCTAGTATAAACTGTACTCGGCAGTTTGGACACTCCCATCTGCACTGGCACGCTCAACTATTCTTAAACCAGCTAAAATACATGTCGTGGGACTAAACTCAGCTCAGCAGCATTGGACATACCCCCCTGCTTAGCTGTGCTTAGCTGAGTGCAAACAGGCACTGCTGAGCTCCAATCCACTTATACATACAGTGACACACCCCATTTGATGTCAGCTACCTGTTCTACTACTACCTACATGGTTCTAGCCCTAGCATGGGCTGTATCTGTGGACACAGTGGCCCTATTTGCTATTCAGTAATCCCAGCTCATTTGCATACACCTTGAATATACCCTGGAAACTTCATTACACCAGGGCTTGTCTCCTTAGCAACCACTGCAACCTACCATTATACACACTTCATGCAGAGCTCTATAATGCATTATTTTTTCAAATGTGTTATTTTTGTTTTTTGAATATTTTATTATTATTATTATTATTTGCATAACAGCATGTTTGCATAGCATGCAGCAATGCATAAATGTAATATATATATATTAAAAAAAGTAATATTTTTTATTGATGTGCATTGGTTTTTGGAGTCACTGACAATAGTTTTGGTCATTTGCATGCCTACAGTACAATATCCTGGATTTTTGGGGCTTTTAAAGCCTCTGCTTTAAATGTACAATTTGGTACGAGTTTTTTTTTTTCCATTTACATTTCTGGCACCAACACGGCACCTACACAGATGCCGTTCTGCTTATTGAATTGCAAATCACCTTCATTGGCATGGATTTCACCAGCTTATGTGGTGATTTGCATTCCACGGGTGCTTCTATGTCCACACGCTCATACACTCCCCTTAGCACCTAGGAATTTACATGTGAGGTACTCCTATGGTAGGAATCTCACAGATAGTCAATATGTCACAATCTGTTACTGGAAGAAAGCTGGGAAAAGCCAGAGACAATGGAGGGACAGGTGACCACAGCTATGGACATTACACACATTCTGAGTAACCCAGAAGGTGGCTAGTATAACAGCAGGTTGTAACAAATCAGAGTAACAGCAAGATGTAAAGGCCATCACATAACTGTGTTAGTACTTACACCAATTCAGTGGGCACCATTAAGTAGTATATTACCAGAAAAACACAACTATCTGAGGAGCAGAGCAGACATATGGGGCAGAATGCTGGACATCCTGCAAAACATGTAAAGTCAGAGGTGTGAAAACTGCAACTGTGTGTATGGTGTTACATCATGTGCCACAGTCACAGCAAACCTACAACCACTTAGAGCAGGAAATATGGACAAAGCCATGAACAAGAGTGGGACAAAGGCGCAAATATAAGTAGAAGGACTAAATAGTGGTTAGACAAATGTAGAAAATGCAGATAATAACAGGTTTTGCAGTAGCATGCGTTCCCTGGTGTGTATGGAGTTAGTAACTCAAATGTCTGTCATCAGTTCCTAACGTCAATCTATAATGATTTGCCACTGATGTACCAGAAAATCACAATGCTATGTTAAATGTACCATACATATGATGCAAAACCCTGTACAGTCTATTACAGTCTGTACAGTTGCTAGGTATGAGTCATATATTACGTTCAGCACACAGCTGGGGAATCCCTTGGACATAATATCAGGGAGGTGCTGGACTGCTGAATCAGGTGCAGCAGCCAATTAGCTGTAGCACACAAAATCCTAGACTGGAGTCACCTTGTAAGTACTGACAGTCACACTGGCCATGCTCCTACACAGCTAATTTCAGTCCATGTCTGATGCCTCATCTGCCTAGAGAACCGAGATGTGAAAATATCTGTGTGCATACAGACAACTATGTATAGGTATATGTCTCTCTCTATTTCCATCAGACATGATTATCTTATCCTTATCTATCAGTATGTGGCACATATACATATATATATATATATATATATATATATATATATATATATATATATATATATATACATACATATATATAAAGATAGATGTATAGCAGTAACACATAAAGGTGTATAGTGATATACATCCTCCACATATATCTATAAAACACAGTTACATAACACACGCATGCACACACACAGCTACATCTAAGTTGACATCCCTGTGATATATATACACACACACACACACACACAAATATATATATATATATATATATATATATATATATATATATATATATATATATATATATATACACACACGTGTATATGTGTGTGGGGATGCACAAATGTTCCACATCTACATGCAGAATGCTGAGGTTAATTGCACCTACACACACAACTGTTGTCTGATGGTAAAAGGCCACAACCATAACATGATATAATCCACCCAACAACAGAATCCTGTGCCTGTGGAATCTCACACTGCAGACAGACAATGGTGAGCAGGTGGTGTATTGTGCAAGGGCTGTAATGCAGGACATGGACAGGCCATATTGTCACTAGCCAATTCTCCACCTAGCAAACTGCAAATGCCCAGAAATGGCAATACTGGTACCTGTACACACATAGCGGGGGTATTAACATGTAACCCACTGCTACAACACTAGATACAATAACAGCATAAAAACATAAAGCAAGTTCAGTCTACAGGCCACACAGGCTTTGTAACACAAGACCAGTTTGTGTAGCCCACAAGTACTGTGGCTGCAGCCACATGTACACCAAATGTAACATGTCTTGTGTACAACTAGTACTATCAGCTGTAGTGTGTAATAGTAGGTAGGTAGATGTAGAAGTTCTAATCTCACATCAGCCACCTGGTGTGTGTGTGTGTGTGTGTGTGTGTGTGTGTGTGTGTGTGTGTGTGTGTGTGTGTGTGTGTGTGTGTGTAGATATTTCCTATACAGCAGAACAGACATGCCCATCAGGCCTATGACTGTGCAATGGTCAATCATTTTATGGCCCTGTGACTAGCATCCTCAGCAACATTGGCCTCCCTGTCAACAGCTGCTGATGTCATCCACCTTAACAACAGTGGCAGACACTATCAAAACAGATAAGCTCCATGGCACATGCAATAAGTGCTTTCTGCTATAGTATATCCCACCTAGATAGGAAGAGGTTCTAATCCCAATAAGGGCAACTCTGTGAGTGTGTGTACATATATCCCCTTGCAGCAGTGTGCTTGTCTCACTTATCTGTGCGCAATGGTTATACATTTTAAGGCCCCATGCCTACCTGTCAACCCCCATTGGCTTCCTTTACAAGGCCTGCAGATGTCATCCACCTTAACAGCACTGGCTGTCAGTCTCATAACAGCTAAGCTCTGTGGAACATGCTATACATAGTGCTATAGTGTATACCATCTAGATAGGTAGGGTTTCTAACCCCAATAAGGACAAGTCTGTGTGTGTGTGTGTGTGTGTGTGTGTGTGTGTGTGTGTGTGTGTGTGTGTGTGTGTGTGTGTGTGTGTGTGTGTGTGTACATATATCCATTTGCAGCAGTGCACCTGTCTCACATATCTGTGTGCAATAGTTATATGTTTTAAGGCCCCATGATTACCTGTCAACCCCTATTGGTCTCCTTTACAAGGCCTGCTGATGTCATCCACCTTAACAGCACTGGCTGTCAATCTCATAATAGAAAAGCTCCGTGACACATGCTATACGCACTTACTGTTGTAATGTGAACTACTAGATAAGTAGGGGCTCTAATCTCAATAAGGGCAACTCTGTGAGTGTGTATGTGTACATATATCCCCTTACAGCAGTGTGCAATGGTTATACATTTTAAAACATTGTGAGTAGCTGCTGGCCGTAAATAGCCTACATCTACCTAGGCATAAATGCTATCTTCCATCACCTACATTTGTAGCTGCAAAACACCCAGTTGACACGTATCAAGTGTAGCATGCCTTGTCACGGGGTATGCATGCAGGATTATGCTATCCATCCTCATTGGCCCTGACACACTGTTGTATGCGTAATCACCTAGGTAACCATGCACATATACAGCTGTACCTTGCTGATGTCATATTTCCACTTTGCTGCCATGATATCCTGAGCATCTGTATTGCCACCAAGTCTCCACAGCATAGCCACTCAGACAGCTAGAACAGAAACATATAAAGTTCTGAGAGACACCTGTCAGTCTGGAACACTACTGCCAATCTAACATCATGCAACAAAGGTACAAACACTTAGATGTGTACTCATGACAAATGCCAGCATACAGCATGGGTCATGGCGTAACACTACCGCACTATAAAATGGCATGTATTGTAGTCACCCTGTGCATCAGACACATATTTGTATATCCCTGCATTGATGGTATGGATGGCTGAGATGTGGCACAGGTATCATCACATGCACAGGGTGTGGTGAGAGGGTGCCAGAGGCCTTGTTGTGCCAAACTGTTGACATCATGTGTGTGAGTTAGGAAGGGGTGCTGGTCAGCTGAGCCATGGAGAGGTGGCATGTGTGTGTCTGCTGGTGATCTGCATGTGACAGTAATGTTTGCGTGTGTGCACATATACAGTCAAGCTATGTGCTAGCCCTACATGTGGGTATATTGGACAACTGTGGACTTTGCATGGAAGAATGGGCAGTTCACTGTCTGCAGCCATGAACACGGGAACTGGCTCTGCCAGGAGTGGCATTGGCACCACCATTCCCAGGGTCAGATGTGATACTAGTTGCTGATGGTGACTGGTGTCTGCTGGGCCCATGGCCCTCACGGGACCACCCAGGAAGAAGTGCCCAAGGCCTGCCATGTCATGGTGAGGACAATGCCCTCCCTTCTGTAGTGACGGAGGCACTGCCACTACGGAAGCATGACTGTGCATGGCCATGTGGACTGTCAGTGGATGTTGTTGCCACGTGTTCGATATCCTATGCCCATGACATGTTTTAACACAAACAATGTTTGCTCAAGGACTGACAATGTCTCATCCTACAGCAGTGAAATGATGCATGACGTCACCAGTGTGGTGAAGGGAGTCATGGATGTCAGACAGTGATGCATCCATGATCATAACCATCCATCTGGTGTTGCATTCAGAATGTGCTGGTGCCTCCATGATAGACCAAAACATGGATCGAGTGACCTGTGATGTGACACCTGTGACAGGTAGTGGATGTGCAGCAGTCCTCCTTCGAGCACCCCTGTCAATCTGCCTGTGTGAGACCTCATCAGCTGTCTAGCTATGGCTAGTGTGTGCACTCACTGATGCCATTGATGAGACACTCTCCTGTTCAATGCTGCCACACTCTGTCCAAAATGTTTGGCCGCAGGGGACTGGGTTTGTGTGGACATAATGACTGTGTTCAGGGACAATGGGTGAGGAAGTGGGATGTCAACCCATGGGACAGATGGAGTCCCCAACAACCCCACCTGTGCCTCACTATGACCACCATCATCATCAGAGTCAGATGGGACGCTGACATCAGGTTGTGAGTAGGACACACTCCAACCACATGGTCAAAATAAGTACATTACTACCCACACTATTATATATGGTGATCCACACACACACACACACACACACACACACACACACACACACACACACACACACACACACACACACACACACACACACACACACACACACACACACGTGAGCAGCCACAACTGCATTACACATGCCATCTTATTTCTGATCCCATACACAACACACAAGTAGATTAAAACATATACAGACAAGACAGGTCCTTTATAACATGCACTGCAGCTACATCCAGTTAATGTTGCTACTACTATACACCTGTGAGATAAGTTATATGTTTGTGTATGTGATAGACTTACACCTAAAACACAGTGCACCTGTCTTGAGCATATTGTTGCCCCCTGTAGAGCAGACTGCATAGACCTTCACAAAAATATGTCCAAATATGTTACTGCTCCTGCAAATACACTACTGTGACAACCAATGCAATGCACTTCAGTTAACCCCTCTGAAACTGAACATACAAGTATTGTACTCCGGCTAAGCATATCAATTGTGTCTACAGCAAAATGGCAGCCCTTAACATTCTTAGGTTCATAGGTTCATAGGTTCATAGGTTCATACTAGGCTATCTGCTCGAGGGCATTTATAAGCCTAGCCCATAGTTTTGTGGCTTACGCCACCCCTTTAGTTTGGAGAAACTATGCCCTTTATTTTGCTGTGCCTCTGTCTAGCAGTGACACTGAGGTAACCCCTGGGGTGTATCTGCGATCCCCCATCCATTGGTCAAGATTCCTCTTGAACAAGGCAAGCAAGGTGCTCTGCCTCACATAGACCGGGATTTTGTTCCACAGCATAGGGAGTCTTTGGGTGATGAATCTATCCCTCCAGCACGTCCTATTAATAACCGTGTCGAGGTTTAAGTCTCCCGCCCTTGTGGCTCTGAGTGATCTAGATTTTTTGAGATGAAGCATGTTAATCAAATCTGGGTTTGACATGGCCTTGTATGTCAGGCATAGGTCACCTCTGAGCAAGCGGTAAGCAACTGAATATAACTGGAGTTCTTTCAGTCGGGCAGCATAAGACAGATTTTTGAGACCCTTTATCCTTTTGGTGAGGAACGTTTGTGGCCTCTCCAGCTGCTGCAAGTGTCGGGTCAGATACATTCCGAATGGGGCATTGTACTCGATCATTGGTCTGATGAGTGATGAGTATAGGGAGACTATGACTTCCCTTGATCTAGATGTGAATCCCTTCATGATAAGGTGGGCAATGTAGAAGGTCTTCCTAACTACTTTAGCAATATGGGTGTCGAATGAAAGGCTACTGTCCACCTGGGTTCCCAGGTCCCTGATAACTTCTTCTGTGATCAGGGATTGCCTCCTATATGGTAGCTAGGGGTGACCTTATTTTTCCCGAAGGGTATGACTATGCATTTCTTGGCATTTAACTTTAGGCCATGGCTCTGGCACCAGTTATCCATTTCTGTGAGACCCTTCTGAAGGATATCTGTGTCGGATGTGTTTTCAACTACTGCGCCCAGTTTGCAGTCATCTGCAAACTTTGTCAGCCATAACCCTCCTATGTTTGCTTGTACTTCAGAAAAGTAGATGCCAAACAAGAGTGGGCCCAGGACTGAGCCCTGTGGTACACCACTTGTGACAGGCTTTGAGTCTGACATGGCGCCAGCAACTCTGACCCTGTGGGTTCTGTCACTCAGCCAGTTTGCAATCCATCTTGTAATGTATGGGTTTACATTTAAGTTGATGAGTTTATCAATGATGCCCGAGTGGGGTATTGTATCGAAAGCCTTCGCCAGGTCTAGGTAGGCTGTATGGACTGCTTTTCCTTCATCAATGGCCTTGGTGACTGTTTCGAAAAAGTCAACCAAGTTTAAGAGGCATGATCTGCCTTTGACAAAGCCAAACTGGGCTGGATCCAAAGTCTGCAAATTCCCTATGTCTTTATTTATGAGATCCATTATGATCCTCTCCATGGCTTTGCAGATAAGGCTTGTCAAGCTAATGGGATGGTAATTTCCAGGGTCGGTGGAGGCACTGCCTTTGTGGAGTGGGACCACAGTTGCTGTGCGCCACTCCTGGAGTGCGTATCCGGAGGTGAGACTAAGATTAAACAGCTGTCCTAACTGTGGGTTTAATTCCTCATTGAGTTCATGGAGCACACAGCCGGGGACACCATCAGGTCCCATGGATGCTGTGTTCTTTGCCTTGGAGAGAGCAGTTCTCACCTGGGCGTTAGAGATCTTTGGGGGGCTACAATCATTTGGTATAGATATCTTTCCTTTAGGGGGGGGGGGAGAAGTTTGCACCGAACCTGTCAGCCAGTATGTTGGCAATGTCTGTAGGATCAGTAATCTTCACATCATTTTGAACTAATTCTGAGCATATCTGGGAGTTTCCTCCTAGGTTTCTGACATAGCTGAAGAATGCCTTATGGTTGTCTTTAGAGTCCTTAGCTATTTTTTTCTCAAAATTAGCTTTGGATGATTTTATGAGAGCTCTTAGCTTTTTACTTATAGTGATCAGCGGTGTCTTACCTTTTAAGGATTTTGCTCTATCTTGTAGTAGCTTTCTCCTTTTGTTGTAGAGTTTGTTTATGGCTGGGGTCCACCAGACTGGACGCTTGCCTTTGGTACAGAGAGTCTTTGTTTTGCTTGGGATTGCCTGATCCATGCAGCCTGCAGGTGCTGGTAGAAGGCATTTGTAAGTGATTCAGCGGTTTGAGTAATGTTTACCGGTTCAGGGCCTTAAAGGAGACCACACTAGTCTTTAGAAGTGTGAAGTCGGCTTCGAAGTTCGTTACTGTGGTCTTTTTTATTTCGGGTGGGGGTGGGATGAGGACCTCCAGCGAGATTAGTTTGTGATCTGATCTCACCAGTGAGGGGTATACTGCCGGTGTTGAACATTGTGCTCCTATGTTCATGATGGTGAGATCAAGTATGTTTTCTCCTCTTGTGGGGATGGTGACTAGTTGTTCCATGGCATTTGAGTTTATGAATTCCAGGAACATTTGGGCTAGAGTGTTTGGGCTTGAGTAGTGTTCCCAGTCTATATTAGGGTAGTTGAAGTCACCTAGTATGATGGTGTTCGGAGATACATTATCCCTCCAGTGTTTTCAGGAAGGAGCCATATGAGGTTCTGTTTTTGCGAGGGTGGTCTGTAACATGCTACAAATTGCAGAGCAGTCTTGCCTATGGTTAATTGCACCTGGATGGTTTCCGATGCATCGTGCATTGCCATCAGTCTTAGGGTATATATGATCCATAAAAAAACAGTATGACACACACCAAGTACAGAACATTGGACTCCAGCCTCACCTGATGTACGTACGGAAATGTGAGAGAGAAGGTATTGTCAGCAATACCAAATGTGGTATTGCTATCAGATAATATGTGCATATATCAACACGTACAGTAGGTACGTGTTGATATATGCACATATCAACACGTACAGTAGGTACTGTGATATTGCCTACATTGCAGGCATTCTGAGTATGTGTGCACAAGTGTGCATTAAAAACAACACTCTCCCAATGCAGATTGACCTGACATCTGTGTACTGGTATGCAGAGGCTGCCACAATGACTGATACAGTATTACAGTAACGAACACAGGAGGCTTACCTGGAGGCTCCTCTGCTGTGGACGCCATAGCACCCACCTCCACAATATATGGGGTTATGGATGCCTGGGAGCTGGTGGTTGGTTCCAGTTTTTCCAGGAATTCCTATGTGGCCAAGAGTGGGTGTTCTGCTGCAGGCCCTCCATCAGTGACAGCATGTTCCTTGGCTGTGCAGCATTTACCATATCTGTTGCACTGTGTCAGACCTGCTCATAGCTTCTGTCCTGTAGCCCACATGATTGACTGCTGTGACAAGGTCACCCCACAGTGCTGCATATTGTTCAAGATTCTGGTGACTCTCGGACAGCAGAATGTTGTAATGCAGTCTGAGGCCGTCCAGGATAACATTATTTTCAGCAGCTGAAAACAGCGGGTGCCTCATTCTATACATCCTGTCTGAAAGACAAGAAGAGGGGAACACATCACAAGACCACATACATTGCTATCCACTATGTACACACCCTGCACATCCAAATTGGTCTGCACTATCCACTGTTACCTCTCATGTCAGACCCATTGTCTATCAACACAGCATGTATGTGGCTATCAACAAAACAGTAGCAGTACTGGTTATATCCCTGTGTGCCGTGAATGAGTGTGCTGTATGTCTCCACTCCCATTAATGCAGTCTACTGCGGATTGTCCCCTATAGGCAACATCCCAGTACCATGTCATACAACCACTGTTAGACAAATAGGTATGTGTTATTACAAGTATATGGGGACAGACCAGCAACATTCTTGTATCGCAATGACAGACAGCAATGCAAATGTGCTGTAGGGTGTCTTCTCTGTAGGCGTCCTACTTCTCCAGGACACAGATGTTTGTGGAATGTGTACTTATGCCTGATATATGTGGTCCTTTTGCCAGAAACATGTGGATGTCTGGCAAACAGTTGGACAATAATTGCTGGTTGTTCTCAGAATTTAGAGAATCTGGCCATCACACACCAGAACCCTCACAAAACAGTTATGTTACAGTAATATCTGTTACTGTTTTCATACCCTTACTTTGTATGACTAATATGTACACTCTGCTGCTGAGGTTTGGCCTGTGTCCTTCCACTAATAATGGCTATGACCTGAATTCCTGCTGTAGAGGGTTGCCAGGTATGCTAGCCATAGCTGTTAAGTGATGAGATACGAATGTCGACAAAACAGTGACCAAGCCAGAGTACATCAGGGAATCATCAGGGACACCTGTACAATGTCTGAACTATTCCTGTGTGACATTCACAGATTGAAAGGAGCTGAATGTCAGTACATCATGTGATATGACATGTGTGTCCACCCTTACTTACTGTCACTATGTCTAACACATAATCCAGTAGCATTCGTAAAGGAGATGACTGTTGTAGGAGGGAGTTAGAGGGCCATAGCTATGATTCAAGTCACAGCAGGCACAGATGAGAGGCATGCCTGTAGTTGTTGGACAACAGACTATCACCAACATGTTATTCCCAGAGATGTATGACAAGCCTACTTTTGTAATCCCTATTCCCCATAACTGCATCTTCTCATTTACATCTCATTATATGGGGACTTATATTACATACCTGATAGAGTGATGTAATATGTTTGTACACAAATCCTCAAGAGAAATGCTTCCGAAATTGCAGTCTGTCTTGGTAAAGCACGTTACAGACCTGGTTTCCATTGCAGTTGCTTGCCTTTTGTAGGTAATGTTCATGAACAGGTGATGGCCTGTGCATCAGTCTGTGGCTCACACTTGCTAACTGCATCCATAACAGCTGGGTAGCACTTTCATTAACCAATGACATGTCACAACAGTGCAATATTTACACCCTTCATTTAGGCCTTGGCTCCTTTCTTAGTCTGTGAGATGGACATTAGTGAGGTGTGGAGATTACAGCATCGCAAAGGGTAGGTTCAAATACTGTCCACTGTTGAGATTTATGAGGTATGTCCACAGTTTTGCATGCTACATTTGGCCATTGTCAAATGACTTTGTGATTATCTTGCAGTTCAGTGTTAAACATTGCGGGTTGAGGTCATTAAAGAGGAAGAGACATGTGAGTGTCAGACATCATACCCATTGGAATATGCATGCTGCTGCAGTAGCTGCTGGTCTATCAGCTCTGAATGTTTGTAGGTGCAGACTGTGACACATGTCCCTGTTGCTTGACCTTTGCCCTCACCCCTTTATTTATGGGTGTTGTGTGGATCCTGTGTTTTAGGGGGTTGTGAGGTATAGTCAGTCTGTGGCAGGTTGCTTAACATACAGCTGCATATGCTGCAGTCTGCAACTGCTGCTTTTTTGCATAGGACTCATAGTGGGGATTGTGAACACTTTGGAGGACAGCAAGCTGTATGTGTCACTGAGGGAGCAGTGTCAGCTCTGTCATTACAGCACTGCCAATGTAAGGATACCCATAACAGCCCAGACGAGGCATGTGGTTAAGGTACATCTGTTATGTAACATTGCTAATCAGACAGTAGTAGGTGACATATAGGTAGGCTATATGAATACGTGCAGTGTGTCCCTACCTATAGGCCTTTGACTTGCTAACATGGGTAACGTTATTTCACTAGCAGCAACCTGTTTTGGTGAAAATTGCATACTCAGTCATTATTTGTTGTATTCACAAGAATGTAACGGAAGTACAATACACTGGATTCGAATCCAGGACTGTGGGTGGCAAAATGTACTTTATGCAAAGTATTTAACAGACTGAGCTACTGCATTACTGTTACAGTATTTGCAAGATATATGTTCATGCATACAGTCTGTGACACCAGAATTGCATTAGCATGTGTTTTTTTAATGGGTAAGAGGTGTGACACTGAAATGTCTGTCATGATCTTCTAACCTCAATCTTTAATGACTTGCCAGTAGTTTAGCAGACACATATGTTTTTGTGAAAACCGTGCCAAAACTAGGGAGCATGACTGTGGACATTCTGCAACAGTCTGTACAGCTGACAGCTATACCTGCTATCCCAGGCCTCACATGCATACATTATTTATTTGGCTGTGTACTGGTGCAGTGTCTGCATCACAGTCCCATGTACACTGCCAGTTTCCCTATTATATGTACTTGCAGTGTGTCATTGGCAATCAGGATATGTGTGTGGAAACACCTGTGTTAACTTAGAGCTGAGTGGCCTAGTGGGGTAATGCACTGTGCTGTAATTAATAGGGGCCTGAGTTCAAGATGTGGGAAGGGTGATTATTTTGCAGATGTACCTAACACTGTCAGAAACATACAAGATGATTAAGGCAGCTTTAAGCAGGTTTGTGGAGTGCGGTATGCCTCACTGCCTAGCTACTCTTAAACCTGTGTTAATTATAATAAAAGAAAACAAAAAAGGGGTGATAGGAAAGTGGTGAAATGGGAGCAAGCAGGGAGAAAAACATAATGAAAGGCAAGTAGGGATGTGCAGGATGGATGTAGGAATGGAGCATAGCTCTCAATTACTTGTATAGCAACAACTGTGCAGGTTGCACAGCATTTGGAATTTGAAGCCTCACACCCCAGAGAGAGGGTTAAGGACAACATAGCTGTGTTGATTAATTCATGTAATAATTAATTGTGTCCAGTGGACATGGGTGCAAAATGGAGATCTATGTATGGGATGATATTTTTGTGGGACAGGCGCCATTTTTTTAAGGAGAGAGTGGAATGTTGGAGAAGGGATATGGGTATATGTGGGGAGGTAAGTTGGGTAGGAGAGGTTGCATTTGCAGATAGACAAGACAGCATAGGGGGTGGTGTGTGACACATGAGGGAGGCAATCACCTTGGACGGTGAGGGTGTTGTAGAAACAGAGATCCATGTGCCCCCATATGGCAGCAATGTGATTGAGCTCTCCACACACTGGCAATCAACACTGCTCCTTTACTGCCCTGAAGGTGGCTGTGCTAGAGGCTGGATGCCAAGGCTACCTTGCCCCTCCAGGTTTGCTAGTCTGCCCTCAATCCAGCACAGGCAGTTCTCATAACCATGATGCACTATCCATTGCTCCATTGCTAGTAGCTGATCATGGGTGACAACCCCCCTTCCACTCCCTGCTCCCAAGGGGGATGGTCTCTGTCCCCTGAGGCAGTTCCACCAGTAGCAGGTGTAGGGCCAGCAGAATAGTCACCACCATCTTGGGTCCCAGATATGCTGGGACCCATTTCTACACCTGGCTGAGGTAGGGTAGGTAGATCGCCCGGAACTGGCCTATCCAGTCAAGGTGTGGTGTTGTGGTATTTCAAAGTGTATGGGTTAGTAATGAACATAACATTTAGTTAGATATAACAGCATGTGAGAACATTGCAAATAATCCAGTAACATAACATTGCATAGTATATGGAACACAACAATAAGTGAGATAACAGTCAGTATAGTAACAGCATGCCAGTAACAGTTACGGCACAAGGCCAACAACATAGGTAATGCAACATGTTATATTAGTATGCAACCATTGTATTACATAACAAAACATAAGGCCCAACATAATGTTTAGAGAACATTTGTTAATAGTAAACCATAACTGATGTATAACAATAATAAATTATGATAAAGATAAGGGGTGGGGGAGAGAGAAATACAGTCCATTAGTACCAGTATAGGCTATATAGTTTGAAAAGTACTGTTAATTACTCTATAGGTCTGCCCTTACTTTATATATAACAGTGCCCTATAGTTGCTGTAGCACATACATACCTCTCAAGCTATCTACATGGGACAATATGGGCCAAGCTGTAACATCTGGATGTACACAACTACAGAGAACTGTTCCATGTCAGGTGGACCTATATGACTATCAAGGTGTATATGAACTGATGTATTGTGACTATGCTATCGACAAAATCATGTTGATGATAAATCTGTGACATAGCGATTAGGTGACAGTGATTACATTCTGTGACCTGTGACAGTGAGACACTTGAGAGACATGCATCATGTACAGTACAGAGATTAAACAACTATCATGCCATCCTTGGCAGGCATGGGGTTAAACTGTCAGCAAACATGCACAGACACATCAGACACACAGCCATACCAAGATTACACATTTTATTTACTGTAATATATTTTATTAGTATTGTACTTGCTGCTTTTATTTTCTGACGTCTTATCACATTCCTGAGCAATGCTGTTAACAGTCTGTTACTTCTGAACACATAAATTATTAACCCATAATAAGGGCTACTGCACCCATTTACCTGTAATTCCTGTGGGGAGAAAATCTGTTAACAATACATAACTGATTCAGTAATATTTATTAGTACTTGTCACTGGATTTGAACCCTGGTCTCTGTGTGACAAAATATACATCAAACACAGCATTTAACAAACTGAGCTACTGCTGATTATTGACTGCCTGATTGATAACAGGCTCCACAAAAGGTACACTTCCACTTTATTCACCATTTCATAAACAAAACAAATAACAGAAAATAAAAAGCAGGTTATACTAAGTGCTTTCACCCCGCAATTCTTAGGGCATCCTCAGAGTATAAAACCATACCAAATGCACTGCAGTTTATGTACTTGTTAGGTGTTGAGACTAACGCCCATAATTGATAAATTAATTAGTTAATGAACTCAAAGTTACCTTGGTTAGTCAATCACTTTCATAAAGCAATTTAAAGAAACATCTAAAATCCATCACTATAATTCTTAAAATTTATAAACTTTCAATCAAATATATTGTTGGTATAAATATAAATTATACATATAAATATAAATACAAATGTTGATTAAAAATTAAATATTATGTACTAATAAATTAAACTAAAATCTAGATAGTACATTGTATTTAATGTTACTTAAAACATATGTTAAAAAGTATATTTAAAACGTAATTAATAAAAAAAACATTCTATAGGTTAAAACAATATTTATGGACATAGAAAAAATCAAAAATGTGTGTATATTTATATAGTGATTGCATAACGTATGCAATACTTGATGTCTATTCAACATACTTAAAAGTATAAATAAGATGTTGTACTATATACAAAATGATCTCCATTTAAGGATACTTGAGATGGAGATGTTTCCATTTAAACCAGGTGTTTGCATACGTTATTGCATACGTTAGGTAATCACTATATAAATATACACACATTTTTGATTTTTTCTATGTCCATAAATATTGTTTTAACCTATAGGATGTTTTTTTTTATTAATTACATTTTAAATATACTTTTTAACATATGTTTTAAGTAACATTAAATACAATGTACTATCTAGATTTTAGTTTAATTTATTAGTACATAATATTTAATTTTTAATCAACATTTGTATTTATATTTATATGTATAATTTATATTTATACCAACAATATACTTGATTGAAAGTTTATAAATTTTAAGAATTATAGTGATGGATTTTAGATGTTTCTTTAAATTGCTTTATGAAAGTGATTGACTAACCAAGGTAACTTTGAGTTCATTAACTAATTAATTTATCAATTATGGGCATTAGTCTCAACACCTAACAAGTACATAAACTGCAGTGCATTTGGTATGGTTTTATACTCTGAGGATGCCCTAAGAATTGCGGGGTGAAAGTGCTTAGTATAACCTGCTTTTTATTTTCTGTTATTTGTTTTGTTTATGAAGTGGTGAATAAAGTGGAAGTGTACCTTTCGTGGAGCCTGTTATCAGTTTTACAAGTTTATTTTTTGAAGATAACATTGACTGCCTGATATTTGCCTAGAGCTCAAATGGAAACAAAATATGATCTTGTAATAGTAGTACAGTTTTATACAAGACTTCAGTGATAGTTGAACACACATGCATGAGATCCATGCATGACAGAGATACTAGGTAAACTGTACATTAGTACATAGAATGCAGGTGTACACAATAAACTCTTAGTGGGTAGAAATATCTGTGACATGTACAAACCATATCAGAGTATTGGTCTGGCTACATGACCCATATAGAGTTGCAGATAGTACATCTGCAGTCTACAGCTATTACAGTTTCATACTTGCCTGCAGCACTGTTCCTCAGAGCAGGAATGCATATAGTAGAAATGCAATGGTTAACACAAGACAATCCTGATATACACAGTCTACCTTAGGTGTTCCTGGTATTGCTTCAGATGTTAGTGCAGAAAATTTCATAATGCATGTATCTTGTAGTACAGCTCTACATCTACAGTTTAGCATAACACTCTTTCTTAGCTAACCTTGAGTGTTAGTGGTATTCTTTGTGTTGCTATTTCAGAGCAGATGTCATACTTGCTTTCATGAACAGCCCTACCTGCACACACATTGCACAGCACAGCTTTATTATGGGTACCTTCATGCAGTTATTGTCATATTTTTTGAGTCTTTATTAAACAACATTTGAGATAATGCAGGTATTGCAATACAGCTGTAATTCCACAATTATTGTAGTAGAATCTTGATTTCATTAACATTATCAGGTTTAATGCTTTAATCTTTATTGCACTATACTTTGCAGTAGACAGTTATTGCAGTACAAGGAAGTACTTGCAATAACATTACACAAATCTGTACAGCATGTACCTAATGGCAGTGACTGAATTACTCTATCTTGTATATTTGACTATAGATTGTAAATTAATCTCTACTGACCACACTCACGGTGCAACCTGGCCAGGCACCCTGCATGGGCCTGTAGGTTGCAAGCTCTCACCTCTGCAGCTGTAGGGAGAGAAGCACATCATTATGCATTCCTGTCTATCACACATTCAGATTAGCTATTGGTAAAACAATGCTAACAGTACTTACAAACTTATGAGGCATTCCTGTCCCAAGCATCCGGGACCCAGGTGTCCAGAAGTCCCCTCTTCTGCCACTTTAGATCATCAAAATGGCAACAGACCTGCTCACCTGTGTGGGGGATACCTGTTGCACTGATGAGATTGCATGTCAGCCAGTCCCAAGCCTCTGACTTATACTCCAATCCCTGGTAATGCAGCAGCCAGATATCATGGTATTTCACTAGGAGTCCAACCATGGCCCTGGAGTCCAGAATACCCCCCCACTGTGCCCAGAAGTGAGCACTCTATCCAATACCTACCATAGTTCCTGCTCCAACAGGTTATGCTATATTCTCACCTGTTGCACTTAAATAAGCCCGTTTTCCTGCCCTTGCACATCATTGGGCCATTTTTAAAAATGCAGTGTCACTTGGCACCATGCAAACTGGCTTAGCTGAGTTGAACAGTGCTTGGACTAGCAAATACTGAGCAGTGCTTTGCACCGCTTAGCAATGCGCAATCCAGCTAAGTGGTGCTAAAATGTTCCTTGCTTAAGCAGTGCTCGGCAAGGCTTAGCTGTGCTTAGCAGGGCTTAGCTGAGTGCAGCAAAGCAGGATTTCACAATAATTCTCATAATTTGTATTTGAAAAATAAATGATAAGGCTGCCACTCTATCCATTTGGCTACATGGTTGTGTAGAATTCTACTATACTTTTACATATACCTCTCTACTATGTTTAAGCACTGCTGAGCACAGTGGTGCACCATGCAAACCTGCTCAGCTATGCTTAAACTTGACCTTTGCATTCATAATTAAATGTATCTGGTTTCTTATTTTAGATTTCTGGCACAAGTCAATCACTGCATGCTGCACCGTGCCACAGAAACATGAAAAAAATTAAAGTTACTACATATGCATATATTGATATACTGCATTTTCACATTGCATGGGGTGTGTTACTCATCTCTGGACACAGTAACACACTCTCTACACTGATTCAATAACTGTATTACATGGCTGTCCCTCAGTAACGTGCCTTCATTAATATGCATGACAAGGTACCGAGGGGGTACTGCGTACATAGCCACGGTAACATCCATGTAGACTTTACACTATGCCTACGTAGATTTTATTAACTCTGGGGTCATATCTCTCTCCCTAAAAATACAGCATCTCAAACATTTGAAATGGAAGCTGAAGTCACACATTTAAAATTTCTGGTTCTGCCCCTGCATTAACTTTGGATAAGTAACCTTAGACAAAACTGCAAATCCACACATCTTCCCATCCTTCAACTTCTTCCATCTCCTCTATTTCAAACAACTCTTCTTCTCTATACTCTCACCCACTCACCATGACTGACAATTACCCTCCCCACCTTCCAACATTTATCTACAATATCTTCTTTTCCCCTTCTTCTCAGCTTCCTTCTTTCTTTCAATCACTTCTAGTCCTTCTTCCTTAGCTATTCTTCACTTTAATATACTAGCTTCTACTTAGCAAGTGATAATAAACAAAAAAGCATAAGATGATGCTTTTCTGCACCTCTGTCTGTTTTATGTCTTTATTATGAAACTGCTTACTGAAGTATACCATGCTACTGGTCCACTGAAATTTGTCGGCATATTGCAATATGCTCATCATTTTCCTTTGCTCAAAATAATGACCTGTCTCCATGTCTTACTGTACCATGTGCAATGGCTCCATTACTATGAAGACTTTTGAAAATACTACTGAATTACTTTTTTCTGTACATTATATAAAGTTTTACAAAGTGTCTTTATTCACTACACTATAGATACACTTGTAAATTGCTGTTTTTTTTCTGTACTACATATAATCCTTGATATGTAACAGTTGGAACTTTTCTCCCTGTGTCCCCACTGAGACACGTGCAGTCTGTTCCCGGTCGGACTTTTCTGTTCAATACCCAAATAAGGCAAAAGGTATTCACCAGACAAATTTAATGTGAGCCCTTTCGAATGCAACAATATACAAACTTCATCAGACAAAAAATAAAAGAACCAAATAGGTTTAAACAAACCTCTAAAAATGACATCATCATTCACTGACCACAAATTAAAGACATATCCCTCCCTAAAAAATGTATCATACAAATAGAAATAGATGTGGTAAGTAAGTAAATACATCTTATTCAGACCCAGTAGATATTGACTATATACCTACTAAATTTAGTTTAAATTTCATTCCTGAGATAACTCTTCAAAGCTCTGTGATCCTAGTATCTTTCAAATCTGTCGACATCACTAATGGGCATGCACTGAAAGTGCTGTCTAAGACTCAGGGTTCTTTCTTCATGGATACAGATAATATATTGGGCTGTTTGTTAAATAGCACTAAGCATGCCCTGGCAGAATCTCTCCATAACTTATTCAACTACAGTCTCAGTCCCAGAAGTATGATGTACAGCACTGGTGATGCCACTCCATGAAGGTAGTCCTGGAAACTACAGGCCCATTATCCCAATGATTCTCATTTGTAATGCCATGAATCACATTATAACAGACTTGGTTAACACAGATATTAAAAATTTCATCAGATAAGATCCACAGTAATTTGATTTTGTAAAAGATAGTTCCTGTTTAACCTAGTAGACTTCTTTTAAAAAGTAACACAAACCATTATCAGCTGCCCCACTGTAGAAGCAACCTGTCTTATCGTGACCCAGTCTTTTGGCACCACTTCCCATACTGATGATACACTGAATGCATTGTAAATATACCCCTATGTATTAAAATGGATAGTAAATTGGCAAAGAAACAGTACACATGTGGTGTGGGTTGCAGTAGCTGTCAGAGAACATGGAGGTGACCAGTGGTATTCATCAGGGATCAAAAGTGGGACTACATTTCTTTTGTATTTTGAACCTACAAACTAAAATCAAGACCTATGGCTAACCAAGTCTGCATATGGCTGCAAATTGGGAGTCATTTTCAAATCCCTGTCTGACGCAAGAGCCATTCAGCAGTAACTTACATTTGTAGATGCATGGTATATTGAAAATGGTCTTAAAGTAAAAGCTAAAAATGCAACATTGTTGCATTTTCCAGACAAACCATTCCTCAGGCATATAAGATTGATAACATCCCACATAATAATTGAAATATAGAAAGAAACATGGGGACTGGAGTTGATAATAGCCTTTCCTTTGATTACCATTTTGCAGCAGTTGTCAGGAAATCCTTCTATTTCATGCAGCTTATCAAGTGAATATTGTCCAGACCTAAATATGTTATTGTACCCTTGTATTCAGCCCTGATCAGAATGATTGTAGAATACAATGTCCTTTTTGGAATGTACCTCAACAGACATATCAAATAGCTGGAGAGATATCAGAGCTTCCAAACAAAGAGGATCACATGTTTGAAATTCCTAAGCTACCAGAAAAGACTACAAGCATTGTCCATCTCTTCTGTGTTCTATAGGTGCATCACAGTAATCCTTTGCTTTGCCTTCTGAACAATCAGAGACCCAGTAATGCAGGATCTCCAATAATTTTACAAAGAAACAGTCTCACAGATAGCAACACAAGAGATTTACACTTGCTTCAACAGATCAATAAAACAAGGTGGAGAGACAAATCCATTAATCAATGTCTCGCTAAGCTCTGGAATAAATTCTCCCTGCACCTAAAGCAGTGTGATATACTATCTTACTTCCAACAGGACCTGGATAATCAATGGGATCATAGGAAGTTGCTAGGCTAATGCCCCTAAGACCCTTACAAGCCTAACCAAGTTCTGCCCTTGTTTCCACAATCATCAGCTATTGCCCCTGTCCAGGAGAGGGAATCCCCAGGATGAATTTATGGTTACCCATCCAATTGTCCAGATTGTGCTTGAAGAGGGCCAAAGAGGAGTTCTGCTTGACATGAACTGGGAGTCTGTTCCACAGGTGCGGTAACCTCTGGGTGATAAATCTGTCCATTCAGCAGGCTCTATTAATGTCACATACTACTATATGCAGCATTTCCAATAAAGCAGAGTCAGGGATTGCTTTATATGCAAGGCAGAGCGATTGCTTCTGAGTATTCTGTATGAAATGGAGTAAAGTGACAATCTCAGCTAATCCACATAGCACAGATGCTGAACACCTTGGACTCTCCTTGCAAGGAACTTTTGTGGTCTCTCCAACTGCTGCAGGTGCCTGGAAAGGTATATACCCGAAGGGGTGTTGTACTCATTTATTGGCCTAATGAGGGAAGAGTACAGCATGGTTATAACTTCTTTTTTCTGGAGGCAATGTGCTTACTTATGAGATGAACAATATAGAATGGTCTTATCACTGTGGAGACATTGTGATCAATGGTAAGGTTGTTCTCAACCTGTGTTCCCAGGTCTCTCACCACTGAGTGTGTGCTTATGGTGTTGCTATTGATGCGGTAGTTAGGCAGAGCATTGTTGTTACTGAAAGGGATGATAATACATTTTTTTGCATTGAGTTTAATTCACCTTGGGCTTGAGTGACTTAGTTCTCCTTGAGAGGGGAAAGGATGAATACAGGGGTTGGTCATGGCATGGCATAATGCTCACAAAACTCACTAGGCTTGAACTTTCTATGAGCCCTTTAATGGTAAGTACTACAGCAAGAAGTAAACTTTACAAATGAATGATAAAGAAAAAGAGGGCTAAAAATAAATTATAAAGTGTATTATTGTCACATTTGGTAATAGTTTTTACTAACAACTTACAATATATAATAATCAATGAAGTAGCAAACAGCAACAAATATATTCAGAAGATGGAAAAGACTTCTGTGGCACCAGAAAATACAACTTTATTCAGTTGAGTGCTTTTGTCTGTGTATTAACAAGACTTCATCAGAACAATGAATTAAAACACAACACTTCCTTTTATACTCAGTTAAGAAACAATTAAGTAATTAACCACACAGTTAAAATTTAAAACAACACATACTAAAACAAAGGCAATAATAACAAAAATTGTGCAAGATGCTGCCTAAATCAAAATTACAAGAAACTTGCACCACAAAGTTGGAAAGGACACCGAGATTCCTAACCAGGAAAATGACTGGTTTAAAGACTATGAGCTAACAAAGGAGACTTGAAGCCATATCCCTATACTTTGTCTCCTGTAGACTCCTGCATTGAGATTAATACATCACATTTCATGACATTAACAATCTAACTCTACTTGATTTCTTGCACACTTCCACTGTCAAATAAACTTTAGATTTAAATCTGTTGTAAGACAAAAAAAAACTGCTGGAGTTATTGATATGTTTCCCAATGTTTATCCTATCTCTGGAAAGGATTTCATTGGCATACAAAATAAAACTACTGTCAGATACTTCAAGGCTAACCTTGACAATTGGATGTGGTCTGCAAAAGCTTTCCTGATCTGATTGGCTTTGTCCTTCTAAAACAGGAGGTGCCTCATAGGATCAGGTACTGACAAGGTGCAAAGAGTCTGTACTCTATAATCCTATTATCCTATGAATGGCATTAACTCAATTTTGTTTCTAAAGACTTTTGCATTTCTCACAGTGCACAGAATGGACAGCCTGCTATGGAGTGCTTTGGCATTTTTTTGACTGTTGACATGAAGTGTAGCGATATTAATCTGTGTAGTTTTTAAAGTCCACTGCATTTCTAATAGTACAAAGATCTTTTTATGTGCTGTAGGGAGGAGCTCTTTTGTTAAAAGGAACCTGATAGTGCCTGTGTTTATGAGGAGGTGACCAGAAAAGATAAAGTAACATGGTGTAAGCTTAAAAACAGAACAGACTTTCCTGTATCCAAGTTCATACGTCATATCCTGGAGTGGAAAGGCAGCAGTATGGACCACTATGTCACCATGCTGACCAGTTTAATAATGTCAGACATCTCACTTTAATTGCAATAATATTTATTTTTATGTATGTAAAAGGTGTTGGAGAATTAATGCTGATATCCAGGATCCTCTGGACACACTTGAAATTATTTCCTGTTGTACTGTTGTAATATTGTCCCAGTTAACATTGTGTGTTCTCTGATGTTTAGTAAAATGATTTGCAGGATGTCAAGGAGAGGGAGACCCTATAAGGTGTACTTAAATTTAGGAGATTTCTTTTGGATAGGTGACATTTTAGATGCAAGTCTGGTACATAAAGGTAAAAGAAACAAATAATGTATAGGCAAATAACTTTAACATGGGAGAAGACCACATCCGCCTGTGGCTTTGATATTTGAATACTACTGTCTCACAACCAGAGACATGGCAGCTACACCAGCTACTGTTTGCACTTGAATAATGTGTTTGGGGAAGGTATAACAGCCATGGGAAGAGATGGGGACTATAGCACCCTGCATGAACATGTTGTTCAAGTCAGGTAAGTGTGGTAACTACAGGGAGGGATTGGGATGAGATGTGAACTTATATTATGCTTTCAGAAAAAAAAATCAGGATGGGAGTGCTTAGGGCTTGGGAGCAAGAAGGGCATTTTATTTTTAGGATTAGGCAGTGAATTTACGTTTAAGGAGTGGATATTGGATTTTTAGAGTTAGCAAGTGATCAGGGAATTTACAGTTAGGGTGAAGGAGGGGAGGTTTGGATTTAGGGATCAATCAAGGAATTTAGGTTTGGGGGTGTGGAGTTTTAGGTTTAGGAAGGGGGAACTTTAGGTTTAAAGAGGGATGGGGAATTTATGATTAGACCACAGTCAGGAAATGTAGGAAGCAAAGATTTAAGTCCAGGTTATGGACTATATGAGAATTATAGGGTTAGAGTTAGGACTTTGGTATGGCTATGCTGTTTATCAGAAGCAAGTGGTGGGAAGGCTGGGTAAGTGAGTAGAATCGGGTTAGTGGGAGTTGAGGCACTTGCTATTTAGAGTAAGTGACAGAGTAAGTGCATCTGAAACTAACAGCAAGAATGAATTTGCAGCAGATCCTTAGTATAGTATTGGGTGGACAACATTAGACAACAAAGTTACAAAGTTTTTTAACAATGTAGCGACAAGACATGCAACATAAACACAAAATAAATGCATTAGTGAACACTTCTTGCTCTAGTGTTCATAGCCATCTGTACCTACAGCAAACATATTAGTATAGCTTTGTTATTGGCTAAACCTGTGGCCATGAATTTTCAAACAACTTCAGTTTTAAGGTATAACACAACCACCAAAAATCTTATGAATGATAAACAACCAAAATCCGAATGGAATAAACTTCACAAGAGTCTTTGAAAAACACATAAAAAGCACAGATTTATTCTAGCGCCTCTGTGTAAAACACCTTCATGGAATACAAATTCAATTACAAATACTGTTTTAATACACATTTTAATAATAATTAAACAATAAAATAATCAAGTAGACTAATTATTTCTTAAAGCAAACATCTCCAATTAATTTCCCCATTAAGTCCATTAGGGACTAGGGTATTAAATTTCAAGATGTAAATGCTTTCTTTATATAAAATTTTATCTTTTAAAATATGGTCATCTCCATAAAAAGGATACATTTGTTCCAAAACACATCCTTTTAATAATGAATACTGACTATTATGTGATTCTATAAAATGAGCAGTCATATTTTTTTCTTTCCTTCCATTTTTAATGTCTCTAATGTGTTCCATAAATCGTGAACGAAACATCCTCTTTGTTTCCCCCACGTAAGCATGTTGCAGGGGCAGCTTAAAACATACACTACACCCTTGGTTTCACATGAAAATTTTTCCTTAGATGTAAAAGGTACATTATTAATATATTGAAAACAATTAACAATATGTGAACACACTAAACATTTATCACATTTAAATGTGCCTGTTTGAGATAAACATGTAGGTACTGTACAATTCTGCATACTCAAAAGACCCCGCACTAACATATCTTTTATATTTCTGCCTCTCGTGTATATATGCTTTAGAAAAGTATTTTGACAGAATACCAGCCAAAAAGTCATCATTCAATAAAAATTTCCAGTAATGTGTTAACATCTTAAATATTTTGGAACTTTTTATATTGTAAATAGATACAAAATAAATCTGTTGTGTTCGATCCAATTCAGACTCTTTCGTCTTTTTCTTCCCATATTTTCCCCACTAAAATTTTCATTCTTATCATATACTTTTTGACTAGCCTCCCTTACCATATTAGCATCATAACCTCTCTTTATAAATATTTCCATAGACTTATGAATTTCATTTTCCAAAATCTTTGTTTCATTACAAATCTTGGATAACCTTAAAAACTTATTATAAGGGAGTGCAGCTATTGTGTGGGGTGGAGGGCAACTGGACGCATTTAGCAACTGATTTCCATTCACGAACTTCCTGTGTACCCCTGACACAATTGTGCCATTTACTTTCCCTTCTAACTCTAAGTCCAAGAAATGTACTTTAGTTCCCTGCTGTAAACCATCAAAACTAAGGTTAAAAGGATTCTGATGTAAATCAAATATAAATTTTCTAACATTTTCTATACTTCCTTCACATATAAAAATTAAGTCATCTATATATATAACGAAAATATCTTTTAACATGGTTTTTCACAAACTCCTATTTAAACAGGAATGTTATTTCAAAGTATGACATGAAGAGATTTGCATACATGGGGGCAAATGGTGTCCCCATGGCAGTACCTTCTTTTTGCCTATAAATTTGCTAGTTATATATAAAAAATAATTTTATAGAATCACATAATAATGACTATTCATTATTAAAAGGAGCGTTTTGGAACAAATTGATTCTTTTTATGGAGATGACAATATTTTAAAAGATAAACTTTTATATAAAGAAAGCATTTACATCTTGAAATTTAATAACCTAGTCTCTAAAGGACTTAATGGGGAAATTAATTGGAGATGTTTGCTTTAAGAAATAATTAGTCTACTTGATTATTTTATTGTTTAATTATTATTAAAATATGTATTTAAACAGTAGTTGTAACTGAATTTGTATTCCATTAAGGTGTTTTACACCGAGGCGCTAGAATAAATCTGTGCTTTCTATGTGTTTTTTGAAGACTCTTGTGAAGTTTATTCCATTCGGATTTTGGTTGTTTATCATTCAGTTTTAAGGTAGTCTATGTCTAATATGTATTACTAAAAATCCTTAGAGCTGACCTAAGGTGTTGCCAAAATGCTGATATCGCTGCTCTGAGGTGCTAATAATTCTGGGAACAGATTTATAGTAGTTATTGTTTAGCAAATTATTTATTTTTTTTAACTATACTTAATTAACAGCATATCAAACAAGCCTGTTGCAAACCAATGCACTTTAGATATCAGAACAAACACAATAATCATAACAATAACTAGTGTGCATAACATTGGGTCATGTAACAAATTTTATTTGATCCACCAGTGCAAAGTGTATTAAAATATTGGCTTAATATTTCCACTCATTATTATACATATTGGCATTCGTGCCAGAACATTATCTGGTAATCTATGGAGAAAAATATTCTAACTAGTCCAGAGAAAAAACATCTAAGGTTTAAGAGTTGCAATTAACAGACAAGAAACTACAATACAGATCTGCAGCAACTGTCTTTCACTATGACTGCCTGAATAGGTAGGTCTATTAGCCAAAAGTGTATCATTCAGTGGTAGACTGCATGCTGTAACCCAGACAATACAACTGATAACTATTTCTCTTGTTTACTTAATGAATGTGCAGTCTCACTTCACACATAGGCAATCGTATTCTGCCAACATCACAAGCACCCAAATGCGTAACCATCCCTGTTGCTGATATACTTGCCTGTTCAGAATTGTTATATATGTAAATATATATATATATATATAAACTAAACTGAGAGTTGGAAGACAACTTTGGTTAAGCCCCTTGACAACATATGCCCGATCTTCTACAGCTAATTGGCTTTGCAATAGCATGAGAAATGAACCATAACAGTGTGTTTAAAAAAGGTGACAAACAAGGAAAAACTGGGTGCCAAGAAGTAGAAACTACTGTCATATTTGTGTGCATATGATTCCTTTATTGTCATTGCACAAGTACAGTGAATTTGTAGCAATTCTCCTAAGGTGCATTCACATATAATGAACATGAATAAACAAGAGAACACAAAGCAATACAATACTGAAGAATACAATAAAATGCAATTAATGCAGTAAACAATTACAACAATTAACTGCGGTGGTGGTGCTGCAGTAGCATTGTCGCCTCATAGCAAGACGTTGTCACGTTGTCCACTACCAATCATTAGCGGACTGGAGTTCCGCTGTGGTGACCCCTAACCAGGAAAAGCCGAAAGAAACAAACAATGCAGTAAACAATTAAGTTATCACACTTGGGTATATTGCACATGAAAGGATTAAAGTAAGGTGCACAGGAATACCTTATAGTGCAAATGGCCATTATTTGTACTCAGTGTGAGTATTTAGCATTGTTCAGTTCATGTATGGCTCTGGGATAGAAACTGTTCATAGGTCAGTTTGTCCAAGATGGAATGGACCTGAACCATCTGCCAGAAGGCAGCAGCTCAAACAGAGGATGTCCAGGGTGAGAACAGTCCTTCAAGATGTTGGTTGCCCTGTTGATACAGCAAGAGCTGAAGAGTTGATCCAAAGTGGGCAGTGGGCAATCAGTGATTTTCTGGGCAGAGTTAATGATCATTTGAAGTGCCTTCCTGTCTACCACCAAGCTATTTGCATACCATGTGGAAATGCAGTATGTCAGCACACTTTCAATAAAGCAGTGGTAAAAATACCCCTGTAGCTTCTCCTGCAGGTGTTTTTTTCCTGAGAATCCTCAGGAAATGGAGTCTCTGCAGTGTTTATGGACCAAGAGAGATGTTTTGCCACATGTACACCTAGAAACATGAAGGCAGAAACCCTTCCCACATAGTCTCCATCAAAATATATTGGGTTGTGATTTGCATTGTGCCTACGAATATCTATTACGAGTTATTTTGTTTTGGCAGAGTTCAGGGCAAGGTTGTTCTCAGTACACCATGCAGCCAGTCTTTGAACTTCATCTCTGTATGCTGTCTCGTCTCTTCCTGAAATAAGTCCAACCACTGTGGTATCATCTGCAGACTTAATGATGGTATTAGTAGAAAGACAGGGGGACAGAGTCTTCGGTGTAAAGAGTATACAGAAGGGGGTTCAGCACATAGCCGTGTAGGACACCAGTGTTAGCCTGAGAGTGGAGAAGACATATGGCCTAGTCTAACCATCTGAGGACAGTTAGTCAAAAAGTCTTTAATCCAATGGCAAGTAGGTTCTGAAAGTCCTAGGCCAGTGAGTTTTGTGACCAGTCTATCTGGGATAACTGTGTTAAAAGCTGAATTATAGTCTCCAAACAGCATTATTCTGATAAACTCAACCTCTCACCTCTAACCATCCCTATTCCCAATTTCCACCCTGCTGAACTACTTATTCTTAGTTGCCACCTAAACTCACACAAACAGTTTTCCATAGCCTTCATATACATCCCTTCAGGCAATAGTATTCCCACCCTTTAGTATATTTGGTCCTGGATCTCCCAGAATATACCCTATGCAACTACCATCCTTGGGGATGTTAATATTGACTGGTCTAAACTCTCTCCCCACAATTCTTAGCCCTACACATACCTTAGTATTCACAGGGATGGGTTCCTCTCTGTTAGTTCTGTGTGTCAGGCATGGCTGGCACAGCTCGAAAATTTGCTGTAGGAGGCCCCTGTCCACCATATAGTGCTCCACTATCTCCAGCTCATATAGCCCCTGGCAGGTTACCATGGGTCTGTACACTCTTCACTGTCTCCTCACTGGGGGTTGGTCGACAGCATTCACATCCTCACCACCCTCAGCCTGTTCCACAAGTTGTTGTATGATAGCGATTGCAGCCCCTATAATTTTGTTGTTTTGATTGTTAAAAGTTCCCTGCTTGTATGCACCAGTGGTGTAGAGTATGGGAAAACCAGAGGGGAAGGTCTTTGCATATTTTATAGTAGTGTTCTGGGCTGGGCTGGGCTGCTGTCTGTGTAAATTGGCTGATTCTGATACATTTCACCTGCCAGCTATGCTAATTCTCCCTGATTACCTTCCTACTGCTGTTTTACCTTCCCATTGCCTTCCTGTTTAAGCCCGGGGGCGCACTGTGCAAACAGAGTGCTCAAATGTGCACAGAGCTGCTATTTCCTGGTTTAACATTTATTTCTTCCTTTAAAACCCACTTAGGCAATGTAAAGAGTACTGGGCACCTTCAGACACACACCCTTGCTTAGCTGTGCTAAGCTAGGAGCAAACCCGAGCCACAGGGCTCCAATCCACTTACAGTATGCCTGACATACACCCCTGTGATGTCAGCTACCTCCTAGGCTTGCACCAAGCTATTCCTACTCTTACACTTTTGGGACCTGACTAGCATGCTGGGGAGAACTGGGATTCACTATCATTCCCCTCATTTGCATAGGATTGCCTGCTAATGCATAGTTACATGTCTCACACTGAGCCTCCCTCCTTAGCAACCACTACTCACTGGTCATGTTGTCTTCTGCCTGCCATTGACTTGCATGACAGAATAGTGATTTTAGTTAGAAGGCTTATTTTCAGTTTTTATATTATTTTCCCCCCGATCCCGTTTGGGCACCGCTGCGCTACACTTAAACAGCCAAGATCATCTAAAAAAATAAAAGTTGATTTTTTTTTATTTTTTAAGCTATTTGTAATGCCAATGGCCTTATACTTGACCATTGGCATGCTTCCTGACTGTTATGCAGCCTTTATTTGGAGCTGTCATGTCTCTGTTTTGGATTTTGCAGAAATGTACTCGGTTACTAACCGAGTACATTTCTGCAGATTGCACTAGTCCTGCATGGCCAGTTGCAAGCTTTCTTGATCCCAAATTCACCTCAGTTGCATGGATTTCTTCTGCAAATGGGGTGGTTTACGTACAGGGGCTTAGTCCGTGCAGGACTAGTGCAGGAGCACTCGTGCATGCCCCTGCAGGCTATTCCTGGATTGCATGGCAGAGATATTGCCTGCCTGAGCTCCTGCACCAATCCTGCATGCCGTGCAAGGCATACAGAATCCGGGGGAGTGTGTTTAGAGGAAATAGAGAAGTATATTTGTGTACAGGATACTGGAGACAAAGGGATGTGGTGGATTAGGTAGGGGTCATGACAGGGACATGATTTTGTGTTAAGTAGGTATTGTTTTAGCTCCTTTTTGAAGTGCTTGGGGTTAGAGATGGTTCTTATGTATGAAGGGAGTTTATTCCAGGCATTAGCTACAGTAGTTTTCTAGCATTTTTGTTAGGTTTATAGATATCAAGAAGTTGTTGATCATGGGTAGGGAGAGGGTAATTTGGGGTGCAGTAGGATAAAAGGGAGTAGAGAGAAGGACAGGAAGAAGGATTTTAATGAATGGAATGTGTGATTTGAAATTGTGTCAGTTGGTGTGGTTGGGGGAATTCTAGCCATTGAAGTGTGTTGACAGCAAGGCAGTGGTGAGAGTTGTGAGATGAGTTAGTACTGAATCTAAATATTTTGTGGTATGTTTGTTCTAGTTTAGATAAATGTGTAGACTGTATGTTAGTAAAGATTGGGGCTGCATAGAGAATGGAGTGAAGGAGGAGTGCTTGAGCCAGAGAAAGTTTAGTGTTGGAGGTAAGAATTTTGTTTTTATTTCTGTATAGTAGACCTAGTTGTTGATGTTTTTTTAAAATACTTTGCTGGATATGCAAGTTAAATTTTAGTTCATCATCAATAAAGACACCTAAAAGTTTAGTGTGGGGTTCTGCTTTAATGATGGTCTTGTCAAGAGATTTGATGACAAAGGATGATTTATGGTAAGATAGAGGTCGAGGAACAAATAGCAAAAGTATGGGGTTTTGTTGGATTTAAGATGAGCTGATTGTCTGACAGCCACTTTTCTATGGACAGGAAAGAGTCTTCGGTGTTTTGCGTAAAGATGAGAGATATTGTTGGAGATGGAGATGAGTGTAGAATCATTGGCATATTGAATATGGGAGGATTGTTTGCAAGAGGTATGGAGAACATTGATAAAGATATTGAACAGAAGGGGGTCCAGGATGGAGCCCTGGGGGACTCCAGATTTGATGGGGAGGAAGGAGGAGCAGGATATTGGCCATCTGACTAATTGTTGCCTATTAGAGAGGTAACTATTAAACCAACCAAGCATGGGGCCAGAGATATTGAGATCAGATAGCTCAGACAGAAGTAGAGACTATGAAATTGTATCAAAGGCTGTGAAGAAGTCAAGGAAAAGACAGGATATGAGTTGGTTGTTGTCTCTGGTCTCTGCTACAGTGTGGGTAAAAGATAACAGTGCTGTGGCAGTACTGTGGTTCAGCCTGAAGCCATGCTGAGTGAGAGTTAGCAGGTTTTCTTGGAGAAGAAAATCCAAAAGCTGAGTATGTATGCATTTTTCAAGTATTTTTGAGAGAGACGATTGTATGGCTATGGGTCTATAATTAGATGGGTCAGTAGAATTCCTGCCTTTGTGCAGAATGGCAGTATAGAAGGATTTCCAGATGTCTGGGACTGTGGCTTCTTAAATCTATCTATTGATTAGCAGAGATACAGGGTAGGCTATAGATTCAGCAGCTAGCTTGAGGAAGAAGGGAGGAAGATCTACAGATAGAGAGCAAGGCTTAAGTTTGAGTAGGAGTGATTTGATGTAAGCAGTGGAGACCGGTTTAAGGGAGAAAGGGTTTTTGTTGTGTTGGTTAGAAGTGGTGGGGGGAGGGTCAGAGTTGTAGATGGTGGGAGTAAGTTTTTGGATAGTATCTATGAAGTAGTTGTTGAGAAGGGTGGCAGTTTCTGGTGGGGTATTATTTGGGAAAGGGGTGGGAGTAGAAAAGTTTCTGGGATGAAACATTTTGTTTAGGGTAGTCCAGAATTTTTCTGGGTTAGATTTTATTTCAAATTGGGATGAGTTGTAAAAGATTTTCTTATCTTTGTTTATTTGTTTTTTCAAAAGATACTTGAGTTCTCTGTAGTTTTGGAGCAGAGAAGGTGATTTGGTTTTAACCTAACTTTCCAAATACTATCGCATTTGTGCATAACAGATAGAGTTTCTTTAATGAGCCAGGGAGCATAATTAGCTTTAATTCTAATTCTCCTGCTAGGGGCAAGGGAGTTAAGAATATTAATGAATATTTGATTAAATTTTTGCACGGCTTCATTGAGAGGGAGCTGCTGGAGGAAGGACTAGTTGACATTTGATAATGTGGAGTTAACTATGTTGGTATTAATGTTTGAGAGTTATGTCAGTCTCTGTATGAGTGTGTTTTGTGTGATTGAAGAGAGTGCCTTTGGATGTAGGTGAGAAGATGATCAATAAGGGTGTCAGGTAAGGTACAGGGGTTGTGTAAGAGGTTGGGGGTAATTGTAAGGATCCAATCTAGGATTGTATTGGTAGAAGAGGTTTTGTGCATCCATGGCTACACTCCTGGCTTCTGATATAAGAACTATACCAACCTTCTGTCTTAAACAATGATGTCCATACCAAACAATGATGATCTCCATCTTGGAAAGCTGAAAGGGCCACACCTACCCGAGTTAGCAATTTATAGCACTGGGTTGCTATGACAGGGATTACTGCAATTACTACACAGCAGGCTGCATGCAATTAGCAAATGGTGGCCACTAATTGGTGCAGAGGCCATCACATGCGCATGTGCAAATACCTACAAAAGCAGGCTGCAATCTCTGCCAACAAACTCAATCACTCTATTGCAGAGACTGACAGAGAGAGAGAGAGAGAGAGAGAGAGAGAGAGACAGAGAAAAGGAAAAAGAAAAAGAAATATTACCAAATCATACAAAGGAAAGGTATGTGACACATATGTATTTACTGGCGTGTAGTAGATGGTATTGAAGAATAGTCTACATAGTGTGAACCATTCATATGTGGCAGCAGTACTTATTTATGCATAGTTGTTCTGCTTAACTACTGCTACGGACAATACAGTGTGTACCTGTGGGCAGTGGGACATACCTGTGAAATGTGTAGCTCAGCATTAAATGCCAAAGATCTGATCCATGTTATCTGTGTTCTGTACAGTAGTGTGGCCAATGGCTGTTGGGGGGGGATTAGCGCTGACATTATATAAACATGGGTCTGACAGAACAACACATACATGATAGCCATATTAAAGTGTAGCTTAGCATTGGCAACTGCTGTAACAGTCTAGTATACTTATCTAGCATTTGTAGTCATATATACCCCCCCAATGTTAGTGTGTGTTCATATGTGTCACCTGTTTGTGTTGCAGCAAGGCCCAACAGTTCAGCTGTGAGGTCCAGGGTCTTACAACAGTGTGATCCTTGTGTGTGTATGCCACACACATATGGAGGAATATATATGTGTCATATATATTCGCATCTGTATATGTGCATAGAGCAGGGGACATATTGCAACTGTTTGTGAAGGGTGAAGATATATATGTTGGTGAAGGTTAGTATGTGCATATTTGTATGTAGGTTTTAGTGTGTGACAAACAAGACAGCATACAGTGCTGGTATATGACATGTGGTGGTTAAACACTGTGGGTGGTTTGTTCAGTTTGCAATGTTGAAGCCAGTGAGGCCTGTTAAAGCTACTTGGGCTGTGAACACCTTCAATGCATTTATCCCAAGCCTGTACGATTTTATTACATTACTGTACACCTCACATCCTTTGTATAATTGATATTCTCACTATGAAAGGTGAAATGTATATGTGCCTACATATATATGTATATGTACACCAATGGATGTGTATATATATATATATATATATATATATATATATATATATATATATATATATAGTTATATATACTCATACACACCTACATCTACTTGTTGCAATACATTCTCTGTACTGTTAACTGACTGTGATGGTCAATGTGTTTGTGAATACGTCAAAGATATGTTTCTGTGGGATAGCTTAGTGGGAAACTGTTTATGTCATGGTATTATGGGTCCTTGCTTTGATCCTAGCAAAAGATGTGTATTCTGTTGCTAGGCAGAAAAAGTGCTATTGCATACAATGTGATTAAGTCCCTTGGTTTTAACTAGGGTGTGTCATTGGAGGCTAAAGCAATACATCTATGATTATTGATTGGTACTTATGTTGAATCCAAATCCTGTGTGTACTGTAGTACTACTTGAAGCGCTGGGCCTGTACAGCAAAGTATGGTGTATGTCCACATTGCTTACATCCACTGTTTTGTGTGGTCCCTGTATTCATCACAGATTACATTTCTCAAGATTAAGGTTGCGTACGTACTGACACACAGTACTGTATAGTACACACTGAAAGCTTATCTGGGTTGTTATACCTTTGTGTCCTGTAATTATGTCTGATGTAGCTAAATGCCAAAAAGTGTATAGTCATCCCCTTTGGCAAAAACAAAGTGCCCACAAATTACCACATAGGTGGTAATCCATTAAGTACAGAAGAAGTAATTAGGGACCTGGGGACCCAAGTTGATAGCAATCTCTCATTTGACAACCACATGGCCAAAGTGGTTAGAAAAACATTTTATATAGCCCACCTAATCATGAAGGGATTCACATCTAGATCAGGGGACGTCATCGTGCCTCTTTACTCATCCCTCATCAGGCCCATAATTGAGTACAATGCCCCTTTTGGGATGTACCTTACCAGACACCTGCAGCAACTGGAAAGACCCCAAAAGTACCTCACCAAGAGGATCAAAGGGCTCAAACAGATGCCATATGCTGCCCGGTTAAAGAAACTCCAGCTCTACTCAGTGGCATACCACCTGTTCAGAGGCGATCTCTGCCTGACGTATAAAGCCATGTCCAACCCGGAATTAATGGACATGCTGCACCTCAGAAAATCTAAATCCCATCGAGATACACGCTCGAGAGTCTTGAACCTCAGCACTGAAATAAATAGGACATGCTGGAGGGACAGATTCATAACCCAGAGGCTCCCTTCACTCTGGAATAAAATCCCAGTCCAGGTTAGGCAGAGTCCCTCATTGACTCTCTTCAAGAGGAATCTTGATGAGTGGATGGGAGATCGTAAGTTTACCCCGGGTATCACTTCTGTGTCACTGTTAGACAGAGGCACAGTATACTAACCTCGTAAAAGGGCATAGCAAAATAAATTTAAAATGGGTGGCGAAAGCCAAACACATTCTGGCTAGGTTTATAAATGCCCTAGGGCAGATAGCCTAGTATGAACCTATGAACCTATGTATGTGTGGGTATGTCTGTAACATGTCCTTTGACATATGTGTCGTAAAACATATAATTGCGTATCTAGCAACATTCATAGTGTACTACAGCAGTATGCGACCTATATTCCCAATTGTGCACATATTTTGGACACGGGTTTGCCATTAACAAGATGTGTGGTATAATAGTAATGCATTTACTGGACCTTACACTCATTGTGATGGATGATATGTTTCTTTACACATAATACTGATGTATATCTGCTGTGGCTAGGTGGTGCATCGTGTTGCATACAGTGTGCCAGGTACTCTTGTATAGTTTTATATAGTGATTTTATTTTGTTGCTGTGCATAACATGGTTCATTAGATTGAGAGTGAGCCAGGCACTTCCAAGTAGTTGTGGGGTGAGCAGTAATAAGTGGCAGTTAAAGTGTTTCACTCTTGGTTAGCTAATAGGTTGCTATATATGGCAGTTCAGTGATATCTGTACTGTATAATGTTAAATGTGCCATATGACTTGCTCAGACATATTGTTGTATTTATGCCTTCCAGGAATCATGGCACATCACATGAACCCCACTTACAGTAGTGCTGAAGATGACATAATTACTACCAGTATGATTCAGCACTACTGTCTCATGTTCTCATGAACCAGCCAGGACCAGCAGGAGCATACTGCAATGTGGCAAGTTGTTCTCCGCAGGGTAAATGAAGTAGGCCTGCATAACCGGACATATGAACAGGTACACCACCACTGCAGTGATCTTCTCAGACATGTCCGTCAGCATGCTGCTGATGTGTGGAGACAACAGCTTGCAACAGGAGGTGGTGTTAATATCCATCCCCCCTCAATAGAGTGGAGGAGCTGCTCCTGAGCCTGGTAGCACCTGTCCAACAACAACAGCAGCAGACATACACCATGATGGAGGTTGAAGCCACCCAGCAAGCACACATGGAGCATGCAAGTAACATGGCATATTTTTAGACTACTGTTATCTGTATTGGTAGATCATGCATATGTGAGATGTGGAGTGTGTCGTTAAAAGATGTGGAGCCTGTTGTTGTGCAATACTGATCATTTGGAACATAATCTGTAGCCCTGTGAATGTAAACTGTTGTTGTACTGTAAGATTGCAAACACACAGTAGCAGTGCCACAGTTGTGGCCACTGACAAACTGTCTCAACTCTATGTAGGTCCCTCTGGGGTGACATCAAGGCAGTGGACAGATGGTTGTGAGTGTGTTCTACATTTATTTTTGTAAATAAAAAGTGCATGTCATAGTTAAGGTGTAGGCCATGTACACATGTAACACACCTACCCATAATGGACGCTGTGCATGTTTGGTGTAAGACCATGCACATCCCACTAATGTGATTAGTTGCCTCAAACACATGCAATACCCAGACCATCTCAAACAAATATGGCTAGACTGTAGTGACCATTGGATAGGCACAGTTGATACTCAACATGCACATAACATACATATCTATGTCATACACAGAGCATTTTAACATGCTGCACATAAAGGATTCCCAAATCCTCCATAAAGACACATTACGCATAATATACCTGAGGGGTAGAGGCCTATCATAGGGCATTTAAACACTCTGCAATACACTACACATTCATGTCAAGGAATGCTCCTTATTCGCCTCCTTACAAACTCATGTATCAACTGTTTGTGAAATGGTGAATGTAGCCAAGGTAGTACAGTTCTGATGCAGCATGAGTAGTGCTGGGTTGGGAAACATTTGTAGCCTTGACTGACCACATGATGCTTCATGATGATGGCCTATGGTACTATACCCCATCCAGCTATTGTAACCACAGTACTGCACATAGCTTTCATTGCTATACACCTTGCTATACACCTTAATGTTGCATGTGTGCACACATATGCACCTCTAAACAATATGCATACCAATCACGATTTGCAGAATTGACACATATATGTCTTGTGATGCTATTGAGTTTTGAATACCTGCACAGCAATGTTGTGTCCATGTATGCATTGTGTTCCAGGGGGAGGCCCATCACCTAATAACAAAACACATGCATCAAAGCCATGTATACTGTTAGTAACAAGGACTGTCTACACTTGCACTGCATGCTGTTGAGCAACACATGTCCTTCATGCTGACATATGTGATATGACTGTTTTGCTTGTGATACTGTACCCCACCATCACGTGCTATTGTGTATGTTCTAAGATTGCTGGTGTTGTGTGTGCCTGCTTTAGTGAGGAGTGTATTTTTGTGTGTGTGTGCATGTGTGCATGTGTGCATGCACGTATGTGTGCATGTGTGCATGGCACATGTGTGCATGTGTGCATGTGTGCATGTGGTCTGACATCATGTTCAGGTCGTAAAGTGTGATTTCTGTTTTCCTCTCACAGGTGCCGAGGTGGGGCTGGTTCAGTACAGCAGGGAACCTGATGTCACTGAGACAGACAGTGATCATGAGGATAGGTATGTTGAGGCACAGGCAGGTTTGTCAGGATCTGTTGTTGGGCCACCAATTGACAGTACACAAGTCTCCACCCCATTCATGCACACAGTCATACTGCCTGTACATCCTTCATCACCATTGCCCTTAGCTGAGGGACAGTGTACGGTTGGCACTGGCCAGGACAGTGTGGTATCTATGGCACATGTATCAGGACACAGCAGCCATAGCCAGATGTTTGGAACGGTACCACATATGCAGATGCCCAGGGGTTCTCATCAGAGCACTGCTGCTCATCATACCCCTGGCAGACGTGCCACACCTCTTTCTACCACACTCATGTTCCAGGCTGTCATCAAGGTACAGACACGAATGGAGTGGTACACCAGACAGGCACTAAGGGCACAGAGGACTAATAACACCTCTGTAAATGACAGTATTCGTGACCTAGCAGGTGCCATATGTAATTACACTGAAGTCATTGATAGACGTTGGGGTGAGACATTGGATGTTCTCCACAATGTCATGTCCATGTGTCAGGACAGTGTGGGATGGTTGAGACGTTGATGTGGACATATGCCAGAAACATCAGCAGCTGGAGGTTGCCATGGACATCCAGCAAGTCACAGCCACTCCCGTAATGCCATTACCAGCCCCAGCAATGTTGGTGGGGCTGTCCATAGACCATCCAAGAGAACCACGTGCAATTGGCTCTGGCCAGTTCCAGCAGGGACCTGGATCCAGTGGACATATGTCAACCTCTTTGTATAGTACCCAGTCTGGATTAGTACATGATACTGTTTGTAGCACCACTGCCAGTCACAGGTTCCGTATCCATGGCCAGATACAGTGATCTGTAAAGCCTGCCAGGTACTGTCTGTAGCTGTCTCATAAATCCCCATATATGACAGCCATATGGTGGAACTGTGTGCATGCTGACACACACACATAAACCAGAAACCTAGGGCAAACACATACCCACATACATTACATCAACATTGGCCCATAACAGTACTCATGGTCCTCACACACACACTCACACACACATGTCGATTGTATGGCTTAGTGTAGGCCTCTGGCAAACCAACAACACACCCAGTGCATATGATGAAACCTGTGCCACCTCCTGTCATCTGTAACATTGATGCAGGAGCAGGCTAACATGGTGCTGATGCACAGGGTGACTTTAATAAAGTATAGCAATGGTTGAATGTGTAGCATGTTGTTAGCAGTAAAGTGTAATGATATCCTTGAAGGTGTAGCTGAGTAGGCATGATGCATTAAAGCTGTAATTAGCAATGCTGCATTGTTTCCACCAGTGTTTATTCCAATTGTGTTTTGTTTGCCCATGTGCCACTTGGCTGATGTGTGTAGTTGTGTCAGCATGTGTTATACAGTGGAGAGTAAGTGTGGGGTGTGTGCAGCACACGTCTGCAGGTGTACATTTGTGAACATGGTGGAGGTGCACTGTCTGCATGTACGTGCATATTGGACACATGGGCAGGGTGACATGCCCTGTATTGGCCAGTGTTAACACTCCATACTTTCTATTGGTGGCCAGTATGCATTGTACTACACTCATTTTGGAACTTGATTACACGTGTGTGTATGGCACGAGTTAACACTGTGCTGTGGGTGATGCTGTTGTTGCTATCTGTCATTGGTTTGCATTACAAAGGTTAACACTGTCCCAGCTGCATAATTCTTTATTAATGCACACTGTTCACCTACAGGGTTGCATGGACCGTGCTATCACAAACACAAAATTCTCACTTATACAGTGAAAGTGCATTAGTCTCATGGACCCCTGCCATAAACTAAATGTATAATAGAAGGTGAGACATTGTACCAAAAGAGTTACATACCAAGATGGGATAACATCTCTGGTCAGTATCATTGGGAAAATACAATGCCTCAATAAATATACAAGGCAAGCTTCAAAATACAAAACGGCAAGGATTCCAAAGACAGCACTAAAGCTTTCTTCAGTGTTGTTCATAATCTACAGGAGAAATCTCAGATCGGGTCACAGTTAATGTAAATGGTCACAAAGTACACTTATCTGACTGACATTACCAATTCCTTGTCAGACAGTTTGAATGCAGATTTCACCACCCTGTCATTACACAAACACCACATTTACAGACCTGAAGAATGTAAAACCTGAAGATTCACAGACACTCTAGTTAAAGCATCTCTTTAACAAACTACACACCACAGTGGCAATGGTACTGGACAGTGTCCCTGGCTGTGTCATACACAAGGTGACATATGAAGTCACCACTCACTTAAACGCTCTGTCCAGATGCAGCCCCTATACAGGCTACATACTTGTGGAATGACATACGGTAATGGTGTTCACAGTCCACAATTGTTGAGCTACAATGTCTTCTTCTTCTTCTCCTTTAAGATGCTGCCATTAGGGGTCGCTACAGTACATCATTTCTTCCTGGCCTCTGCATCTTGCACTATCACACCATCCACCTGCATGTCCTCTCTCACCGCAGCCATAAACCTTATCTTAGGCATTCCTCTTTTCCTGTTACCTGGCGGCTTCATCCTTAGCATCTGTTTCACAATATACTCTGCATCCCTCCTCAGCACATGTACAGACCAACTTAATCCTGCCTATCTGCCAAAGTCTACTAACCTACAAACCTGGCCTGACCTTCTAATATACTTATTCTTAAACCTGTCCACCCTCATCACACCCAGTGCAAATGTTAACATAAATTGATTAAGGATAGAACTACAACAAGTCCTGGAAACTCTCACCCTATAAGCCAGACCAATGTTATCTGGAAGGCTATGGAGCACAGCATTATGGAACTCATTAACAGAGACATTATGAACCTGCAAACACTGCACCATACCCACTTAGGTTCTCTAAAGGCCAGACAATGGCTCCTACATCTAGTAGACTTCAAGCCATTCAACAAGGCTGTAGATGAGGGAGGGTAGGTCAACGCAGCCAAGCTGTAGCTCACCAGCAATTCATACCCATCCCACATCCTGGTATTATACATAACCTCAACAGACTGACCATAAACTATTGTTAGATGATGGCTTGACAACTGACGCACAGATGTAGGACACACAGTAACATTTGCAGCCTCCATGTACTATTCTATGCCAGTAACAAATGGTATTCACCTGCACTCAGTCCTGGGACCACTCCTGTTTGGCATATAAGGTACAAGCAAACACAGTAAGGATATGTCTGCCCACATTTGATGACAATGTACACTGTGGGCTATACTTTATTCTCCAGATGACACACACATCCTCCTAAAGGGTATCATACAGACAGATACTTGGTGTCAAACTCATGCTGTAAAGCTATAAGCCTAAGAAAGCATAGTTATCAACTTTTAGAAAACAAAGTATCCCCAGAGTACCACATAGGTAGTAGCCCCCAAAATGTGGAACAGGTACTAATGTATACATAGAGCCATGTGTTAAGTCATCTCTCCTTTGATGATCACATTACCAAAGGGTTTTGGAAATCCATCTGTGGAGCACATAAGCAATAAAGGGTTTGCATGCAGATCCACAGAGGTCGATGTTCATCGTGCATACAGCTGCAGTCATAACAGATGGGTTATCCTGCCGTCAGGCGGGTCCTCGGTCGACCGAATTACAAAGTCTAGGTCCGGCGTCGGTTGTCGTCGCTTCTTCCCTGACGTCAGTGCGGCAGGGGTATAAAAGAGGCAGCCAACGCCATTTTCTTCAGTCTTTCTTGCTGCGCAGTGCCCGAAGCAGAAGCAGTTCACAAGTGCCTTTCGGCCAGCTCCTGAGATTTCCGAAAGTATTTAAGCCGAAGTATTCTTGAAAGCTAAGTACCCCGTTGGGGAAACTTTTCTTGCCTCAGACCGATGTCAGACAAAGTTAATAATTGCATTTCATGTGGGAAGCAAATACCGCATAAGGATTTCCACTCTTTCTGTATACCTTGCTTAGGCCCAGACCACGACGTCTCGGCCTGCCGTTTTTGTGCTAGATTCAATAAGTGCACTATTAAGCATCGGGCAGAGTTTGCCCTTCACTTTTTTGGCAAAAAATTTAATTATATTATGTCGTCGGATACTCCGACTCCAGTTTTGAGCAAAAAACGCAAAGATAAGGACCGACATACGAGGTCCGCACCACCTACTGAAACCATGCTAAGGCCGACTACCGGTTCTCCGGTACTCAGTGAGGCACCTACGCAGCCCCTGAGTACCGATGACAATGCATTACCAGTGTCTTCAGTACCTGAGGTCGCAGGCTCCTCGGCCCCCATTCCTAATACAGATCCCGACGTCACTCCTGGTGGGGAAACTCAGAATTTAGACAGGCCTGCCATTTCTCAAGAGGTCTTCAGGCCTTCCTCCTTCTCTATTAAAGCCTTCACTAAATCTAAAGCAGCCATGAAAACCAAAAAACAGGTTCCTCAGACCCCCTCTCAAGGCACCATGCCTAAAAAACAGATGCTTAAAATGGCTGAGGATTTGATTACACTTATCAGGGGTTCTCAACCCCCCTCTGACAAAAGGCCCAGATTAGAGGAAGACTACCCTTCCTCAGATCAAGCTTCTATTACCTCAGAACTATCTGAGGACCAGGATTATGCCTATTCTGCAGAGGAGTCTATTCCCTTGGTCTCCCCCCCCTGAGGACTTCTCTTTTGGGGAAACCCTGCATACATTGAGGAAACACTTTCACTGGGAAGGCCAAGATTACTCAGATTCCAAGAAATGGCTCAAGGAATTTCTTCTGCTCCCCCAGCATAGGCCTCTGACTATCCCTCCTGTTTTAGATATATTGGATGATGTGTACACAGACGCCAGTTTTAATCCTGATTCTTTGCCTCCAGCTCCTGTTAAACCAGACAGGTATTACCGGGTTCCTGATTCTCACCAGTTCCTATATAAAAGCCATACTGCTGACCCAGAAACAATTTCACAGGGTCCCAAGGGAATTAAGGCCTCTACTGCTAAAAATCCATTACCTTCAGAGAGAGATTCCAGAGCTTTAGAAAGGTGGGGGGAAAAAGGTGTACACCTCGGCCACTTTAACCATGAGGGCATTAAACTGTCAGTTCCATATGTTAAAGTATCAACAGTTTTTGATATCTCAGCTGAAAAGCAAGATGACACAACCAGAACAACCAGATTTAAAAGAGTTGCAGGATGTGTTGCATGGTGCAGAGCTAGTGGGTAAACATACCTTGCAGTGTGGTTTTGATGCTTTAGAGGCCTCATGTAGAGCTGCTGTTATGGGGTCTGTTATACGTAGGCATGCTTGGCTCAAAGAGCAAACCTTACCAGATCATGTCAAAGCTAAATTATTGGATGCACCTCTTCAAAAAGATGTATTGTTTGGTGTTAAAGCTGAGGAGGTGCTAAAGAAAATGGAGGAAAAAGCAAAATCAATGCAAACAGTGAAAGATTTTCTGCAGGTACAGCCTCCACGTTTCAGCAGAAACTGGCCTTCAAAAAATTGGTCCTTTCCAGCCACGGACAGACCTCAAAGGGGCAGATACAGGCACCCAAGGGGCAGAGGGCAAGCTCAAGGATCTTTCAGAGCCAGACAGTGGCAAGCACCAAACCCAAGAGGTCGAAAAGATAGATCACAGTCTTTTAGAAAACAAATGACTTCCCCCTACACCTGCCAAGCAAAGCTTTAATGGCAGCACCTTTGGGTGGAAAACTGACATTATTCTCAAAAAATTGGCATATTGTTACAAAAGACAAATGGATTCTGGACATTATAGACAGAGGCTACAGGTTCCACTTTCACACCCTTCCAAAAATGAGAGGCATGCCAAACCTGCCACAAAATCAAAGGGCAGAGGCACAAAAACAAGTTTCAGCTCTCATGGACATGAAAGCAATTCAAGAGGTACCTGCAAAAGAACAAGGTCAAGGGTTTTATTCCAGACTATTCCTGGTACCGAGGAAAGACAAAGATTGGAGACCTATCTTAGACCTATCCATCCTAAACACATATCTACAGGTGCCAAAATTCAAGAAGCTCACATTACAGCAGCTTCTTCCCAAGCTGGGCAAGGAGTCTTGGCTGGTAACATTGGACCTCAAGGAGGCATACCTGCATGTCCCTATCAGACAAGATTGCAGAAGATACCTCAGATTTCTTGCAGGTTCAACCCATTACCAATTCTCTGCATTGCCCTTTGGCTTATCTACTGCACCCAGAGTGTTTACGAAATGCCTGGCATCAGTAATCGCCTTCTGCAGACTACAAGGGATACAAATCTACCCATATCTGGATGACTGCCTGATCCAAGCGGACAGCAAGGACATACTACTGCAGCACCTGGCGTTTGTAATAAAACTGTTGACCTTCCTGGGATACACAGTCAACAAAACGAAATCAAAACTAATACCCTCTCAACAAATAATTTTCCTGGGTGCCAGCTTGGATACAACCACCCAGATGGCCTACCTCACACCAGACAAGCAAGGGCAACTGTCTCAATATTTCAGAAAAATGGCAATTTACACCAGGCTAACTGCAAGGAAAATCCTGCAGGCTCTGGGATTCATGGCATCTTGCATCCTACTAATCCCATGTGCAAAGCTGCATATGAGGAAACTTCATTGGTACCTGAAAAACTTATGGTCTCAACACAGCCACAGCTTGGAAACAATTATCCCACTCATTCCATGCCTTCAAAAGGAATTTTTGTGGTGGACTCAAGCTTGCCAAAGAAACACAGGTCTTCCTTTCTGTGTACCTCAAGCAACTCAAATCATCACAACAGACACCTCAGACTACGCCTGGGGAGCACACACGACAGATCAGTGCATTCAGGGAAAATGGACCCGAAAAGAGAAGCATCTTCACATCAACCAAAAGGAAATGCTAGCCGTGCAAAAGGCTATTATGACCTTCAAAGACCTACTGCATCCAGGCCAGCTATTGATAAAGACAGACACCACAGTGATGTGGTACATAAACAAACAGGGGGGAACTCATTCATAGCCGCTGTGCAGGCAAGCCATGACCCTATGGAACTCAGCACTGGAATTGCAAATTCAACTGCAGGCACAATTCCTGCCAGGGAAGGAAAACACACTGGCAGACAACCTAAGCAGAAATATGACAGATCCACATGAATGGAAGTTGCATCCTCAACTTTTCACAAAGATAACTCAGGCATGGGGACAGTCAGACATAGATCTCTTTGCTACCCACAAAAATGGCCAGTTGAAACAATTTTGTTCAAGGTCCTATCATCCAAAGGCCTGGAAAGTGGACGCACTTTCCTTCAATTGGGCAACATTGACAGTCTATGCCTTCCCGCCTCTTCCTCTGCTGCCCAAAGTTCTATTAAAAGCCAGAGCAGAGAGGCCAAAAATGATTCTCATCGCTCAGACTGGCCAAGACAACACTGGTATCCGCTCCGGAAGAGCCTGACACATTCCCCACCATGGATCCTACCTCTAGTCCCTCTTCTGTTGTCCCAGCACAACTACAAAACCCTTCACAGCCATCTCAAAACTCTAAATATAACTGCATGGAGAATTCCTTGATTTCCCAACAGCTTCTCCTCTCCAAGGAGGTGCAGGATGTCATCTTGGAGGCCAGAAGACCTTTTACTAGAAAGGCTTACTCCGCCAAATGGAAACGATTTTGTGCCTGGAATCAAGAAAAGGGACAGAATCCTTGGGTAATAAATATTCCTCAAATTTTACAGTACCTAGCTGAGATGTTAAACAATGGACTTTCCTTCTCCTCCATCAAGATCCATGCTTCAGCCATCTCTGCACAAAACAACACAGATCCTCCATTATTCTCTCTCCCTTTCTTAAGGCAGTTCCTCAGAGGGGCAAAGAATTTAAAACACCCAAGGAAACCACCAGTCCCTGCTTGGGACCTCAACTACGTATTTGAAAAGCTGGCCATTCCTCCCTTCGAGCCAACTTCTTCAACAGAGTTACAGTACTTGTCATGGAAAACAGCCTTTCTTCTGGCTATCACCTCAGCACGCAGGGTTTCGGAGCTACAGGCCCTCATGGCTGTGCAACCATTCATCATTTTCCATCAGGACAGAGTTTCCTTATGAACCAATCCTACCTTTATGCCAAAGGTAGTATCCAGTGTAGCTTTGAATCAGACTATCCACTTACCTACCTTTTATCCTAATCCACAAAACAAAGGGGAAAGACTACTACATTCCTTGGACATTCACAGACAACTTTGTTACTACTTGGACAGAACAAAGCAATTCAGGAAATCTGAGCAACTCTTTGTGTCCTATGCTGTAGGTGCTCAGGGAAAGGCTATTTCCAAACAGACAATTTCAAAATGGATAGCCCACTGCATACGCTTTTGTTACTCATTTCATGGAAAAACTGTGCCTGCATGCATCAGATCCCACTCCACCAGAGCCACAGCTACCTCTGCAGCCTTCCTCAGGGGGGGTCCCTACCAAGGACATTTTGGAAGCAGCCACCTGGAGTTCAGTGCACACTTTCTCCAAGCACTATCACCTCCCACTATACTCAAAATCTAGAGCGGGCTTTGCTACAGCAGTCCTGCAGGGCATCCTAGCCCCTCCTAGTTCCACTTAGTTCCTAATACCCTTACTTAGCTTTGGGATTCTACCCATCTGTTATGACTGCAGCTGTATGCACGATGAACATAGTACAGTTTTGTACCTACCATAAATGTAGATGTTCGAGTGCTCATACAGCTGCAGTCCAGGTTTCCCTCCCTCCATCCCCTCTTAGGACAGGCCTTATGACAAACACTTTTCATATAACCTTTTTGGGGTATTCTTTTATGGTGTATTTGCTTGCAACTACTGTTTTTGATTTATCAACATTGCATCTTTGCATAACATTATGTTTGCCTTCCTTCTGGGGGCACCTGACATCGGGGGCAAGAAAAACTGAAGAAAATGGCATCGGCTGCCTCTTTAATACCCCTGCCACACTGACGTCAGGGAAGAAGCAACGACAACCGATGCCAGACCTAGACTTTGGAATTCGGCCGACCAAGGACCCGCCTGATGGCAGGATAACCCATCTGTTATGACTGCAGCTGTATGAGCACTCGAACATCTACATTTATGGTAGGTACAAAACTGTACTTTGCACACCTGTAATGATTAGTCATCTTTGCCATACTTTGCTTGCTTTGGAACAGGTTTCAAATATACCTCAAGCATAAACCCTCACTCACACTCTTCAATAGAAACCGTGATGAGTGGATGTGAAATGGAAGACGTAGCCCAGGGATCACTGCAGTGGCTAAGCTTGTCACAAGCATACAGAAGTGACCTAAGGTCTGGAAAGTGCCAGCTTGCTCTGGCAAAGATAACACATGCGTTCATGGAGAAAGCAGTGTACCCACCTATGAAATACTTGAGGTCACATGTATGTATATGGATTTGCCCCACAGCTACCTTACATGTGTAATGCACATACAGTTGTCATTGTGATATGTCATACACTAGAAAAATCAAACCCACTTCACATTGGCCAATGGTGTTACACACCTGGAGTACAGGCACACAGTCAGTAAGTGATAGATTCAAACTCTTTCCTAACTACATTATGATACTACAGCAATATGCATTTACATAACGTGCTATACACATTACTGGGATTTTATTTTTACACAGGTGTATTTGTAGGTTGGTGACATCATCAGACTTAACAAAGATGAGTATATCACTTTTAAGGGGTAGTCTCCAACAAAGTTGCTCCTTTCTGGGGAGACCCGCACACACACACACACACACACAGTAGGCAAGTGCAAGAGTCAAACCCCTGCTTAGCTGCATTATGATACTGCAGCAATACGCATTTACACGACACGCTATGCACATTAAAAGGATTTCACCTTTCTACAGGTATATTTGTAGGATGGTGACATCATGAGACTTGACAAAGATGAGTATACCACTTTTAAGGTGTGTGAGTAGTCTCCAAAAAGGTTGCTTTTCCCCACGGTGACACACAAACACACAGTTGGTAAATGCAAGATTCATACCCCTATCTAACTAGATTATGATGCTTTAGCAATACACATTTACACGATGCACTATACACATTACTGGGATTTCACTTTTCCACAGGTATATTTGTAGGTTGGTGACATTATCAGACTTGACAAAGATGAGTATACCACTTTTAAGGGGTGTGAGTAGTCTCTAAAAAGGAAACTCCCTCCCAGGGAAACACACACACACAGTACACAAGTGCAGAATTCAAACCCCTACCTAAGTACATTATGATACTACAGCAGCATGCATTTACAGAATGTGCTATACACATTACTGGAGTTTCATCTTTCCACAGGTATATTTGTAGGTTGGTGACATTATCAGACTTGACAAAGATGAGTATACCACTTTTAAGGGGTGTGAGTAGTCTCCAAAAAAGTTGCTCCTCCCCAGGAAAACACACACTCACACAGTTGGCAAGGGCAGGATTCAAACCGCTGCCTAACTACATTATGATACTACAGCAGTACACATTTACGCGACATGCGACACACATCACTGAGTTTTGATTTTTCCACAGGTATATTTGTAGGATGGTAACATCATGAGACTTGACAAAGATGAGTATACCACTTTTAAGGTGTGTGAGTAGTCTCCAAAAAGGTTGCTCCTCCCCAGCTCCCCAGGGACAGACACACACACACACACACACACACACACACACACACACACACACACACAGTTGGCAAGTGCGGTGTTCTTAATCCAAACTAAGTGCTTCTTTACATTTCAGCAAGCAATATGGAGTTAGAGGGTACAATACAGACATTACTTGCTGACAGTCTGCACAAAGGTTTTTTTCACATTTGCTAACCTCAGCAGGCTTATCATACTAGGTGTATTGTGAGTGTATTGTATGCATAGGCCATGACCATATAATATATGGGTTGATGCACCACATGCTGGCACACACAGGGTCAAACCTTGAGTAGCATCTTACCTTCACCTACTTGATACTGCAATATAACAGAAAGATGATAAACTTCGACAATTGGCTGAGCTTCTGGTGTCATTCAAAGGGGATCCAGTCTCTATCTGCCTGTGATGACATGATAGACAAGCCTTGTTTCTTCACTACAGATGGTTTGCATCTGTTGCCCTATGCTTCTGAATACTGGCCAAGGCTCTTGCTGTCCCCATATTACCTTTTTTAGGCAAGGCTCAAAGGTTCATAGGTAGGTACTAGGCTATCAGCCCTGGGGCCTATACAAGCCCAGTCAAAAAGGTACCCTGGCTTTTGCCACCCAAGAAATTTATTTTCCTGTGCCACTGTCGAGCAGAGACACAGAAGTGATCCCCAGGGTGAATTTCCTATTTCCCATCCAATCATCAAGATTTTTCTTCAAGAGTGCTAATGAGGAGCTTTGTTTGATATAGATAGGTAGTTTATTCTGGAGTATGTGAAGTCTCTGGAACAGGAATCTATCCCTCCGGCATGTTCTGTTTATTGTAGTGATGAGGTTTAGGTCCCTAGAGCATGTAGGTTCATAGATTCATATGTAGTTACTAGGCTATCTGCCCAAGGGCATTTATAAGCCTAGCCAGAATGTGTTGGCTTTCGCCTCCCTTTTAAATTAATTTCCTGGGCCTCTGTCTAGCAGGGCAACCAAAGTGATCCCAGGGGTAAATTTACAATTTCCCATCCACTCGTCAAGATTCCTCTTGAAGAGAGTCTGTGAGGGGCTCTGCCTAACATCAACTGGGATTCTGTTCCAGAGTGAGGAAAGTCTCTGCGACAGGAATCTATCCTTACAGCACGTCCTGTTTATTGCTTTGCTGAGGTTTAATTCACTGGAGTGTGTGGCTCTAAGAGATTTGTTTTTCTTGAGGTGGAGCATGTCCATTAATTCCGGGTTGGACATGGCCTTATACATCAGGCATAGATCACCTCTGAGCAGGCAGTAAGCAACCAAGTAGAGTTGGAGTTTCTTTAGTCGAGCTGCATAGGGCATTTCTTTGAGTACCATGATCCTCTTAGTGAGGTACTTCTGTGGTCTTACCGGCTGTTGCATGTGCCAATTAAGGTTCATACCAAATGGGGCATTGTACTCTATTATGGGCCTAATGAGTGATGCGTAGATGGGCGCAATGACCTCTCTTGATCTAGAGGTGAACCCTTTTGTGATTAGGTGGGCTACATAGAAGGAATATGTAATGACTTTGGCAATGTGATTATCAGAGGAGAGGTTACTATCTACCTGGGTCCCCAGGTCCCTAATTACATTTTCCATACCTAGTGGATTACCACCTATGTGGTAATTCATGGGCACTTTGTTTTTTCCAAAGGGGGTGACTATGCATTTTTTGGCATTCAACTTGAGGCCATGGTTTTGACACCAGGTATCTGTCTCTGTAAGACCCTTCTGGAGGATGTCTATGTCAGCCAGAGAGTCGATTATGGCCCCCAGTTTGAAGTCATCTGCGAACTTGGTCAGCCATCGTCCTCCCATGCTTGCCTGTACCTCAGCGAAGTATATACTGAACAAGAGGGTTCCCAAGACCGAGACCTGTGTGATGCCACTTGTGACTGGTTTAGAGTTGGACATGGCACCCGCAACTCTGACCATGTGTGTTCTATCCATGAGCCAGTTGGCCACCCACCTCGTGACATAGGGGTTAATGTTCAAGCTGGTAAGCTTGTCTATGATGCTAGAGTGGGAATGGTGTCAAAGGCCTTAGTGAGGTCCAAGTAGGCTGTGTGGACTACCTTACCTTAATCTATGGCCTTGGTAACTGCTTCAAAGAAGTCAACTAGGTTTAGGAGGCAGGATCTGCCTTTAACAAAGCCGAATTGGGTAGTATCCAGTGTCTGGAGATTCCCAATGTCTCTGTTTATGAGTTCCATGATAATTCACTCCATAGCTTTGCAGACCAGGCTGGTCAGGCTTATAGGGCAATAGTTCCCAGGTTCTGTTGTGGCACCACCTTTGTAGAGCTGAATGACTGTTGCTGTACACCATTCTTTGGGTACATAGCCTGTGGAAAGGCTGAGTCTGAACAGTGAATTTAGGTGAGGGTTTAGTTCCTTTTGGAGCTTGTGTAAGACACAGCCTGGAACACCATCAGGTCCCACTGATGCTGTGTTCTTAGCTTTGGAGTGGGCTGTTTTTGCCTACATGTCCGTGATGTCTGGGACTCTGCATTCTTCTGGGATGGACACAGGCCCTTTTGGGGGTGAGGGGGGGGTGAAATTTGCACTAAACTTGTCCGCCAGGATGTTGGCAATGTCAGTTGCTTCAGTGTATTTTTTGCCATTTTGCAGTAGCTCAAAGCATATCTGAGAGTTGCACCTAAATATTTGATATAGCTAAAGAAGGCTTTGTGATTATCTTTAGATTCCTTGGCAATTTTTCTTTAGAAACTGGCCTTGGATGATTTTATGAGTGATCGCAGTTTCTTGCTAATAATGATCAGTGATGCCTTTTTGGAATTTTTCTCTATCATGTACTAGGTTCCTCCTTCTGTTGTATAGCTTATTTATGGCCAAGGACCACCAGACTGGTTTCCTCTTTTTGGAGGAGTGAGTCTTGGTTTTACTCGGGATGGCTCGATCCATGCATCCCTGTTGATGCTCATATAATGCACTTGTAAAGGATTCTGCGGATTGGATAGCATTATCCTCTAGCAAGGGGGCCTTGAAACTTTCCACTTCGGTCTTGAGAAGTGTGAAGTTTGCTTTGAAAAAGTTTTTCACAGTGGTTTCCTTGACTTGGGGTGGGGTCGGGATGTGGATGTCCAGTGTGATTACTTTATGATCTGATCTTACCAGCGAGGGGTTTACCTCTGGTGTGGAACACTGATTCCCCCATGTTGGTGATGATCAGTTCCAGTATGTTGTCACATCTAGTGAGTGTGGTGACCAGCTGTTCCTGGGCATTTGAGTTTATAAACTCTAAGAAGCATTGGGCAAAGGAGTTTGTACTTGAGTAATTATCCCAGTCAATGTTTGGGTAGTTGAAATCTCCTAATATCATGGTGTTTGGTAGGACCTTTATATTTTCCAGTGTTCTCAGGAATGCTGAGTGAGGGTCCTGAGACAACGTAGGTGATCTGTAGCAGGTTACAATCTGATAAGCAGCTTTGCCCACAGTTAGTTGCACGTGGATGGTCTCTGAGGCCTCGTGCTGTGCCACTAACCTGGAGGTGTGGGTATCCTTTATAAAAATGGATACACCCACTCCTTTTGTATTTTGGTCCAGGTTTTGGGGCCGAAGCTCAGAGAGATTGGGATTTCTTTAAGTGGAGCATGTCCAACAGCTCTGTGTTTGACATAGCTTTGTATGTTAGGCAGAGATCACCTCTGAGTAGTCGATATGCGACAGAGTAAAGCTGGAGTGTTTTGAGACAGTCTGTGTAGGGCATGCATTTGAGGCCACTAATCCTCTTTGTGAGGTATTTCTGCGGGCTTTCCCATTGTTGTAGATGTCTTGTGAGGTACATACCAAAAGGGGCATTGTACTCTATAATGGATCTAATGAGTGATGAGTAGAGGGGAACAATGACCTCTTTTTTCTGCATGAGAAACCTTTTGTGATGAAGTGTGCCACGTCTAAGGATTTCCTGACTACTGTGACGATATGATTATCAAAGGAGAGTCTACTGACCACCTGTGTCCCAAGGTCTCTTATCACACTTTCAGTGTTAAGTATACTACCGCCTGTGTTGTAGTTCATGGGTACAGAGTTTTTTCCAAAGGGGATAACAATGCACTTTTTGGCATTGAGCTTGAGGCCATGGCTTTGACACCAGGCATCTGTCTCAGTGAGGCCCTTTTGTAGGATGTCCACATCATTAGTAGTTTCGATTATGGCTCCTAGTTTGCAGTCATATGGGAACTTCATTAGCCAAAGACCTTCTGTGTTAGCCTGTACTTCAGGGAAGTAGATACCAAACAGGACAGGACACAGGACTGAACCCTGTTGTGGTACTCCACTTGTCACTGGTCTGAAGTCAGACTTGGAGTCTGCTACTTTCACAGTGTGGGTTCTGTCAGTGAGCCAGTTGGCAACCCATCTTGTGACATAGGGATTTATACCTAGTTTAGGGAGTTTATCTATAATTCCAGAGTGGGGAATGGTGTTGAAAGCCTTATTAAGATCTAGATAGGCTGTGTGAACCACCTTACCCTTGTCTATGGCTTTGGTGACTGCTATAAAGAAGTCTATCAGGTTTAGGAGACATGATCTGCCTTTTACAAACCCAAACTGGGTGGGGTCCAGAGTTTGGAGATTGCCAATGTCTTTGTTTATACGTTCCATGATGATACGTTCCATGGCCTTGCAGACCAGGCTCATCAGGCTAATGGGGCACTAGTTCCAAGGGTCCGTGGTGGCTCCCCCCTTGTGGAGTGGGATAACTGCCACTGTGCACCATTCAGCAGGCACAAAGCCTGAGGTGAGGCTATGATTGAACATGGTACTAAGGTGTGGTACCAGTTTGTACTGTAGTTCATGTAGAACACAGCCTGGGATGTTATCTGGTCCCATGGATGCTGTGTTCCTGGCTTTGGAGAGTGGTTTTCACCTGTGCAGCCATGATGATAGCAACTTTGCATTCTTCTGGTATAGAGATGGGCTCTTTCATGGGTGAGAGGGGGGTAAAGTTAGCACTGATGCTATCTGCCAGGATGTTTGCAATATCAGTTGGGTCTGTATATTTGGTGCCATTGTGCTGTAACTCAGAGCAGATCTGAGTGTTGCCATTGTGATTCTTGTCCAAGCTATAGAATGCTTTGTGGTTGTATTTAGAATCAGTGGCGATTTTGTTTTCGTAACTAGATTTGGAGGATTTTATCAGGGATCGCAGCTTCTTACTGAGGCTGACCAGGGAGCTCCTCCACTCATGGGTTTTACCCTCTTTTGCAACAGTTTCTTCCTTCTGTTGTGCAGTTTGTATATGGCAGGGAACCACCAGATTGGCTTCCTTTTCTTGGAGGATAGCATCTTGGTTCTGTTTGGGATAGCACGATCCATGCACTCATGTAAGTGCTTATAAAGTACAATTGTGTAGGATTCAGTAGTCGTAACTATATTGTCCATCTGCATGGGTGTCCTGAAGTTCACCACTTCTGTCTTAAGAATCATGAAGTTGTCTTTGGAGATATTTTTTAACATGGTTGCCTTAATGGGGGGTGGGGGCAGAATGTGGATATATAGGGTAATTAGCTTATGGTCAGATTGGACCAATGAGGCATTGACTTCAGGTGTGGAACACCGGTCACTCAGGACAAACCAAACCCTGTAACCAACACAAATAACCACAAAGTGAGCTAAATGCTACTCATTGCCAGAAGTCTCAGCATCCAGATGCACACACTTGAGGCACCTCTCAGTATGGAGAATATTGATATCTGTGCAGTAACAGAAACCTAGTTCAAAGCTCCAGAGAGCACACCAGCACTACCAGGATACTACTCATTCCATACCTTCCAGCATCAGAACCTGGATCATAGCACATAGGGTGGGGATGTATCCATATTCCTCAAGGATACTTACACCTCTCTCTACATGCTCTCTACAGGATATGTACCCATAGAATGTTGTACAGCAATGTTCTTCCCACTCCACAGGGGTGGGGCCACAAAAGACCCTTGGCATTCACGCTCTATGAACCTGATGAGTCTGATCTGTAAGGCAATGGAGCCAATTATAATGAAAGTCAACAATAAAGACATTGGGAACTTTCACATAGTTGAGCACACCCAGTTTGCCTTCGTCAAATGCAGATCACGCCTCCTGAAGTGGGTGGATTTCTTAGAGACAGTTACCCAGGCTACAGATGATTGAAATGAACTCCACACAGCCTACCTATACCTTGCTAAGGCCTTTGACACCATTCCCCAGTCAGGTATCATAGATGAACTCACCAACCTGGGCATGAATCCACACATCACAAGATGGATTGCAAACTGGCTCACAGAAAGATCTCACAAATTAAGAGATGCTGGCTACATGTCAGACTCTACACCAGTAACAACTGGTGTCCCCCAGGGTTCAGTCCTGGCGTCCCTCCTGTTTGGTATAGACTTCTCAAAAGTACATGCCAACACAGGACGGTTGTGGTTGACTAAGTTTGCTGGGAACTGTAAAGTGTTTGCCATAATAGATTCCCCAGATGACACAAATATTCTCCAGAAGGGACTCTATGAGACAGATGTGTGGTGTCAGAATCATGGCCTCAAGCTCAATGTGGAAGAATGCATAGTAATCCCCTTTTGTGAAAATAAAGTACCCACAAACTACCACATAGGTGTTACCCCTTTAAAACTGACAAGGTAATAAGGAATCTGGGGACACAAGTAGATAGTCATCTTTCCTTTCACAACCATGTTGCCAAAGTGATTGGGAAATCCTATGTGACTCACCTAATCAACAAAGGGTTTGCATCAGGATCAAAAGAGGTAGTGGTGGCCCTCTACTCTTAAGTCATCAGACCCATCATTGAGTACAATGCACCAGTTGGATGTACTCAACTAAGCATATCCAGCAGCTGTAGAGACCACAGAGGTACCTCACCAAGAGGATTACTGGCCTCAAACAGTTGTTATGCAACACAACTGGTAAAACTAAATCTGTTCTCCATTGCATACCACCTGCTCAGAGGTACACTCTGCCTAACATGCAAAGCCATGTCCAATACATAACTGATGAACATGCTCCATCTACGGATAACAAGATTAAGTTGCACTACACACTCCAGGGATATGAACCTCATCACAACAATGAATACAACATGCTGGTCGGATAGTGTACCATCCCGGACACTTGCCTTACTGTGGAACAGAGTTCCAATGTACATCAGACAGAGCCCCTCACTGACATTCCTCAATAGGAACCTTGATGAGTGGATGGGAAACAGACAATTCACACCAGGCATCACATTAGCAGCCCCACTAGAAAGGGACTTGGGGTACTAACTATTAGAATTAGGGCTTGGTAGACTACCCAATGGGGTGGTGAAAGCTGCACAACTTGCCTAGGCTAATATATGCCTTTCTGAAGATAGTCTACTACATACCTTTGAACCTATGTGACAGGTACATGTCTACAGATAATAGATGTGTACTTCATTGTATAGTCATGTTGTACAGCAGGCACATGGATCACATACACTGTAATGCTTACAGATACTGGTGGCTGTTATGTACAGTGGGTGAGATGTGCACCTCATGTCTTTTGTGCCATTGGGATGTGTGTGTGCTGGGCGGGATAGTCCTGGATGGCTCTCTGTCATGGTCACTCTCTTACACACATCTCAGCCCATCCATCTTTGGCTTATTATACTCTGTCCCCCCTACATATATACATATATATATATATATATATATATATATATATATATATATATATATATATATATATATATATATATATGTATATGTACATAGGTAGGTAATAGGCTATTTGCCTGAAGGCATACATTAGTATGGCCAGAGTGTGCAGCTATCACCACACATGGGGTTAGTTCCCTAGGCCTCTGTGTAGTAGAGCTGATGAAGTGATCCATGGTGTGACAGTTCAGTTCCACATACACTCATCAAGGCTCCTCTGGAAGAGTGTCAGTTAGGGACTCAGCGTAATGTAGGTTGGGAGCCTGTTCCAAAGCAAGGGAAGTCTGTGAGTTAGTAATATATACCTCCACCATGTTCTATTTATTGTTGTGATGATGATATCCTTAGTGCATGTGGCACAGTGAGCTTGGGTTTTCTTCAGATAGCGCATGTACATCAGTTCTGCATTGGGCATGGACCTGTCTGTTGGGCAGAGATAGCCTGAGTAGACAGTATGCAACAGAGTACAGATTGAGTTAAATTCAGTCTTGTTGCATGGGGCAACTGTTTGAGGCCAGTAATCCTCATGTTGAAGTCATTCAGTGGTCTTTCCAGCTGCTGAAGTTGCCTAGTCAGATTCATCGCAAGTGTGCCGTGATACTCTCTGATGTGTCTGATGACTGATGAGTAGAGGGAACCTCCTTTGACCTACATGCAAAGACCTCAAGACTGGTTGCAACGCACAATGCATCGGAGACCATCCAGGTGCAATTAACCATAGGCAAGACTGCTCTGCAAATTGTAGCATGTTACAGGCCACCCTCACAAACTCAGGAACCTCACATGGCCTTCCTGAAAACACTAGAGGGGATAAATGTATCACCAAACACCATCATACTAGGTGACTTCAACTACCCTAATATAGACTGGGAACACTACTCAAGCCCAAACACCCTAGCCCAAAAGTTCCTGGAATTCATAAACTCAAATGCCATGGAACAACTAGTTACCATCCCCACAAGAGGAGATAACATACTTGACCTCATCATCACGAACATGGGAGCACAATGTTCAACACCCGAAGTATAGCCGTCACTGGTGAGATCAGATCACAAACTAATCTCGCTGGAGGTCCTCATCCCACCCCACCTGAAATAAAAAATACCACAGTAAAGAACTTCACGAAAGCCGACTTCACACTTCTAAAGACTAGTGTGGACTCCTTTAAGGCCCCCGAGCCGGCGGAAAACAGTACACATGCCGCTGAATCACTTACAAATGCCTTCTACCAGCACCTGCAGGACTGCATGGATAAGGCAATCCCAAGCAAAACAAAGACTCTCTGTACCAAAGGCAAGCGTCCAGTCTGGTGGACCCCAGCCATAAACAAACTCTACAACAAAAGGAGGAAGCTACTACAAGATAGAGCAAAATCCTTAAAAGGTAAGACACCCTTGATCACTATAAGTAAAGAGCTCTCATAAAATCATCCAAAGCAAATTTTGAGAGAAAAATAGCTAAAGACTCAAAAGACAATCATAAGGCCTTCTTTAGCTATGTTAGAAACCTGGGAGGAAACTCCCAGATATGCTCAGAACTAGTTCAAAATGATGTGAAGATTACTGATCCTACGGACATTGCCAACATACTGGCTGACAGGTTCAGTGCAAACTTCTCCCCCTCCCCAAAAGGAGAGATATCTATACCAAATGATTGCAGCCTCCCAAACATCTCCAACACCCAAGTGAGAACTGCTCTCTCAAAGCAAAAACACAGCATCCATGGGACCTGATGGTGTCCCGGCTGTGTGCTCCACAAACTCAATGAGGAATTAAACCCACAGCTAGGACAGCTGTTTAATCAGAGCCTTACCTCTGGATACGTACCCAGGGAGTGGCGCACTGCAACTGTGGTCCCACTTCACAAAGGCGGTGCCTCCACCGACCCTGGAAATTACCGGCCCATTAGCTTGACAAGCCTTATCTGCAAAGCCATGGAGAGGATCATAATGGACCTCATAAATAAAGGCATAGGGAATTTGCAGACTTTGGATCCAACCCAGTTTGGCTTTGTCAAAGGCAGATCATGCCTTTTAAACTTGGTTGACTTTTTCGAAACAGTCACCAAAGCCATTGATGAGGGAAAGGCAGTCCATACAGCCTACCTCGATCTGGAGAAGGCCTTCGATACAATACCCCACTCGGGTATCATTGAAAAACTCATCAGCTTAAATATTAACCCATACATCACAAGATGGGTTGCAAACTGGCTGAGTGACAGAACCCACAGGGTCAGAGTTGCTGGCGCCATGTCAGACTCAAAGCCTGTCACAAGTGGTGTCCCACAGGGCTCAGTCCTAGACCCACTCTTGTTTGGCATCTACTTCTCCGAAGTACAAGCAAACACAGGAGGGTTATGGCTGACAAAGTTTGCAGATGACTGCAAACTGGGTGCCATAGTAGAAAACACATCTGACACAGATATCCTCCAGAAGGGTCTCACAGAAACGGATAACTGGTGCCAGAGCCATGGCCTAAAGTTAAATGCCAAAAAATGCATAGTCATACCCTTCGGGAAAAACAAGGTTACCCCTAGCTACCAAATAGGTGGCAATCCACTGAGCACAGAAGAAGTTATCAGGGACCTGGGGACCCAGGTTGATAGTAGTCTGTCATTCGACACCCATGTAGCTAAAGTAGTTAGGAAGACCTTCTACATTGCCCACCTTATCATGAAGGGATTCTCATCTAGATCAAGGGAGGTCATTGTCTCCCTCTACTCATCACTCATCAGACCAATGATTGAGTACAATGCCCCATTCTGAATGTATCTGACCCGACACTTGCAGCAGCTGGAGAGGCCACAAAAGTTCCTCACCAAAAGGATAAAGGGTCTCAAAAATCTGTCCTATGCTGCCCGACTGAAAGAACTCCAGCTCTATTCAGTCACTTACCGCTTGCTCAGAGGTGACCTTTGCCTAACATACAAGGCCATGTCAAACCCAGATTTGATGAATATGCTTCACCTCAAAAAATCTAGATCCATCAGAGCCACAAGGGCGGAGACTTAAACCTCAACACGGCTATTAATAGGACATGCTGGAGGGATAGATTCATCACCCAAAGACTCCCTATGCTGTGGAACAAAATCCCGGTATATGTGAGGCAGAGCACCTCGCTGGCTTTGTTCAAGAGAAATCTTGACCAATGGATGGGAGATCGCAGATATACCCCAGGGATTACCTCAGTGTCACTGCTCGACAGAGGCACAGCAAAATAATGGGTATAGTTCCCCATACTAAAGGGGTGGCGTAAGCCACAAAACTATGGGCTAGGCTTGTAAATGCCCTTGGGCAGATAGCCTAGTATGAACCTATGAACCTATGAACCTATGAACCTTGGCAATTTGTGGGAACACATAGCATGATTTTCTAACCACTTTGTGAATGTGTTTCTGGAAGTAGAGATGACTATCCACATGTGTCCATAGATCCCTTATTATTACCTGCATATTTAGGGTGTTGGCACCTATGTGGTATTTGTATGGCTGTAGTTGGAGGCTATAATTTTGACACCACAGCTATCTGACTGAGACCCTTTTTAAGGATGTCTCTGTTGTCCCAAACATCGATTATGACAACCTTTTTGCAGTCATCCACAAACTTTGCTAAACATAGCCCTTGTGTGTTTGACTGTATTTCTGAAAAGTATACACCAGACAGGAGGGGTCCCAGTACTGAGCCTTGGGGGACAGCAGTTGATACCAGCTTGAACAGGAGACCACAATTCTTACCTTGTGGGATCTATCTGTGCCCCAGTTGGCAATCCATCAGATGACATACGTGTTTATGCACAGGTTGTTGATTTTGTGGATATGACATGTGTGTGGGATGTTGGAAAATGACTTTTCAAGGTTTATGTAGGCCATGTGGAGCTCATTTCATTGATGTATGTCCTGGGTGACTGCCTTGGAAACTGTCTAGCAGGTTTAGGAACCATGATCTGCCCCTGACCAAACCAAAATGGGTAGGGTTGGGTGTTTGTAGGCTCCCAATAGCTCTGTTTATGAGTTCCATAATGATGGACTCCATGACCTTGCAGATCAGGCTTATTAGGCTTATAGGACTATAGTTCCCATAGTCTGTTGTGCACCGACACTTGTGGAGTGTGCCAAACATTGTTGTAACCCATTCAACAGTTTAATATCCTGTACAGAGGGTGAGTCTCAACAGACTGTTCAGGTGTAGGGTATGTTTGTTTTGGAGTTCACATATGACACAGCCAGGGAAACCATGTCATCCCATAGACGCCATGTTGTTAGGTTTGGATAGAGCTGTTTAACCATTGTATATGTGGTTTCTGGGTTTTCACAATCTCCAGGTATGGTAATAGGCCCTTTTGTCAGTGAGAGGGGGGTAAATATGTATGAACCTGTCTGACAAGATGTTGGCAATGTCAGTCCTGTACATGTATTCATTTACACTTTGCACTGACTCAGAACATATATGAGTTTACATTGATATTTATGACATAGCGAAAGAAAGCTTCATGGTTCTCTATGGATTCTTGGGCAATATTTTTGCCAGAACATGACTTGGATAATGTTAGGAGTGCTCATTGTTTCTTGATGATACTGATCGGAGATTTATTGATCTTCTTTGCATTTTCACTTTCATTGAACAACTTACTTGTAGTACATAGTTTGATTATGACAGGGGTCCAATATATTATATGGGTCTGTCTTCATATCACTGTGTGTGCAAGGCAGGATTGGGGAATAGTGACAAGTGTCTGGAGTAAGAGCTGCAACTGCCAGATATGTGTGGCCCACTGCTGTACTCAGACATGGCCTAAGTGTGTGAGCATGCCCAGTATGACCTTTCAGTATGTTGTTGACTGACATTTGCTTCGTTTAAGTGAGTGAGCATGCCCAGTATGACCTTTCAGTATGTTGCTGACTGAAATTTGCTAAATTTGTTTAAGTGTGTGAGCATGCCCACTATGGGCATATATACTATATGTGTGTGAAAAATCAAGTTGTTTTTTTACTTCAGGGCTCACCTTTGTGTTGTACATTGACAGGAAGCATGCTGTGCCTGCAGGGCTTCCATGAGTCAATTTGCATAGACTTATCAACATTTCTACATACAGGGGGGACATCTATTATTTATACATTTCTACCCGGGGGGCACACCTGATTGTTACTGTGGATGTACATAGGATGAGGGGTACACCTGATACTTACACATTTGCTAGGCCTGCACTGCTATGTCAGGTACTCCATTTCAGTCTGTACTGTTGCCTATCGTACTGGCTTGAGGCATACTACTGTACTACAGACCTTAGCTTCCAATTACATGCATGTTAGTTTGTGACTTCATAGCCTACCCAAACCACATCACACTGCCTGGCCTGCTGTTATCTGTCTGCATAGGCCTGGGGGGAGGTTACTCATATGCCTCTTCAGAGGGCAGGATACAGGACTTTTTTTGTGTTTGTGTTTGTCTACAATTGTCCTGCTGGCTGTGACTGGTAGGTATGTGACTCCCCAAACTGGTATGTGTGAGTGACTTAAGTTGTGTCTGTGCCAATGAAATGCTGTCATGGCTTAGTGGTTCAGTACTGTGACTATAGAGCTCAGTATCCTGAGTTCAAGCCCTGTCACTGTTTTTATTTTCCTGCTGGGCAGACCTGACTGGTTAAGGAAGAGTAAAGCAGGTGTGAGCGTGTTTGCCCGACTTTGCTCGACTTTGGCCGACTTTACCCAACATTGCCGAACGTTGCCTGATGTTGCCCAATGTTGCGCTGGTTAGCACGGCGCGCAGCTATGCGCAATTGTATTTAAATATGCTCAATACTGGTAAAATTTGCTTAGCAGGGCTTTATATTGCTTAAAATAGGGACTCATGCCTCAGGTGGTGCTGCAGGGTTGTCTATGTCAGATGCACATATTACACTCCCTATACATGTTTGAAAACAGGTAGTGTCAAGTTAGGCATCCCTTTTACTGTATGTGCGAGTCAGAGAGAGGTGTCATTTCCAGGGTTCCTACTGAGTCAGTGTATGTGCTATGTGTTGCCTCTTTGCCAAGGCCAGGACAACCTGGGCATGCCTCCTTCTGCCTACTGGAGCAGGCTCAGGTTGTTCCTCCTCCGAGTCATGCTGTGCCTGTGCAGACCTTGGCAATGGTGGGGGGCTGTTTGGCCCTGCCCCATGTTGTTCCTGCTGCAGTTGTTTCCGCAGGTACATACCATGCCAATTTGGGTACATGCAGTTGGTGAGTATTGCAAGGCTCCACCAGATGTGTCCAGGCACCGAAACCGTGACTTGAACATCCCAAACACACACTCAATTATCTTTCTTGTTTGTGCATGTGCCTCATTATGGCGTTGTTGTTCGGATGTGTGTGCATTTCTGATGGGTGTCATCAGCCACAGCTCCAGTGCATATCCAGCATCCCGCACTAGGTGACCATCAGGGATGTCCCCATTGGCAAATCTCTGGTACAGCTGCATCAGATGCCAGATGTGGGAATCGTGATAACTTCCAGGGCAGCCAGCACACACATTCATTATTATGCCCTGGGCATCGCACACAACCTGGCAGTTGATGGAGGGGAAGCCCTTGTGGTTGATGTAGACCCTACCCCACTCACCGGGTGGTGCTTTGATGTGTATGTGCATGCAGTCTATTGCACCCACTACCTCAGGGTATTCTGCTATTTGGTGGAAAAGATGCATATTGCTGGCCAATGCCTCACGGGAACTGGGGAAATATACGTGCTCTCCGACATGTGCTGACATGGCATCCAGGAACTGGTGCAGTACCCTGGATGCTGATACCTGTGAAATCCCCATCATATCACCAGTTGGTCTCTGGAAGGTACCTGTAGCTAGTATTCTTAGGCTAACACATACCTTGGTATCCACTGGAATGGGTTCCCCTCTGTTGGTTCAGTGTGTGAGGCATGGCCGGCACAGCTCAACAATTTGTGGCAGGAGGTCTCTGTCCACCCTATAGCGCTCCACTATCTCCAGCTCATGTAGCCTCTGGTAGGTTACCCTGGGTCTGTACACTCTTCCCCATCTCCTCATTGTGGGTTGCCCAGCAGCATTCACATCACCACCCTCAGCACCTTGCACATGTTGGTTTATGATAGCAAGAGCAGCCCCTAACATTTTGTCTGACTTTAAAGTTTTTAAGCTTTCCCTCTTTGTATACTGCAGTGTTGCAGAGTTCTTTGGAAAAAACAGGGAAGAATGCTGTTTGCAGAGTTTAAAGTGCTGGGCTGGGCTGGGCTGGTCTGCTACCTGTGTAATTGGCTGATTCTGATATATTTCACCTGGCAGCTCTGCTAGTTCTCCTTGGTTAACTTCCTAGTACTTCTTTTCCTTCCTTTCCCCTTTCTGTTTCCGCCCAGGGCAGCGCCGCACAAACAAGCACACACGTGCTCACACGAGCGCACACACTGTGTGCATGTTTGCTAGAAATTTCAGATATATTCACGGAGTACGCCTTTGGTTTCTGGTTTTCAAAAAGGACAACTGCAGACACGCCTCTTGCAATCCTGAGCAACTCAGGGCAAACACAAGACACTATGCTCCAATAAACTTACAGCCTTTCTGCACACACCCCCTCATGATATTATCTATATTCTACTCTACTACTCTCCTACTCCTACACTTACACTCTTGGGACATGGCTCACATGCTGGGGAAAATTGGGATTCACTATCCTTATCCTCATTTGCATAGGATTGCCTACTAATGCATGGTTACATCTCTCACACTGAGCCTCCCCCTTAGCAATACTACTCAGTGGCCATGTTGTCTTCAGCCTGTCATTCACCTGCATGGCAGGATAAGCTTTTTAGTGAAAATGGCTATTTTTGGCTATTTTTAAATTATTTTCTTGTTTTTTTAAGTGCCGCACGTTTGCACTGTGCTGCACTACTCTTAAACATCAGAGTTTGGGGAAAAAAAAGTTAGATTTTAATAATTTTAAACATTTATAAATGCCAATGGCCTTATATTTGGCCATTGGCATGCTTCCTCAACTGTATGCATCATTTATTTGGAGCTGTCATAGCTCTATTTAGCTATTTGCAGAATGGTACTCATTTACCAACAGAGTACATTTCTGCAGATAACATTAATCTTCCATGGACAGGTTAGTGTTTCCTGGATTGCAAATTTACCTCATTTGCATAGCTTTCAGCAGCAAATGAGGTAATTTGCATACCATGATGCTGTCCGTGCAAGAGTAGCTTTAGCAGCTCTCGTGCATGCCCCTGCTGGCTGTGCCTGGATTGCACAGCAGACATATTGCCTCCGTGAGCTCCTACACTCTTCTTGCACTCCGTGCAAGCTTTCGTAAATCCGGCTCTTGGTGTTTGAGTAAGTAGAAGGGGGAAGATAAACAGAATATTATGTAAATGTGAAATGTGAAATAAATAAATAAATATTAACAAATGTGCTCTGAGTTATTATCTCTTTGTGCATGTAACACAAAATCTGAAATTAGACATTTAAAAAACTTTTATTCATAGTAGGTGGCAATAATGGCTTTGTATCAAAATTACACTTTCTATAGTATTTTTAAATGTGAATGATCTCACAGATATATGCAAAAATGAAAGAGTAATGAACTATATTAAAAGTGTAGAGTGCAAATAGCTACAGGAGACACATTTGGAAATAACTGAGCACATGAATTTGATTAAGAAATGATTTCAGGATGTTTTTTCAGCAGAATATCTGGGACAAAGAAAAAGGTGAGTATTTATATTAATTGTGAGAGTTGCTCCAGTAATGATATTAGAGGGAAACAATGATAATGGCAGATTTGTACTAATAAGGGGCTACTGACCAGGTGGAGGATTATGCTGGTATGCATTTATATTCCACCTAAAACTGCTACAATGGAGCTTAAGAAAACTCCGGAAGAAATTATCAGATTTCAGCAGGGGATATTACTCACAGGTGTGTCTGGAATTTGATTTCCAATAATGAGGATGTATCTGGGGGCCTAAAAGGCAAAATATAACAAAACAGAGTAATTTTTTAAAGAAATTTATGAAACTATTTGGTATGGAAGATGTGAATTCAGTACCAGGAATTCAGACAGAATTTACATATTATTCCTCAGGGTAGAAAAACTGGGCTAGGCTAAACAGAGACTGTATTTTACAGGAATATGTGCATTTAATTGACAGCCTTGGTATGCATCTAATAATTTCAGATCATGCCCAATAATAACTAAAATAAAATGCAGGGTAATGAAATAAAAAAAAAACACCAATGCTTTCCCACCAATCTGTTCAAAAGACAGAAATTTAAAGAAGGAATTTAAACACTAGGTAATAGAAATTTTTCTGGAGTTAATAGAGAAGATAAACATTTCTTCTGAAACTATAGCTAGGGGTGGAATAAAATAAAAATGGAGTTTAAAAATAGAAGTAACTAGAATTATTTAGAGTGTAAAATTCCAAACAGCACCAACATGACTAAAGTAAAATATAACTTCTTTATTTAAAACTCACAAAGTTCAAGAACAAAGTTTCAGTTAAAAATAAATTATATGGTCCCATTACATACGATAAGCGCTTTCGGCTTTGCCTTCTTGAGATCATTAAAGGTTAGGGTTCCCTTTCCATTAATAAAAAACTATTACCCAATTAGGTGTCTTCTCTGAGCCATTTCCCTCTTTGTAGCCTAGTAGCCACCTGTCCAATCAAAATTCAATTAAAGAAACACGCCTTCATTTTATCCAATCATAGGGCACCTTCCCTTCACAATGGGTTTTAATAGAACTACGGTGTTCAATCCTGGTAGTCGATCCACCCTCAAATTAACTTTCCATTTAACTTCATTCTTTTCTGTGGAGTTATTTATATCCCCTTTCTTAATTCCTTGTATAGTGCGCTCAATAACTTTAAAATGAAAACTATGCATCGGATTTTCTAACACATGGTTAGCCAGAGTGTTCATAGTATCTTTGTTTCGTATGTCCCTCAAATGCCTCAGAACTCTGTTTTTGAAGGGTTGATCAGTATTGCCTATGTAATATGCTGTACATTGTAGGCAGGTAGCTAAATAAACAACATGCTGTGTTGCAATTTGCGTTGCATGAAAATGTGTATTCCAAACCGGAAAGTGGATGTCGGAAAACAGTATTAGTATCAATAACTCTGCATGCTGAGTATTTCCCACATCTAAATCTTCCTTTTTTCATAGTTACTTTATTTCTAGGAATGCCATCTTTATAGCATACTAGCCTCTTCAAATTCTTTTTGTTTCTGAAGACAAACTTTGGTTTTAGTCCCACTATATCACATATTTTCTCATCTTGAGTAAGGACAGGCCAAAACTTTTTTATAATATCACAGATCTGGATACAATCATTGGTGTCACTTAAGATGAAGCTAAGCTGGTTATTCTTAGGCACGTGAACCTGTTTCTTCTTCTTTTCTTCTTCATTAGGCTCATTCCTCCTGCAATATGGTCTTCCCTTTTTCTTCCTCAAAAAGGAAGCCAGCATGTTGTTTATTTAGCTACCTGCCTACAGTGTACAGCATAGTATGTAGGCAAGACTGAACCCTTCAAAAATAAAGTTCTGAGACATTTGAGGGACACACAAAACAAAGATGCTAAGAACACTCTGGCTAACCATGTGTTAGAAAATCCGATGCACAGTTTTCATTTTAAAGTTATTGAGTGCACTATACAAGGAATTAAGAAAGTGGATATAAATAACTCTACAGAAAAGAATGAGATTAAATGGATAGTTAATTTGAGGGCAAATCGACCACCAGGCTTGAACACCGTAGTTCCAATAAAACCCATTCTGAAGGGCAGGTGCCCTATTATTGGATAAAATTAAGGCATGTTTCTTTAATTGAATTTTGATTGGACAGATGACTACTAGGCTAAAAAGAGGGTGATGGCTCAGAGAAGACACCTAATTGGTTAATAGTCTTTTATTAATGGAAAAGGAACCCTAACCTTTAATGATTTGAAGACGGCAAAGCCGAAAGCGCTTATCATATGTGAAGGGAACCTACAATTGTTTTAACTGAAACTTCGTTCTTGAACTTTGCGGAGTTTTAAATAAAGAAGTTATATTTTACTTTAGTCATGTTGGCGCCATTTGGAATTTTACACATTGTTTTTACTGCTAAAACTATACCTTTAGCAGTTACAAGGTATCGTTCTTTAAGAATTGTTTACAGGGACTGACTAAGGTAAAAGTAGTGCAATATAAAGGGAACTACAGAGTGCTAAAGAGAAAATAAGGGAATACCTTGACAATACGCATGAGTTAAGAAAGATTGCTGTAAAGACATTTTTTTTTTTTGATAATAACTCTGAGCACAAAAACATTTAGCACAACGGCTCAGGCAACATAAAGTAGAAAGGGTTGTTACCAAGCTTGAGGTGCCTATAACAAGGAAAATAACCAGAGATCCTGTAGAGGTATTAGAGATATTTTGTAAATTTTAAGAACATCTGTATAAAACAGAGAAATGTGGAAATCAAGAAAAACTGCAAATGGAAATGTTTATTGATGAATTAAATATGACAAGGTTACAGGTAGATGAGTCTCAGTTAACAACAGTTAGGATAGGAGGAGATGAGATAAAAATGGTGATGTATAAACAATCTACAATGATGTCCGCAGAAATAGATGGTATTCCTTTGGAAGTCTGGAAGCTAGGAGGGAAGAAAGTGATAAAGATCTAGAAGGATTTGTTTAAAATATTTAAAAGGAGGAGATGCATCAACATCCTGGAAGAAATTAGTGGTGGTTGTAATACCTAAAGATGGTAAAGGTCCATCAGATCCAGCTTCATATAGGCATATTTCAATTCTTAACCATGATTACAAAGTGCTTATGTCCATAATGGCTAAGGGAATTACAAAGTTGATGACAAAACTGAAAGATGTAGATCAATGTGGTTTTGTGGTGGGGAGGCAAATATTTGCCAACATTAACAGAACAATAATGATCCAGAGGGGAAGCAAAACATAAGAAAATACTTCTTGTATTGATGGGTCTTGATACAGAGAAAGTATCTGACAGAGTAAGCTGGAATTTTATGAGTAGGGCAATGGAAGCATTTGCATCCCTAATAGGGTCTATATTAGATATTCGAACACTTAAAAGTTTGAATCACTAAAGAACGAACTTTAGTAATCGAATGCTTAAATGTTCGAATATGCATAAAAATTAAAAAATAAATAAAAAAAGAAAAACTAAAGGGTATAAGCAGGGGGGCAAGCCCCCCCCCCGTGCCCCCCACCCCCTCTACTTAAATATACCAACTCCAAGATCGTTCTACAGTGTAGGAAATGGGAAATGTTTCATTTTCACACTGTAGCATACTAAAGTCTGATCTCGGAGTTGGTATATTTAAGTAGCGGGGGGTGTGGGGGGTGTAAGGTGGCTTGCCCCCCTGCTTAAACCATTTACTTTTTTTAAATATATTTTTTATAGATATTCAAACTTTTAAGTGTTCAATCACTAAAGTTTGTTCTTTAGTGATTCGAACTTTTAAGCGTTCGAATATCTAATATAAAATAATAAGGTTAATTTGGAGGATATATCAGGGATTAGATGTAAAAATGAAAATGTGTGCGTGGGGGGGTTCTTCCATGATAAGATCTGTTTGAGCAGAGGAACCATGCATGGGTGATCTTTTTTCCCTTTATTAGCGTTATATTTAAACCCACTGGCAAAGAAAAGAAGGGACTCTGACGGTCAAGGATTTAATTGGTAAGTTAGTCCAAAAAATGGCCTTATTTGAAGATGACATTATTTTATATCTCATAAAAACAGAAACGGAAATTTTGGTGGTATAGAACATTCTCAGACAGTTTCAGATCTTTTCAGGATACAAAATTAATAAAGGTAAAATAAAGGCAAGAGCTGTAAACTATATACCAACACAGACTGGTTAAACAATACCCATATTTATGGGGATATGATAAAATAAAGTAGTTAGGAGTATGTATTTAAAAAGGATTCTATTTTGTCAGCTAAGAATATGTGGGAAGAGACTAAACAAAGGATAATATAAAAATTGAAGTTCTATTTTATGGCTATGGATAGTAAGATACAAGCAATGAAAATGTTTTTATTCCCTTTAGTTTTATACACAGGTCAGACATATTTTATCAACCGGAAGAGAAGTTGTGGGTAACTATTAATAAACCGCTGAAGGATTTTATCTGGGAGAGGAAGAGGGCAAGGGTCAAATGGGATAAGCTGATCCTTTCAAATGAATAAGATAGTTTGGGATTACCTGATTTGAATGGGGTATTTCAGAGCTACATAGTTAAGGTTCCCATGCAAAGTAAAAGCCGAAAGCTGTAATTCAAAGTGAAAAGGGATGATGATGATAAAATGGAGGAATCTAAAGAAACGAGGAGAGACTGGGATTTTGGCTGCATATCCTTAAGGAGAATAACAACAACCATACAGAATTTATTCTAAGAACTAAGCCAGCACAGGAATGAAGAAATGAGATTTTGCCGATAGGGATGACTACAATTAGGGCTACAGAGAACAGGCAAGAGGAGGTTGTAATTTACTGGAGAAAATTGGCAAAGGAACCAAGATACTGAAAGCAAATAATTATACAGGGAAAGGTGACAGAATGAGAAGAGACCAAAAATTAATTTGGAGTGCAAGCTACAGATTGCCTTCCCTAGCAAGGACTAATATTAGAGTATAGACAAAGAAATAACGGGATCCTAAGTATAAGACCAGCACACTGGTAGAGTTTTCAATAGAACATAGAACAGAAGCTGCTGTTAAAAATGGATAATTCAAAAGTATGGATACAGTACACCTGTAGCCACAATTCACGATAAAATAGTTGCTGAATTGTGGCTCCAGGTGTACTGTCTCCATACTTTTGGACTACCTTGGTTTGCAGTTTGTTCTTTGTGGATTACAAAAAGGGATAATTAGTAGGGCATATAAAATATTGTGTGATAATAAGAATCAATCAATTTAGGTTACAAAGGATTGGGAAAGAGAGAATGGATAAGGAATTCACAAAGCAGCAATGTGGTGATATATGTACAGCTCCCAAATATGCAACAAAGTCTGGAAAGTTTAGGATCTTTGCTTGGAAGTATTTGTATAGATATTTTTATGCCCCAAGCAGACTCCAAATAAGTTTTCCTCAGGTAGATTGCAAATGTTAAGAGGTGTGATGAGGAAGAAAGAAACAACTGGGAACATATTTTTGGTGTAATGAGATGGCAGACTTTACAAATTCCCCACATACTACTCTAACAGAAATACTTGGTAAAAAAATGGTTTAACTAAGGAATGATTTTTTTGAGTTATGATATGGACGGATATATAATTAGAATTACCTAGACATAGTAAGGTTTGCTGAGTTTAATTCTGGTGGCTATCAAAGTTACCAGAAAATAGAAATCAAAGTCTAAACCAAATACTAGTAGTATTTAATATAGTAACAGAGACAAAATGACAGAAGCTGGATCTTTAGAAAAATGTAGGAGTAAATTGCATAGAAAAAAATGGAATTTGTAAGAACAAAACATGCAGAGTAATGCCTGGAGGAGGAAGAAGGTTTAAGGGAAGGCAGGAATTGAATGATCTTTGTAATAGAATGACTGGCTATATTATAAGTGGTGTATAAGATTTGCAACTGAAAAATATGACAATATAGTTGATTTTCATTTATATAAATGCATGATTGCCTATGTCATAAATGATAATTCGGTAAAGATGTTTCTTGCTTAAAAAAGGTCAGTACAATGAAAATCCTTGAATGCTGAGGTACTTTTTGGAGGGGCTTTAGTGAGTTCGAAGGTGAACCATACCAATGAGATAGATCACATTACAGTATTTACCCATTTTTCACATATGTCTGTGATGATTTCAGTATTATGTACCATGCCACAACAACAGAGTGCATATTTTCAACAACTATTTCACATCTTATTGGGTTTTAATAATATGGTTTTATTCTGTGCAGAGTCTGCAGTTTAACTCTCATTTCACTGCTAGACAAATGTGGTTAATTATGGCCTTACGAGAATAACAACATTTGATAACTATTAGGTTTTATTTAAGTCAGTTATCTGTTTGACCTACATCAAGCTATTTACCCAACAGGGAGAGATGTTACTTATTTTCCTTCATCCCATAGAGTCTGGTAAAGGATGGGATCCTTTATTATATACAATGTACTTCAAATATATGACTGTATATAGCTCAGACCTCAGGTCATTTTCGGGCTACTTATAAATATGTCTTATCTTAACATAATCATTCAGCCCAGGAATGTCTGCTAAAAACTGAAGGCTTAATCATGTGATTCTCCCAGGTAAGGAGATTGAAGACTATACCGTACCATTAATTTAATTCCTATTTCTATAATATTGTTTTGGCGTTCGATGAGCATCCTTTAAATTTACAGTTTCAGGATTCTATATCAGTAAAATATCATACATAACAAATTAATATAAGTTAAATCATTTTGGACTTTGAGAATCACATTCGACAGATAAATAGATAACTCAAAACACAATTTTGATCCAGTTAAATTTACCCTATTAACAGCTACAAAAGAGGTTTATGTGCACTTTTATTTGAATTTAGAATATAAGCAAAATATGGCTAATGGGCAGTTATCCCTTCAAAACTCTTAGCAAGAGTACTGAAGCTGAACAATGCCTTGAAGAATATCTAAACAGCAGAAATGATACTCTCTGCATGCAACTAAATTATTTTCTTGCTTCTTTCTTTTGCACATATGAGGATATTATATCTCCAAATACTCTTACATTGGTAGAATGCATAGAGACAAATAGTCCTAGCGGAGTTCTTACTAAACTTGATTCCATACCACGTACCTTTAATACTAGATGTAGTAATTAAAATAGAGGAAGTATTGGGTTTTATCTTGTGTCTTCAAATGGATAACACATGGGACCAGATGGATTTTTTTTATATTGCTTTACAAAAAAAGTCAAATATCAACTGTATCACTTTTTTAATGAAAATATACAATTAAATACAATTAAATTATATAAGTTGGCATTAGGGAAATATTTGAACCAGTCAAGAATATTTTTTTTCTTAAACTCAGTCCTGACATTCTGGATGTTCACTAATTTGGGAATCGTTTTACTGTATCATTGAACAATTTAAGATAGGAACATGTGTTCATAAACTTTAGTTAAAAGATTTTGTCTTATGACTAACAAAATTATCCAAAATAACTCAACTAAGTTTTATAGTAATTGATATGTATTCATGTGATTTGGTAAACATCTGTTTTAATGTTGATGGGGGTATATCACCTCTCAAGACTTCTATAGGCACTAAGCAAGGATTTCATATGTCTCCTTATCTATTATTTTATCCTTCTAACCTTTATTTTCCTGATGCCTTCAGGATAGCAATCTGCTAAATAATACTTTCTTCAATACTATTGCCAATATAGTCTCCAAACTGTATCCAAGTCCATACCTTAACTACAGCAAATAAAACAACAGATTAAAGGTTTAAATTATAAACTAAATCTTAGCAAGCCAATTGAGTCCCTCTAAGTGATGCAATTATCATCAATAAATAATGTGCCTTTGTAATTTAGACATCTGCAAATTTGTCCACGTGCAATTCAGCCAAACATGGAAATAATTAAGCCATATTCAAGAAACTGGTACACACTTCCACATACACTTCTTGCTGAAAAATCTATAAATAAAACTGATGGCTTTACTTAACTTTTTGACTTTTGCAATAGCTCACTGTCTCACATCTCATATGAGTTCTTCAGTTCCACCAATGAGATTATTCTGAAGTGATTTTGGAATAATAGTTAACTTAGAGTCAGTCTTAATAATCTCTCTAATCCAAAACCTTAAGGAGGAATAAAGATACCTTGACATTCTGCATAGCTTCAAGATGTGTAAAATTACTCAGCATTTCTGAACACTTTTTTTCCATGGTCTAATAATATTCGTACATTGATGCTTCCTACTATATCATTTAACTGTCTTCTATCAAGCCTATTCCATTCATTAGCAAAACTTAGTATACTGTTCCACATCCCCTTCATTAATCAAATTACTAATATTAAACACCCCCAGATGCATGAAAAACAGCTTGGATTCATAAAGGTTACCACAAAGTATGCACACTTAGTATACACTTTCTGTATTCAAGAACATGTCTACCACATTGCATTGTCTAATCACTCAGAAATGCTACACTAATTGTACACTTACTGCAGACTTACTGGTAACCTTTATGAAACCCAGTCTTTCTTTATTTCAAGAATTCAGGCATATCCAACCATTCCTTGATAATCCATAATATCATAGTCAATAACAAACTATTACAAAATAAAAACTAAAAGACACATATACAAATACTTACAAGGGATACCATTATTTAAAAAAAAACTTGAGTCAATTTTTTTTCTCTATTACAGACTTTTTCATATCTAAAGTATTTTGTAAAAAGGTTCACTTAAATTACACCCACTATCATACAACTCGTTATATAAAATTCCCAAAAGTATTCTGAGATCAGCTGACTTGAACTTACAATTCCGAGTTCAAAGCATCATTCAGGCAAAACATGAAACAAGACAAAAAGTTTCTAAATGTATGAATGAAGTATATTATTTAATTATGTTCCTTACATTTTAAAAACATGCTTAAATTAACTCAGTCATTTAGCCCTGGAGCAATATATGAATCTAATATTATTTGTCTGTGAGTTTCTGGTGCACTGTTAACCCCTTCCCCAAAACATACACAGTGAATCCCATGTGCTTCAATTATGTTAATATTTTTTACAGAATATTTAAACAGGGTAGTTTTCTCTTGTTCTTAGTTTTTTCTGCATAAAGATGTTCACTAATTCTAAGACTAATCTTTCTAATAGTTTTGTCAATATAAAATGCCTCCTATGCAGCAAACTGCACAAATAAACCACTTGTTCAGTATTGCAAATAAAATGGCTTTACTGTGGAAGTTGAAAGACATCATTTACCATTGATATTCTGCATACTGATCTAATCTGGCTGTTTCTCCATACTTCCCACATGTTCATAGGTTCATAGGTTCATAGGTAGGTACTAGGCTGTTGGCCCAAGGGCCTACGTAAGCCTAGCCAGCAAGGTACCATAGCTTACGCCACCCAAGAAAGTTATTTTCCTGTGCCACTGTCCAGCAGAGACACAGAAGTGATCCCCAGGGTGAATTTCCTATTTCCCTTCCACTCATCAAGATTTTTCTTGAAGAATGCTAATGAAGAACTTTGCTTGACATAGATGGGTAGCTTGTTCCAGAGTATAGGAAGTCTCTGGGACAGGAATCTATCCCTCCAGCATGTCCTGTTTATTGTGTTGACAAGGTTTAGGTCCCTAGAGCATGTAGCTTGGAGGGATTGGGATTTCTTTAGGTGTAGCATGTCCAAAAGCTCTGGGTTTGACATAGCTTTATATGTAAGGCAGAGATCACCTCAGAGTAGGCGATATGCTACAGAGTAAAGCTAGAGTTTTTTGAGGCGGTCAGTGTAAGGCATTTGTTTGAGGCCAGTAATCCTCTTTGTGAGGTACTTCTGTTGCCTTTCCAGCTGCTGCAGATGTCTTGTGAGATACATTCCAAAAGGGGCATTGTACTCTATAATGGGTCTAATGAGTGCCAAGTAGAGGGAAATAATGACCTCTTTTTTCCTGGATGAGAACCCTTTTATGATGAGGTGTGCCACGTAGAAGGGCTTCCTGACTACTGTGGTGATGTGACTATCAAAGGAGAGACTGCTGTCCACCTGGGTCCCAAGGTCTCTTATCACGCATTCAATGTTAAGTAGATTGCTGCCTATGTGGTAGTTCATGAGTACAGAGTTTTTACCAAAGGGGATGACACTGCACTTTTTGGCATTGAGCTTGAGGCCATGTCTGTGACACCAGGCATCTGTCTCAGAGAGACCCTTCTGTAGGATGTCCACACCATTTGGAGACTTGACTATGGCTCCTAGTTTGCAGTCATCTGTGAACTTTGTCAGCCGGAGGCCTTCTGTGTTAGCCTGTACTTCAGAGAAGTAGATACCAAACAGGAGATGTCCCAGGACGGAACCCTGTGGAACTCCACTTGTCACTGCCTTGAGGTCAGATTTGGAGTCTGCAACTTTTACAGTGTGGGTTCTGTCAGTGAGCCAGTTGGCAGCCCATCTTGTGATGTAGGGATTTATACCTAGTTTAGTGAGTTTAGCTATAATTCCAGAATGGTGGATGGTGTCGAAAGCCTTGGCGAGGTCAAGATAGGCTGTGTGAACCACCTTACACTTATCCATGGCTTCCATGTACTTCTGATAAAGGAAATCTGAAAGATTTCACCTGAATGCTGAGCAACTTATGACTGCAAGGTACTGAAATTCTTCTCCTCTGGAAATTTACTGTCTTCTGTACCAGCAGTTGATAGGCATACAATCTCCCTCCATTGGGAAAATTGAAGAATACATTGATATTGTGAAAATGTTCAGTTTAAATGTGAGCTGAGAAAAGGGGTAAACTTTTCTACAAAATGTACATTTTTAATTTGTATTATACTTCTTTTCTGTGCAAGTAGCAATGCATTTATACTTAGTTCTCTGGATAGTAGCTTTTGGTAACTTGCAATTCAATTAATTACAGGAAACATTTTTGCTGGACTGCCTCTTGCTATTCTGTAAAGTGCTGTGTAGTAGAACTTCAAATTGTTAGATAAGCTTTTAGTTTTGTGTATTACATATTCTAACTCTAGGATCTGAATAGCAGTGTAACTTAGGATGATTAAATGCTATGTATTTAATAAGTTTCATTTCTGTAAAGGAGTTTAACTTAGCTTAGAGTTTTCTGCATTAGCCTGCATATATGGCTTATCTGCACAATATGTTTTAATCCCATCACGGCATTTTAGCTAGTTATCTTTAACCATACAGAGCAGATGATCCATTATTTGCCACACTTTTTTTTTTTTGCATAAGATTAATGTTATACATCAATGGGCATCCCCCGGATTCACTAATCTTCCATGCAGGACTAGCTTAGTCCTGCATGGAAGCGCCATTTAGGAGCAGGACGGCAGCGTGCCATGCATATTAACAAGGCACACTGCCCAAGCTCCAAGGCTTACATGGAACATGTACGAGTGCAGGGGGTGTGTCACCTCTCCAATGTAGAACAGGAGAAAGAGGTAAGGAATGAGTGAGACCAGTCATAGGTGTCTGCATATCCCCACCAACAGTCCCCTATGTGTACAACAGCAACAATATGTAAAAATAAAATGTAGAAACCCATTTGTTTTCTTTTAAAAATCTGATTAAAGCTACCTGTAGGTGTGCGGGTGAGCCCATCGCTTATAGCTACGGTTAAAGCTGCTGAAAAGGCTGAAGAGGATAACAAGGAAGATATTAGCAAATGAAGCAGCACAGTAATAGTGTAGTGGGCAGAGCATTCGCCTAACGAGCAGGCCTTCCCGGTTCGGGTCCCACTGCAGCACAGTCTATTTTACATGGCAAAGCAGATTTTGTTGCAAAACCCACTAAATAACACACACACACACACACACACACATATATATATATATATATATATATATATATATATATATATATACTGGAGTACTGCAAGAAATGCACATGTGAAGTGTCAGTGTCAGAATGAATAAGGCACTAGTAAGCAGGTTTAAGCATAAATAAGTAATAGTAAGCATATGTAAACACTAATAAGTGGGCTTAAGCCCATTTGCACGGCGGTAAGCAATGCCTACACTGGTTAAGCAAATCTGAAGCTAACTCTCTGTAAGCAGATGTAACGGCAGGTTAGAGTGCTTACCTCAGCACAAACCCAAGCAAACCCACTGACAACTGCCTAAAAGTGCCTTAATCACTCTGTATCCAATGGCCCTGGTTCTGCCCAGCAGCAAAATAAACAGCCTCTGCTAGGCTCAAACACAGGACCCCACATACCATAGTCAAAGTGTTTTACTACTAAGCCATGTCAGATAAACATAACCTTGATGTATTCAAAGCATATCAACCAGCCCAGCATTCAACAGTACAGAGAATATATTCCAATATAAAAAAATACAGTTTCCTATACTAATCTGGTATGTCCAAGGGTCAGTTTCAAGGTTACTCTCCAGTCCAGCTGGTGAATCTGGGAATTTTGAGGCAATGTTACAATTGCCTTATGTACTCAGACAACCCTCTCCTCCTTCCAACAAACTCTAATACATGTGAGAGATGCAGTTACACAGCCAAACTGGAGGCAGAGCTCTCTCAACCCAAGACTGGCACAGTCAGTCAGGAGGAAAAGGTAACCACCCACACCACAAATCCAGTCTCACACAGACCTATTGCATCTGCATACCCAACACATAAACACACAAAAACATACTCGGAAGCTCTAAATAAAAATCTGCCTAAACAGCAAAGACCTCCTAAGCAGATATCCAAGCAACAGCCACCCCTCAACAATACCCACAAATCACATATCTCACAAAATCAGTGTGCCTCACAGTCACAGCCCATAAGGCCAAACAACACACCAAATACACTTGTTATAGGGGACTCTATTGTCCGGCACACTGACGTCCCACTCACCAGACTGAACAAGGAGAAGGTCACTGTAAGCTGCCTGTCGGGTGCCAGGATCCGCCACATAATGCAAGCACTCAGGTCACTCCAAAGCAAGTACAAGTATGACTCTGTCATCGTCCATGTTGGTGTGAATGACCTGATATGTACCGCCCTGGACTACATGAAAAGAGACATAGAGGAGCTCTCTGACCATGTAGCCCAGGCTGGTATGTCCCTGACCTTGAGAAGCATCTTGCCCACACCAAGAATGATGCCACAGTATAAAGACAAAATGATCAGTTTCAACAATTGGCTAAAGTATTGGTGTCATTCAAAAGGGATCCAGTGTCTGTCAGCCTGGGATGACATGCTCGACAAGCCACGTTGCTTCACTAGGGACGGCTTGCACCTGTCACCCTTAGCCTTTCGTATACTGGCCAAGGCTCTTGCCACCCCCATAGTGCCTTTTTTAGGCAAGGCTCAAAGGACAAACCCACCTCCATAGACAACCCAAAGATAAAAAAACTAAAGGCTCTTGCCACCCCCATAGTGCCTTTTTTAGGCAAGGCTCAAAGGACAAACCCACCTCCATAGACAACCCAAAGATAAAAAAACTAAAGGTAATGCTACTCAATGCCAGAAGTCTAAACCTCAAGATGCACGCACTCAAGACTCTCCTCAGTATGGAGAAAATTGATGTCTGTGCAGTAACAGAAACCTGGTTCAAGGCCCTTGAGAGCACCCCAGCACTACCAGGTTATAACTCATACCATGTGTTTTGGCCCCAAAACTCGGACCGAAGCACAAAAGGAGGGGGAGTATCTATATTCATCAAAGATACCTACACCTCCAGGTTAGTGGCACTGCACGAAGCATCGGAAACCATCCATGTGCAACTAACAGCAGGCAAAACTGCCTTTCAGTTTGTAGCCTGCTACAGAACACACTCCCTATTACAGGAACCCCACTTGGCATTCCTGAGAACACTGGAGAATATGAAGGTCTCTCCAAACACTATGTTATTGGGTGACTACAACTACCCAAACATTGACTGGGAAAACTACTCGAGCCCAAACACCCTTGCCCAACGGTTCCTTGAATTTATAAACTCTAACGCAATGGAACAACTGGTTACCACTCCCACAAGAGGGAACAACATATTGGACCTGGTCATCACCAACATGGGGGCTCTATGTTCCACACCAGAGGTAAACCCCTCATTGGTAAGATCAGACTATAAACAAATTTCCCTGGACATCCATATTCCGTCCCCAACCCCAGCCAAGGAAATCACTGTAAAGAATTTCTCCAAAGCCAACTTTGCACTTCTCAAGACTGAGGTAGAATCCTTCAAAGCCCCTGGGCCAGAGGATAATACAGACCAATCTGCAGAATCCTTTACATATGCATTCTATGAGCACCTGCAGGAATGCATGGATTGTGCTATCCCAAATAAAACCAAGACTCACTCCTCCAAAAACAGGAGACTGGTCTGGTGGACCCCGGCCATAAATAAACTATACAACAGAAGGAGGAAGCTACTACATGACAGAGCAAAATCCCAAAACGGGAAGGCATCTCTGATCAGTATTAGCAAGAAACTTCGATCCCTCATAAAATCATCAAAGGCCAGTTTCGAAAGAAAAATTGCCCTAGACACTAAAGATAATCACAAGGCCTTCTTTAGTTATGTCAGAAACATGGGTGGAAACTCCCAGATATGCTCTGAATTGTTGCATAACAGTACAAAATATACCGAACCTACAGACAAAGCCAACATCCTGGCAGACAGATTCAGCACCAACTCCCCCCCCTTCCCCCCCAAAGAAGCAAACGCCTATCCCAACTGAATGTAACCTCCCTGACATCACAGATGCACAGGTGAAAGCTGCCCTCTCCAAAGCAAAAAACACAGCATCTATGGGACCGGACAGTGTCCCAGGCTGTGTCTTACACGAGCTCCAAGAAGAACTGAACCCTCACATTAAGTCACTGTTCAAACTTAGCCTTACTACAGGATATGTACCCAAAGAATGGCGTACAGCTACAGTGGTCCCACTCCAGAAAGGTGGTGCCAAGACGGACCCCGTAAACTATCGCCCCATAAGCCTGACTAGTCTGGTCTGTAAAGCTATGGAGCGTATTATCATGGAACTCATAAACAAAGACATTGGGAGCCTCCAGACACTGGACCCTACCCAATTTGGCTTTGTTAAGGGCAGATCTTGCCTCTTAAACCTAGTTGATTTCTTTGAAACAGTTACCAAAGCCATAGATGAGGGCAAGGTAGTCCACACAGCCTACCTGGACCTCGCAAAAGCCTTCGACACAATACCCCACTCGGGCATCATAAATAAGCTTACCAGCTTAAATATCAACCCCTATATCACAAGATGGGTTGCTAACTGGCTCAGAGATAGAACCCACATGGTCAGAATCACAGGTGCCATGTCCGAATCCAAACCCGTTACAAGTGGCATCCCACAGGGCTCAGTTCTGGGACCTCTCTTGTTCGGTATATACTTCTCTGAGGTTCAGGCTAACATGGGGGGATTATGGCTGACAAAGTTCGCAGATGACTGCAAACTGGGGCCATAATCGAATCTCCAGCTGACACAAGCATCCTCCAAAAGGGTCTCACAGAGATGGATGCTTGGTGCCAGAGCTACGTTCTCAAGCTAAATGTTAAAAAGTGCATAGTCATCCCCTTTGGGAAAAACAAGGTGCCCACAAATTACCACATAGGTGGTAATCCATTAAGTACAGAAGAAGTAATTAGAGATTTGGGGAACAACTTAGAGAGTAATCTCTCCTTTGATAATCACATTGCCAAAGTGGTTAGAAAGACCTTCTATATAGCCCACCCTATCACGAAAGGGTTCGCATCTAGATCAAGAGAGGTCATTGTGCCCCTCTGCTCATCACTCATCAGGCCCATAATTGAATACAATGCGCCTTTTGGGATGTACCTTACCCGACACCTGCAGCAACTGGAGAGACCCCAAAAGTACCTCACCAAGAGGATCATGGGCTACAAACAGATGTCCTATGCAGCTCGATTAAAGAAACTCCAGCTCTACTCAGTTGCTTACCGCCTACTCAGAGGCGATCTATGCCAGACGTACAAAGCCATGTCAAATCCAGAATTAATGGACATGCTCCAACTCAAAAAATCCAAGTCCCTTAGAGCTACATGCTCCAGGGACCTAAACCTCAGCACAAAAATAAATAGGACATGCTGGAGGGACAGATTCATTTCCCAGAGGCTCCCCTCACTCTGGAATAGAATCCCAGTTCATGTTAGACATAGCCCCTCGCTGACCCTCTTCAAGCGAAATTTGGGCACGTGGATGGGAAATCGCAAATTCACCCCTGGGATCTCTCCTGTGTCCCTGCTAGACAGAGGCACAATAAACTAATCTTAAAAGGGTACCTTCTGTGTCCTACTTTACAGAGGCACAGTTGGCTAATCTAATAGGGAGGCGGAAGCCAAATACACTCTGGCTAGGCTTATAAATGCCCTAGGGCAGATAGCCTAGTATCTACCTATGAACCTATGAACCTATATGTAAATGTATGTGTGTGAGTAAATATATTAATATCTAAACAGATACAACATATCAATAGATGTAGATAGCTATATATATAGCTTTTTTCTGATGAAGTCAACTGTAATATGTGACGAAAGCGCTTAAGAATAAATTTTATCCTTGTTTCTTGTAACACCAGCCTGCTTTGTGATTTCTCAGTCTGTGTTACTTGGTTGGGTGTTTAGTATATATATATATATATATATATATATATATATATATATATATATATATATATATATTTAGAAATATATGCAAATATATATATGGCCACACAACTGTAGATAGCAATGGTAGATTGACAAAAACAAATATGTTCGCATGCACCGTTAATGGGGTTGAGATGCCCTAAACAATATACGTCATGTACGAATAGGCATACCCCCCACCACAGCCAAGCACATCCTCCCTGCAATACACTACCAAGTGTTAAAGATCCCATAAGCAGGACCTAACATGACATGTGCACAACATGTAAAGAGTACTACAACTCACTTGTATGACGTCTGGCTGGTATTAGTAACATATCATGCAGTACAGTGTGGCTCCCATAGGAAATGTAAAATATGGAAGCTATCAACATCCCCAAGATACATATACACAGACACATAGGTGCAGATACAGCTATATATATATATATATATATATATATATATATATATATATATATATATACATGTGACTACACAGACAAACGCAGAGATATGTACAGTAAGGTACATATATAGAAGGTGCACACGATATGGAACAGCCACTATGCCTACAGTTCACACCTAAACAACTGTAAACTGTATTGGCCACCCATACAAATACAAATACAATCGTCGCCTGCAACATATACCCACAGAGAGGTCATAGAAAAAACACCACACACAGGTTTGCAGAAATGGAAAACCTTTATTTGTGTACTATTACAGTTCTATAGTCCATGTCATATAGCTGTGCAGACACTGACATCCATATAAACAAAGTAATGCAACTATGAAACAGTTATACTAATACAGTAGTGTGGAAAGGTTCACAACTGTTGCTGTCCAGCCCAATGGCTTCAAATTGTACAATAGTAAAGACAGACTGGGCCACAGGATACCAAACAATCAACAGTATGTAATGTAGGTGTATAGTTCAGCAGTCTCTAGCTACACTCTGTACAAAATCACTAGGTGTTGAAGACTTCAGTTGACCAAATGGGATGCAACTGTTACATAAGGCATAACTGACACCATCACAAGCACACTGACAAACAGAACAGTCTTGTATGGCAGAAGGCAGTAGGTCTGCATTAACCCAATATATGCGAGTAATGTAAATATAGGTGAAGTATATGGTACTGTACATCTAGATACCTTAAAACAGCTCACCCCTGATACCCCCACATTTTGTAACAGCCTAGGTCAGTTATGGTGTATCCCTCCCCAGACTCAATACTACAGGCCCATATACCACTGTTACATACACTGGCCTCTGGAGTGCATAAGGGCACACATGTATTGTTTTGGTATAGCCCACACATATAAGGCCCCAGCACCAATCTATGTGTGGCGGATGCAGCAGCAGTGGACTGATGGCAGCAATGGCAGTGAGATATATTCACAGCCCACTACAGAACTACCCCTGACATCATGTCATGTGTGCAAAGCTTTGTATGTAGGTGGAGGACAGAGGCTGGAACACAGGCCCATATGTGGGAAATGGTTGCCATACACTAAGCAAGTTGCTGGTGTTACAGGATAGTCTGCAACATACCCTTATTCAGGAATTGAGGTTAGAAACATAAATGGATGTAGCCGTGTACTGATAGCACTCAACACACACACTGCCAGTGAAATATCTGACACAGGACCTTTGTGATGGATAGACAAAACATAATAGGCACATCTCTGGCCACCAACAGGATAGGCCCACAGTTGAGAGCTATGCAGACAAACTGCATTCCAAGGTAAACTAGTATGTGCACACACACCCTGTAACACCAGTACTATACAAAGCATAACACAACTCTACTCACATTCTGTCTGTAGTTCTGGAACCTCCTACAAATATGTAGCTGGCCTAAGTGTGGCAGTTCCTCTGGAAGAGGTACTGCTACCTGCTGTCTGTAACACTGATGCCTACACACAGGAAGGATGTCCATCACGCAGGAAATGTAAAGGGACCATGCCCACATGATGCAGGGATTTATAGTAGCTGGTTGCCATGACACTGATAATTGGAAGTACTACACAGTAAGCTGCATGCAGTTAGCAAGTGTAGGACACTGACTGGTGCAGAGGTCATCACCTAATCAAGTGCATCACCTACTAAAGCCAGACTGCAATCTACCCCAAACAGCTCACTCCATTCACAGGAGAGAGAAAGCAAGCAAGCTAAAACAAAAGCGGAAAAAAAAAGAAAAATCTCAGAAAAATTACAGCTGAAAATGCAGCCATCTATGCAGCTGCCAGTCATTAATACATCATTCCCACAACAGGTATATGAAGTATATGTACATGTATTAGAATGTAGTACCTGGCCCATTGTAATGTGACAGATGATGTGGAATAAGTTATATGTGCCAGCAGGTGTTGTTGTGATGATGGTCAACTGAACAACTGCAATGGACAATAGTGTTTGTCCCTGTGGGTAGAGGGCCATAGCTGTTAACTGTGCAGGTCAGCACTGACAGACAGGATGTAAGCCATCATAGTGTGTGTTGTGTAATGGGGATTATGCATATGACATGGCCAATAGCCAGTGGTGGAAGTAATGCCAATATGATGGACATGTGAAAGCCACTGACCATCTCTGGCAGGATACCCAGGTGGATCTGTAGTGGAGCATGCCAGAATGCCATGGGTGTGTAATAGGGTTACCTGCAAACAGGTCCCACATACACCCAACTAATATCAGGCCATGTCCATATGTGGCACCTGTCTGTGTTGTAGCAAGGCAGAACAGTGCAGCTGTGCAGGAAGGTGTCATGAGATTGTAGAGCTCATGTTTGAATGTACCCCACATATAGGTATGCATATGTGTACATATGTCACCGATATAATATATAAGTATAAATGTATATCAGCATGTATGACCATAAATATACATATACCCATGTGTAGACATATATATGTGCACATATATATGAAAGCACATATATCTACACATATATAGATATATACCTATATGCAAATGTCTACATCTGTACAAATACACACACAAACAGATATGTATGGAAAGACATGTCCACTATATCACTACCACAGTGATGTGTGCTATTTTAGAGGCAGCAGCACACATAGAAATACACACAGATATCTACAGCTGGTGGTGTGTGTACCATGGACGGGTATGTCATATGTTAGTCCTGTCCTAGCACCACAATGCCCCCGCCTGTGAAGTATGCAATGGAAGTGGTCGGGATTGGTAGATATAGAGGAAAGTCTACAGGGGTGGTATGTGACACATATGGTGGGTAAACACCATGGATGGTGGGTTTGGTCTGTGATGTGGATGCCCCATGGTCCCTATTATGGGCACAATGGGAACAAGGCTCCCACCAACTGCCACTCACAACAGCAGAACACATCTTGAAGGTGCAGGGTCTTGCGGCTGAGCAGGAGGTGCATGTTGGCCATGTGAATGTGTAGTGGGTGCCACAGACTGATGTAGCACATCCCTCATGTGTCTGTGGAGCCTGGTATGGAACAGACCCTAGACCTGAGCTCAAGGGAAAGGAACATGTTGGTGTGTGCCCTGAGGGGGGGCAACATTCCCTGGGTGGTTCCATCTGATAGTATTGATGTAACAGTACATGAGGAGGCCCCAGGTTGGCACACACATGTGATGTTGCCAGGTATCCTGGTCAGATGGGTGTGGATAGGTGGATCAGCTGGCCAATGGAACATATACATGTTATTGTGTCACTGTCATAGTACATATGTTGGTAGTAATAGTCTACACAATCCTGGTACATGTCCAACAGCATGCATAGAACCCCCTAATAACACAGGCTGTCAGATGCACAACAATCTCAGAGCAGCCATACCACTGACATATATGTAACCATAGTGGCCCTGACAATGGCATGCAAGTGAATAGTCTGTAACAGGCCAGCAATGTTAGTGTCCACACAGGGGACATGGCTACAATCACATAGCAGAAGGTGTGGTACAATACACAATCTGTCCAAATGGTAGTTAAGTTGTAGCCATACCTAATGAGTTGTGTGTATAGTCTGTTGAAACTGATATAGTGGGGGAGTGACAGAGATATGTATTATGAACTGTGGTAACCTTGCCAAAAGAGTCACTCAGGCCTGTTTCCATCCTCATGTTTTTCAGGCAAGATGGCACACATCAGGTTGCCCATGTATTCAGTGGAGGCGAATGAAGTCATTATCAACCACCTGGTTCAGCACTATCAGGTCCTCTTTGGCAGGACAGCACATGACCAGCAGGAGCAGACCGCCCTGTGGAATGATCAAGTCCACAGGGTCAATGATGTCGGCCTGCAGGTCTGGCATCATTGCAGGGACCTGCTTTGCAATGCCCATCAGTGTGCTGCCACAGTCCAGGGGATCACCTCACCACAGCGGGGACGATGCCATCCATCCCCCCGACATGTGTGTTGGAGTTCCTGGCCAGCCTCGTGGCACCTGCCCATCCAGAACACCATCAACCACTGGACACCTTCATTGAGGTGGGTGTTACCCACACACCAGCTGAGGAGCGAGCAGGTAAGGACACAGGGCACATCAGTAGATTACTGTTGCTTAAATATCCGCAGTGGTACAGGTAGATCATGCATATCTGATATGTCATGCGAATATTGTGTTGCTGCATTGTAGTGATAAACAGATGTCCAGATGTGGTAGTATTGCGGGAATTTATGGTTGATGCATGGTAGTACTGCAACCAGCCTGCAGCAGTGCCACAGGTGTAGCCACTGACATTGCATCTTTCACCCACTTATGTAGGTCCCTCCGGGGTAACAGCAAGGCAGCAGCCTGTAGCTGGTGAGTATGTCTTATGTAGATGCATGCCAACACACCGGACATGTAATGGTGATGTTATATTCCATGCACACATCTAACACACCTACCCTGAATGCACACTGTACATTTTCATGTATTATTGCTGTGAAATGCATGATCTCACAGGGGCAAACATGATGGGGTATCGAAAGAGTATGTCACACACCTGCATGACAATTAACATCCCGTCATTGCGGAATGTGTCCACAGGGGGTAACATACTGTTGGTAGACATGGCCTACAGTAGTGACGTTCTGAACAATACCCATATACAGTGCAACACCAGTGTACATACCTGTAGGGCAATGCCAGTGTACCATAGTCCTGCAGTGTAACATGTTGTAGAGTGTAAAGTGTGAGGCATATTTGGCAGGTAGTGTAGCCATTCAGCAATGATGCCTTCTAGCTGTTAGTAACACTGCTTGGTTGTGGTCTCTAAACTGATATACAATTATGTTGTAGGTGTACATGTGTCAGCACGAGGATGGTCTGCGGTCATATTGCACAATGGGGTATGTCACTGTGCTGACCCCATGGCAATGACATATCTGGGGTACAGTCAAACACATTTCACAGGTTACTTTACCGGGTATTGCCTGTGCCATATGGACAGGTGGCCCACTCAGTCGTGTATACCTTGCAACCTGATGTAGACCCATCCACATACATGCACACTGTTACTTGCCAACACTGGGATTAGACCTCTACCTAGCAATGTTGTGATACTGACATGTGTGGCTTACATTGCACAACCACTGCCTTAACCACTCTGTATCCAACAGACCTTGTTCTTCCCAGAAACAAAATGAGTAGCCCTTGCAGGTCTCAAACTCAGGGCCCTTTACACTGAAGTCACAACACATGACCAGTATGCCATGACCACTGTGGAGACTGCTGTTGTGTTACCAATATAGCTGTCATTACACAAATTGAGTGGTAATGAACACTTGCCTTTACATCCTAGATTGTGTAGTCCTTGCCATTAATATGACTGTTGCATCACATATGTTGTTTTATCATAATGTACACATAGCAGATGCATACGGTGGGATACATGCGGGAGAGTATACACAACTGTGACATTTACTCATGACAGGTATATGGTTATATGTCTGTATACACATCTGTATAGTGCTACATATATATGGCCATGTGTACACCTCTGCGTATGTACATATGTATACATATCTATACATATATGTATCTATACGGATCACCTTCAGATGCCCGAAATCGCGTTTCGCCGACACACAAATCACCGACGCCAAAAGACCGACAACAAAAAATACCGACAACGCAAAACACCGAAAACCATTACACCAACACACTACACGTTAACAACACATTACACTACATAACATATCCACTATCCCTAACCCAAACCCTAACCCTAAGGTCCGACACTACCGCACACTTACCCTACCTGCACCCTAACCCTAACTCACTTACCCACCCCTAAACCCAAGGTCCGACACTTCCGCACACTCACCCTACCTGCACCCTAACCCTAACTCACTTACCCACCCCTAACCCCAAGGTCTGACACTACCGCACACTCATCCTACCTGCACCCTAAACCTAACTCACTTAACCCACCCCTAAACCCACAGTCCCTCACTATCGCACACACACCCTACCTGCACCCTAACCCTAACTCACTTAACCCACCCCTAAACCCACAGTCCCTCACTATCGCACACTTACCTGTCCGCTCCCTAACACTAACTCCCTCACTCTATCGCACACTTACCGAGTCCGTCAGATTCTCACCTTGTCGGTCATCTGCGTTGTCAGTGTTTTCGTCCCGTCGGATTCCGTGTCGGCAAAACGCGTTGTTGGGCATCTGAAGGTGACCCATCTATACATATGTGTGTTTATAGGTATACGTATATGTACATATAGATATATGTGTATATAGCTATATATGTATGCACATCCTATGTGTACAGATATGCATAGTTATGCTGGTATGTGTATATATATATATATATATATATATATATATTAAACTATATGTGCATACATATTTATACCAATATACCCACTACTGGCATTATATCTGTAGATATCCATACATATATGTCCATATGTATCGCTATCTGTATATGTGTAGACATATATTGCTCTGTATATATATATATATATATATATATATATATATATATATATATATATATATATAGGTGTGTATATGTTTATCTATGTACATAATGTACATATACGGGTCTAACTGATAACGCTGAAATTCCACAACGCCGACGATGAGAACACCGATACCAGAAGATCGACAATGGAGATAATCGACAGTTGAAAATCCCAGTGCTGAGAACACCAGCATGTTAAGGTAAGTGTGCGATACTGACTGACTGTAGGGTTAGGGGCAGATTAAGTGAGTTAGGGTTAGGGCCTGGGTCAGGTGAGTGTGCAAAAGTGACAGACTGTAGGGTTAGGGGCGGGTTAAGTGAGTTAGGGTTAGGGAGCGTGTTAGGTGAGTGTGCGACAGTGGCGGACCTTAGGGTTAGGGTTTGGGTTAAAGCTAGTGCATAGATAGTTGTGTATGTAAGGTTTAGTGTAGGTTTTTAAGGTTTTTGGTGTGCTTGTGCTGTGTGTGTGCTTTTTAGACAGGGGATTTGTTTTGTTTCTTGATTGTCGGGATTGTGGTTTGTCGGGCATGTGAAGTTTCGTGTTTTTGAACTTTTAGTTTTGTGGTGTCGGTTATTTCGTTGTCGGTGTTTTAGCATGTCGGTGTTATCAGGTAGACACATATATATATATATATATATATATATATATATATATATATATATATATATATATATATATATATATATATATATATATAGATAGATAGATATATATATATATATATAAATATATATATATATATATCTATATATATATATATATGTATATATATATATAAATATATACACATATATACCCATCTATATATGTCGATATGTATATGTGTAATCATATATACATATATATATATATATATATATATATATATATATATATATACATATATATATATATATATATATATATATATATATATATATATATATGTGTGTGTGTGTGAGTATATGTACAGATATTCTCACCATATGTCCTGGACATGGAGTGTAGTCCTACCCCAGCCCCTATAGTCCCACGGTCATAGTGCAAGTGGATGTCAGATATATATAGCAGGTATATTGGTAGACTATTGCTACTGTAATTGGGATTGTCTTCACAGACATGGTGTGTGTGGGAGGTCACATCTGCTTTCCACATGTGTGCCATTGGCTACTGACAGACATCCTAAGGACATCCTAGTAAAGTACCACCTCTAGCACATAATGCCCCCATGGACTGCAGCCCAGATATTGGCCAATATATGTGGACATTCTGAAACACTCTTTACAGTCCAGCGGTATAAACAGAACCCCTTAGTGCTAAACACGTGTACCATGCATGACAATACGGATGTTAACCGCCATGTTGATGGGTATAACACATAAAGACGGGTATACATATGCCACCATAGGTTCTGCATTCACACAACTCTGTCTGGCCCGACACATAATAACTGGTGGTACAGGGGTGCCTTGGCCACATACTACCCACTAGATATTCACATACATCTGTACAGCATCCCACTGCTCTGTCTGACATGCATGACTGTTAAGGGAGACCCAGCAGCAGTACTTCCAGCAAGTATCTGCACATGATATCTCACTGGATAAGTACACTAAGCTTACAACAGAAGGTGGCCTAACAAGAGCAACCAGAGAAGGATGACATAGGACAAAAAATCATTCAACATAATGACGTTAAGTTTAGTTTAAGTGATTTTAATATTTTCAACTATACACATTTTAAGTTAAAAAAATAACATTTTCACTGTTTTCAAAAGGGATAAAGTACATCCCAAGTACTAAGGTCAACTTAGTGGTCTGTATAGTTGACTTTAAACTATATTTACCGAAACTAAATTTAGCTTTATATTTTCAGAATGAAAGGGGGAATTTTACTGAATGTGAAACTAGGAAAAGAAGTGCATTCATACCCCCAATGAACAACACCTTAGCAGCTTATGAGAAAGTAGTCATTGATGAATTATATAAATACTTTGCATATCACAAAAATATCAATATAAAATATAATTTGAATAAGGAAGAATATGCCTCTTTGAATGAACTTTGTAATGATAACAATGTTCGTATTATGTTACCCGATAAAGGGGGCGGCATTGTTTTATATGATAGCAATGACTATATGAATAAGATATATGATATATTGCATAATTCTGGTAATTATGAAACATCCTCACTTAATGAGTTAAACATTGGTTCATAATTCTGGTAATTATGAAACATCCTCACTTAATGAGTTAAACATTGGTTACCATTGTATAGATTTGTTTCTAGAAGAATTTTTATTAGACAAGAGAATTGATACAGATTTGTATAAGTTTTTAAAAACTGAATTTCCCACACTAGCTACAATAGTAGGTATTCCTAAAGTCCACAAGAATGTACTTGATCCACCTTTTCACCCCATAATTTCTGGGAGTAAATCCAAAATGTTTCCGTATGGTAAGGTTATTGACAACTGGTTGAAACTAATATACAAAAGGGTACCCCATATAATTATTGACTCTTGGGACTTTTTAAGTCGATTAAAACCAGAATTATGGAAGGAAGATATTATTTTTTTAACCATAGATGTCATAGATCTTTTTTCTTGTATTCCTAAGGAAGATGGTATTATTAGGTTCAGTAATAGTATTCAGAAACATACACAATTTGGTTGGGACAAAGTAGCACTTATTACAGAATTTATGGACATAGTTTTAAGTCATAATTACATTTATTTCCAAGGAGACTATTATAATCAAACTAGGAGCATAGCTATGGGGGAAGCTTGTGCCCCATATACACTAACCTTGTTCTTCTAGATTGGGAAGAGGAGTATTTATTTAAGCACATACTGTTTAAGTATGTTAGTTGCTATGTAAGATATTTGGACAACATTTTTATTTTATGGAATGGCACTATAGAGGAGATGGACATTTTTATTAATGACTTAAACATGGCTAGTGAGTATCTTAAGTTTACCCATAACTTTAGTAAAGTAGGAATTCCATATTTGGACACTTACATTTATTCAACCCCAGCAGGGTTTAAATCTAAGATCTACAGAAAAGATACTTTTAGTATTGCCTATCTAGACTATTCAAGTTGCCATCCCATGGGGCAGAAGTGGAGCATTTTTAAAGGACAGTCCATTCGTGCAGCACGTATGACATCCGACTATCATGAAATGGTGCAGGAGTTAAAAAACATTAGTGAGATGTTTAGAAGATGGGGTTACCCCTCTAGACTCATAAGTGATATCAGTAGTTATGTCCAGAAAGAATGGGGCAAAAAATATGTACCCTTATTAGGTGGAAAAGCCGAAAGATACAACAATTAGGTGTTACAAATTTTAACGCCCCTAGAGGATTGATTATGAGTGAACCCATTAAGAATTACAAAAGAGTATGTATAGTACAGTATAGTAAACAGAGTAAAGACGTACAAGAAATTATAGGTAAGAATTGGAATATTTTGAGAAGTGACGCTATGGTAGAGGAGAAACCAGGAGAAAAGCCATTATTTGTATTTAAGACAGGTTGGAATTTAAAAAGCAAATTTGAAGGTGGGCTTATAGTCAACAATGAGAAGGGTGTGGTAGGAGGTACAAGTAAGTCTGGAAAATCTAACCAATGCTTTGCTATACTGGAAGACAGGAGCTTAACATTGGGGGATGTTAACCAAACTGAGATTAGATTTAAGAAGGGTAACTGTCGGACCCAACATGTGATATATCTGGCTAAATGCATCAGATGTCCTTGTTACTATGTGGGAAAAACTGACAGATGTTTAAGAAATCGGATTTATGACCACTTTTACTGCATAAATAAGAAAGACACAAAAAATGCACTGTATACACATTTAGTCGGAAGCCCAAGTTGTGATAGTTTTAAGTTTGCCATTTTAAAGCAAGTAAAATCAAACCCTAGGGGTGGAAACATAAAGGTAAAACTGGGTGAGAAGGAGATAAAATGGCAGATATTATTAAATGCAACTGTTTATCCTGGTATTAATGAAAGCATTTCCATTAAACAAGTATTAGAAGCAAAAATAAATTAGTGAAAAAGTATTTACATTAGATGCATATTTTATGAGTAAGTGATTTTATTGGATTTTAGCAGTATTGTATAAGGAGAAATGTATCTACAAGTTATTACTGCACTGAGCACTTTAAATGACAACTGACTACAATTAATCATGTAATCTGATTGGAGGAATTTATGTATTTAAACCCAGTTTTTTAATTGTAGAGTGTTCTGAGGAAGTCTACTACCTGTAGATGAAAGCGCTTAACCAGTTCTTACTATTACTGTGGAATAAAGGCTTTGTTATCCTAGCTGACAGTTTCATGATATTTGTGGAACTGTGATCTTGTTTACAGCGAAGTTAGTGTTTTTACTGTTATTTTACAAGTGGCATTTCACTGTCTTGTGGTTTCAAAGTACACTAAGCTGCTAGACATGTAACAATGCACTGTGTAGGCTACAGGCAGCCTGGCTCAATACTGGCCTACATCTTCTATGGGGGAATACACATGTACCTGCATATATAGCAGGCTCTGCAGGCATGTCACAGCACAGGGTAAGATACACCTGTGTGAAGGTGGATAACTACATCCAATGCGAACACAGCCACAGCCCCAGCCCCATATGGTAAGCTAGCATAAAAGTACATTATATGGATTATCTGTTCAACACCATCCTCGTATGTGCCTCTCATAGACTAACCCTACATATACTGGGCTGTCTGTGGTATGGGACATGTGTGTGTATGGCCCTACAAACGTGTAAGCCAATATGGTAACATACAGCGGAGCAGCATGCAACATCAGAAAGGACGGGACCTATAACAATGACATCTACCACAGTCTGTACACAGACTAAAGAACATATTAACAATACACATGCTGTCGACATTCACCATAGTTACACAATCCTCAGTACTGTACAAACGACCATAAAATGTCCTGGTAATGTCATCAAATATTACCTGTACTGTACATAACATGTGTAGCATTCTGATATCTCACTGGCTTGCTATCAGATATGATGACACTAATGATGGTGTACAGCACATATGTACCTTTTAATGCGTGACATATGTACAAAGGTTGACAGAGTTGTGGCTGGAAGCACATACACAGTGCCAATATTGACATGTTGCTGTGATAACCTCATACATGTACTGTTGTAACAGGGTTTGTTGCAACATGTGTCCTATGAGGGTTATGACATCAGTAACTGTCACAGGTTTCGCCATCTGCAGACTACAATCCTCACACTACATTCTGCAGTTCACAGATACGTGTTCTGTGGGTAACACATGCCACCAAGAGCACAACACAGTGCCCAGTCTGCAGGCGACCCTGCAGATGCGGATTCCTCATAAACATAGAACTGACATGGCAGGTATTACAACATGTAAGACAGCCATATCCATATACACTGTTAAACCAACATTACTCCACATGCAGTATAACAGCACTTACAGTCTGTAGGCAGGTCAGGCACATCCCCCTCCTGTGTGTTGCCCTGTTTTTACAGTGTATGTTGTTAGAGGTAAATCCCCAATCCATCTGAGATGATGTTCACCAAACAACAGATCTAGTTCCTGCCCACAGTGGATGTAAAGGGCCAACACCAATATGATGTTCCTAGATATTGGAGTGTGTTTCCATGCAGTTGGCTATGGAAATGTTACCAGAGCTGTTCCATATGCAATCTGCTAGAGGATAACTGCAATTACTGCAGAGGCCATCAGCTGATCATGACTATCACTTACAAAACACAAGCTGCTGCCTAGGCAAAGCAGGTGTGCATCTACACATCCACCAGAGAGGGTGTGAGAGGGACAGACAGAGACAAAGTATGTCAGAAAAGGTGTGGGTGAGCAAAACCTAAGCATGTTTGTGTCACACACCTACCAGTACAGGGTTTCAAACACCTGACTGACTATGCATAGCAATTACATGTGTATGCAGTTATTGCATGCGCCACATAGCTTACATGTTGGTGAGCTGTCCAGATGTATATGTGTTGGTGAGTGACATCTGTAACACTGTTGTGATACAGCAGGTGTAGCACACCAGCCTGTCCACTTGAATAGGTGTCAGCGTCAACACAGCCACACTCTCTAAGGGACTCATACACATTGCCACACTTGGTAGGGTAACAAATACACTTCCTAACCAGTTACTTTACCACAATACAGTAATACATAGGTATCAAATGGCCCACAGGGGTTATCCTGGGGTTCTATAGTCACAGGGTATGTGAAGGTGTCTGACATTAGAGAGCATGCTTCAGTATGCTAATGAGGGTGGTACTGGGTGTGAATGTGGTCAGAAGCATCATACACCACACACACACACAGACACAGGGTGCCAGTACCAGCGTGCATGTGTGCATTGCTTCACGGGTGTGTAGTGGTTGGCTGTGCCAGATGGCTGTACAAGGCTAGGTGAAGGGTATACCTTGACATCAGGCCCCATGAGAATGGTCTGCATTATGGCTAAGGGGTGTAGTGTCTGGAATGACCCACAGGTGGGTATTGTATTAACCATCCAGTCACATGGGTTACTATTGTGCATGGCCAGTGCTGTGCAATGCTTGCCATGTACGTGTTTTATACACCATGACATGGATGGTGTCTGGGATGTGCACATGTCCCACATTGATGTACAGTGGCATGTGGAAGTGTACCTGGTTTGTCTGGCCCATGTTGTGTACACAGAATGCTGTCATCAGATGTGACAGTCCTGCCCTCATGTGGCGGGGCCACGTAATGAACAGCAGGTTGACCCTGCACCTACATTGATAGCATGCTACAGATATTCCCTGGTGTCAGCGGCATCTGTCCATACAGGGCATATGTGCAAGGCATGGTATGTCCTTTGTGGATCACATTTGATGGAACCACAGTTGTTGCATGCGTACAGTGGGAAACATACTGAAGGTGCACTGTCTGCAATTATGTGCCTATCGTACTGATGGACAGGCTGCCATGCCCTCTGCAGACCACTGCATTCACACCATAGTTACTATCAGTCGCCAATATGCAGTGTACTACACACATATTGGCTGTTGCTTTGGCATGTGAGTGTGTATGAGACATGGGTTGAGAGTGTGCTCTGGGTAATACTGGGGGTTGCTAATTGTGATTGCCTGGCCTTGATGTCACATGTACAGGTATGGATTTGACCCCAGCCTCTCGGCTATTTCACAGCTGTTATCCCTGTACAGTGGACATTGTGATACATATACTAGGACCACCATATAAGAAATTTGCAAAACCCACTCCACATTGGGCCCAGGCATCACACACTCACACCCACTTCCACACAGGATACAAGTCACAAACACACACACATACCTGTCATGTCTGGGAGTAGAACCCTTACCCAACTAGTTTATTACATTACAGCACTACGCAGTAATAGTATGCGCTATGGTGATTACTGCAGTACTCCTTCCCCAAAGGTGTATATCACATTGGCTGACATCAGCAAGATTGCCAAAGTAGGGCATTTGACATGTACTGAGTGTGACTAGCCTAAAATGCATTGCTCCCTACATAGACAGTGGAATACACACAAAACATCCACAACTGACTTGTGTGGGTATAGAGCCCCTACCAGAGATCTATATCACACTACAGCATGGAGCTGTTGCAGGACGCACCACGGGGATTACTGGAGGGCTCCTTTCCCAAAGGTGTATAACACATTGGCTGACATCAGCAGGATTGCCAAAGTACAGCATTTGAAATGTACAGAGTGTGACTAGCCCATACCTCTCAACTGTCCTGAATTACTCAGTTTTTCCTGAGTTTTGGGGTCCAAATAATGGTGTGCCACGATTCCTGAGTGGCACCCCTTCATTTCCGATTTATTTGCACTTTGTTTTTTATTTTTTTAATTTTCGCATTTCGTGAGTTGACGTCATCATGTGTGTGATGACATCAGCTCCACCAGCCTGTCAGACTTGCTCGCGCTCGTACATAACATGTATTTCCAGCTCCGGTTCAAATGCATTTGCGAGTGGCAAAGTTACCAGAGCCGGAAAGGATTTACTGGATCTATTTATTTTAGAAGACGCTCGCTCAAGGACTGGATCTATTTATTTATTTTAGAAAATGGACACTCGCTGGAGTTTCAGAAGAAGATGCTCACTGTTTTCCTAGATGGATTTAGAAGTAAGGGGGACGATGTGTGTGTGTGTGTGAGTGAGTGTGTGTGTGTGTGTGTGTGTGTGTGTGTGTGTGTGTGTGTGTGTGTGTGTGTGTGTGTGTGTGTGTGTGTGTAGTGAAGCATTTGCTTTGTTGGAACATGTTCTGCTAAAACTTTCATTGTACTAATATAAATTCCTTACCCTGAGATGCTTGTGTATTGCAACATGGGGTATAATTTTTGAATAGTTTTTCACATGCAATACCAAAGAGAGAATATTAGGCAAGTTTTGATTTCAGAAGCATCCTTCTTGTCTTTGTTCATTTCTTCTCTTACACTGGCAGCCTTTGCCTTCAGGTTAGTTAGTTCTTGCTTTGCATTCTGTGTTGAACAGGCTACATTTCCCAAGTTCCTTAAACATTCTTCACAGCAGTGTGTGAAAATCCTTCTTGTTAGGAAATTCCATTAACAATGGGGATAAGGGTTTAAACTCAGGATTTCTGCTTTCCATTTGAGAGTCATCATAAGCAGTATGCTGTATAATCAGCAGACAGCCAAGAATTGTTCTCTGTGTTCTGTCAGTTGTAGTCTAGAATTTGAAAAATGGAAGAAATATAACTTAAGGTTCATTTCACACTGCAATATACCCCAAACTTTAGTAGCACACATTAATTTCAGATACTCATGGTCCTTATTTTTGAAGAATGGATCTGTATTGCTTTAACAGTATTAAACCTCTTAGTAACAAACATTAATTCAATGAATTTTCCTAATGGCTATAGGCAACTGGTAAGAGATTCAGGCATGAAAGCTATTATACTGTGTGTGTGTACTCAGGCTCAAACGAGCCTAAAGTCCCTAGCCATCACCACTTGTGAGTTTCATTCAGGTTTTTTGTGCTACGAGATTGAGAGCTGTGGAGAGAAACAAATTCACTAAATGATAGCCATTAAGTTTCAGTATTCCTACTTTTTCAGGAAGCTGTTGATCTGGCATAGTGGTATGTTGCTCTGACTGTAGTGTATAGAGTCCTAGGTTCAAAACTTGCCAGTGAAATACATGGTGGTAATGCAGCATTTTATTCAAGCAACTTTACAAAATTATACAAGCAATGTTTAAAATGTGCCCTTGGTTTTTGAGATTTTGCCCCCCCCCCCCCGAAAAGAAATTGAAAATAAGTATGAGAAGATGTGCAAGGTGCCTATGGCTTACACTACTGTCATTCTATTTATAGTGTGGCTGTGGAAGTAGACTTTTATGATGGAAATGTTCTGAATTGGGCAGTTTTGTCATTACTGGTTCATGCATTTTGTTTTATTGCCTACAGTACAGCCTACTGGAAAAATGTTCAAACAATAAATTTAAAATGCTCTCTATCTAACAAGTGTGTTGTGTTATACAAGGAATATAATTTAATGAAGTCAGAAAGGTGTATCAAAGAAAAGAACACATGCATGTTTCTTGTTTTGTGTGCAAGGGGCCAATGATTTGAAAACAGCCCAAAGGTAATCTTTATCCACCACTGACCAGATGCATTTTCTTTGGATGTGGTGTGGGTTTCAATGAATGTGAGTTTCAAGGGCAGAGTAGTTTTAATGCCAAGTCTATTTTCATTGTGAGACAGTATTGCTTTGTTTACCAGATGTCTTAGTGTTTGTGCATTGTTGTGCTGTAAAATGTAAAAATAAAATCCAAATAATCATTGTATAAGTAAAGCAGTTTGCACACTAGTGTTTATGGTAAATAGGGCGAAATAGCCAGTTAATGGGACATTGGAATGGCTGCAGGGGGACTCTGGTGCCATATTTTGGTTCTGTTTTTCAGTTTGTTTGAAAGTTGGTATCTCACAATTCCATCAGAGTTGGTGGAGATACATAATTATGTATGCAAATTAGATATTAATCAGCATACAGATTTGTACCTATTTTTTATGGGCCTTGTCCAGATTTTTGATGTTTCCAGGTTGAGAGGTATGGACTAGTCTCTAATGCATAGCTCCCTAAACAGACAATGAAACACACACAAAACATCCAGAATTGCCACGGGTGGGTATCGAACCCTACCAAGGTTTTGTATTACACTAGAGCTGCACACAGTTATGACACATGCTATGGAGAGTACTGAGCTGAAACCTTCCCAGAGGTGTATTTCTGGGTGGAAGACATCAGCAGCCTTGCTGAAGTTGAGCATTTAACTTGTAGGGAGTGTGACTACCCTAAAAAGCATTGCTCCCTAGACAGACAGAGTCAGACAGACACACACACAATCAAACACACACTTACCATGTCTGGGACTAGAATACCTACCTAACTACTTTATCATACTACAGCAGTAAACAGTTACAGGATGCACTGCAGAGATTACTGGCCTGCAACCTTCCCAGAGGAGATTTTCAGGGTGGATGACATCAGCAGACTTACCGAAGTAGAGCATTTAAATTGTAGGGGTGTGCCTACCCTAAAAAGCATTGCCTTCTACACAGACAGACACACACACATACACGCACACACAGTTGGCAAGGCTGGGGTTAGAGCTCCTACTTAACTAGTTTATCATACTATAGCAGTACACAGTTACGGCATGTGCCACAGAGATTACTGGCCTATCGCTTCCCCAAAGGTGTATTTCACAGTTGATGACATCGGCACACTTGCCAAAGTGGACCATTGGAGGTTGTAGTGTCTGTGAATGGGCTCAAAAGCATTGCTCCCTACACTGTCAAAGGAACACACACACACACACACACACACACACATACATCCACCCTTGCCATGTCTGGGAATAGTGATCCTACCTAACTAGTTTATCACACTACAGCAGTTTGCAGTTACAGGACACGCTACAGAGGTTATTGGGCTACAGCTTCCCAGTGGTGTATTACTAGGTGGATGACATCGGCAGCCTTGCCAAGGTTGAGCATTTGAACTGTAGGGAGTGTGACTAGCCTAAAAAGCATTGCTCTCTACACAGACAGACACACACACAAAGTTGCCATGTCTGGGAATAGTATTCCTACCTAACTAGTTTATCACACTACAGCAGTACGCAGTTACAGGACACACTACAGAGATTATTGGGCTACAGTTTTCCAGAGATGTATTACTAGGTGGATGACATCAGCAGCCTTGCAAAGGTTGAGCATTTGAATTGTAGGGAGTGTGACTAGCCTAAGAAACTTTGCTCTCTACACAGACAGACAGACAGACACACAGTTGCCATGTCTGGGAAATGAACACCTACTTAACTAGTTTATCACACTACAGCAGTACAACGTTATGGTACACACCACAGAGATTACTGGGCTACAACTCTCCCAAGGGTGTATTTCACAATGGATGACATCAGCAGGCTTGTCATAGTAGGGCTATGGGGAGGGCAGTGTGTGTGCATGGACCATAACACATTCATCTGGAGGTTGACACACCACATGCGGGAACACACAGGGTTATATTTCACAGGTATGTGTATTCAGCTGCTAGATGACTACTTCCTTGTACAGTCATGTTTCACAGCTGGCATGTGCACCAATAATCTGTAATGCTGACAGATACTGGTGGCTAGTATCTGCAGTGAGTGACATCTGAACCTCATGTGTTTGGAGCCCTTTGGCTGTGTGCTGGGTGGGACAGGCCTGGATGGCTCCTTGTCACAGTCACCCTCTTCCACACATCTCTGTACATCTACCTTTGGCTTATTATAGTGTGTTGTCCTTGGATATATGTCTGTATTCCTAGCCAGCTTATTATAGTGTGTTGTCCTTGGATATATGTCTGTATTCCTAGCCACTGTGTATGCAAGGCATGTGTGGTGCATACTGATGAGTGTCTGCACTAACAACTGCAACTGCCAGATATGTCTGGTCCACTGGTGTTTGCAGACATGGCCTTCATGTGTTTAAGTGTGTGAGCATGCCCAGTATAACCTTTCAGTATGTTGCTGACTGACATTGCCTTCATTTCTCTAAGTGTGCGAGCATGCCCAGTATGGCCTTCTGTATTTAATGCGTGGATTGAGTCCAGGTAGTTTGTACTGCAGTGCTGACCTTGGTGTTGTACACCGACAGGTGGCATGCTGTTTCTGCAGGGTATCCATCAAGCATTTGTCAGTGACTGTTCCTACATGTCTGCATAGGATGGGTGGCTCAGCCGAATATGTCTACATTTCTACACAGAATGGGGGAGGCACACCTGGCTGTTATTACATTACTATGTAGGATGTGGGGGCACATGTGACACTTGTACATATTTGTTATGACTGTACTGATATGTCAGGTACTCCATTTCATTCTGTATTGCTAACTATCATGCTGACTAGAGGCATACTAGTGTACTACAGATCGTGGCTTTGGTTGCCCTACATATTATTGTCTGACTTCCGAACTAACATCCCACTGCCTGCCCTGCTGTGGTCTGTATGTGTAGGCCTGGGAGGAGGTTAACCATAGCCATCATTCAGGGGCCATGGCACAGGCTCTGTTTGGGTTTGTTTACACTTGTCCTGCTGGCTGAGACTGTTGTTGGGTATGTGAACCATCCTGACTGGCATGTGTGGGTCATATGGACACACATGTCGCTCAGCACATTTCCTGCAGTGGGTTTGTCACCCTGTGTTGTACTGGCTACTTTGGTGACTCCAGTATGTATTACAGATTTCATGGTGCCACTATGGGTGTCTACTGTCTGCTGCCATAACATTCAGCCACCCAATTCCATTGCATGCTCACATCCATATCATAGCTACAGATAATGACATATTCTACTCCATTTGGCAACTGGTAGGTTAATTGACTTACCTTGCGGGTGTGCCAGACTTGTGGATTGTGCTGGAGGGCTGCCTATGTTGGATGCACATAGTACACTCTCTATACATAGTTAAGCACAAGTAGTGTCATGTTTGGCATCCATTTTACTGTATGTGCGAGTCAGAGAGAGGTGTCATTCCCTAGTTCCCTACTGTGTCAGTGCATGTGCTATGCGTTGCCTCTATGCTGCAGCCTAGGCATACTGGGCATGCCTCCATCTGCCTACTGGGATAGGCACAGGTTGTTCCTCCCCCGAGTCACTCTATGACTGTGCAGGTCTTGACATTGGTGGGGGGGGGCTGTGTGGCACTGCCCCATACTGTTCCTGCTGCAGATTTTTTCACAGGATCATATTGTGTAGCATAGCACATACCATAACAATTTGGGAACATGTAGCTGGTGAATACTGCAAGGCTCCACTGGATGTGTCCAGACACCAGAACTGTGACCTGAGCATCCCAAACACATGTTCTATTATAAGTCTGGCCTGTGTGTGTGCCTCATTATGGCATTCTTGTTCAGGTGTGTGCGAATTTCTGATGGGTGTCATCAGCCACGGCTCCAGTGTATACCCAGCATCCCCCACTAGTTGATCGTAGGGGATGTCCCCATTGGCAAATTTCTGGTAGAGCTGCATCAGATGCCATATGTGGGATTCGTCATGGCTTCCAGGGCAGCCAGCACACACATTCATTATAATGCCCTGGGCATCACATACAACCTGGCAGTTGATGGAGGGAATGCCCCTGCAGTAGATGTATGCCCTACCCTGCTCAATGGGTGGTGCTTTGATGCATATGTGAGTGCAGTCTATAGCACCCACTACCCCAGGGTATTCTGCTATTTGGTGGAAGAGATGCATATTGTTGGTCAACACCTCATGAATGTTGAGGAAATATATGTGCTCACTGGCATGTGCTGACATGGCATCCAGGAATTGGTGGAATACTCTGGATGTTGATCCCTGTGAGATCCCCATGATATCCCCAGTTGTGCTTTGGCAGGTACCTGTGGCTAGTATACTTAGGCCTACATATACCTTGGTATCCACTGGGATGGGTTCCCCTCTGTCAGTTTGGTGTGTCAGGTGTGGCCGGCATGACAATTTGCTGTAGGAGGTCTCCGTCCACCCTATAGCGTTCCACTATCTCCAGCTCATGTAGCCCCTGGCAGGTTACCCTGGGTCTGTACCTTCTTCTCCGTCTCCTCACTGTGGGTTATTTGGCAGCATTCACATCCTCACCACCCTTAGTCTCTTGCACATGTTGTTCTATGTTGCCTGCTGCAGCCCTTCTCATTTTGTAGTTTTGTTTGTTAAGATTTCCCTGCTTGTATACACTGGTGGTACAGAGCGTGGGAAAAAACAGAGGGGAAGGAGTTTGCTTAGTTTATAGTAGTGTTCTTGGATGGGCTGGTCTGCTGCCTGTGTAATTGGCTGATTCTGATACATTTCACCTGCCAGCTAAGCTAGTTCTCTTTGATTACCTTCCTACTGCTGTTTTCCCTTCCCATTGCCTTCCTGTTTAAGCCTGTGTGCATGCCGTGCAAACAGAGTGCTAACATGTGCACACTGCTGCTATTTCGTGGTTCAATTTCTTTTGTCTTCCTGTAAAACCCGCTGCACAGAGTGCACACCCGCTTAGGCTTTGCTGTACTAACCTAAGGGCAAACCCGAGCCATAGGGCTCTACTCCGCTTACAGTATGCCTGACACCCCATGATGTCCCCTAACTCCTAGGCATGCTCCATGTTATTCCTACCCTTACACTGTTGGGACCTGCCTCACATGCTTTGGAAAACTGGGATTCACTATCCTTCCCTTTATTTGCATAGGATTACCTGCTAATGCATACCTACATGTCTCACACTGAGCCTCCCCCCTTAGCAACCACTACTCACTGGCCATGTTGTCTTCTGCCTGCCATTGACTTGGATGGCAGAATACTGATTTTAGTTAGAATGCTTAATTTAGGTTCACTTTGTTATTTTACCCCTGATCCCATTTGCACGTCGCTGCCCTATGCTTAAACAGTTGAGATCGGCTACAAAATCATAAAAGTTGATTTTTGTATATTTTTTATGTTGGCAATGCCAATGGCCTTATACTTGGCCATTGGCATGCTAACTACATGATATGCAGCCTTTATTTGGAGCTGTCGTAGCTTCGTTTTGGATTTTGCAGAAATGTACTCGGTTACTAACCGAGTACATTTCTGCAGTTATCAAGTCTTGCACGGACTGTTGCAAGCTTTCTGGATTACAAAATCACCTAATTTGCATAGATTTCTCCTGCAAATGGGGTGATTTGCATACCAGGGCTTAGTCCATGCAGAAGTAGTGCAGGAGAGCTCGTGCATGCTCCTGCAGGCTGTTCCTGGATCGCACGACAGACATATTACCTGCTTGTGCTCCTGCACCGATCTTGCACTCCATGCAAGGTTTTGAGAATCCGGCAGCATGTTTCACTATCAGTGTATAGTGCATTATTAACATTAAAGTGAAGAACTCTACACAGTTCTGTTTAAGAAACAACATAATTCACATCACCAAGAATTTCCTTCAATTTCACACCTCAGCATGTTTCCTTCCTTCACATTGTTTTTCATATCATCATCTGAGGCTTGAATGTATTAGTTTGTCATTTCTAAAGTCTTCAGTCTCCAACCTCCTCAATTCTGGCAGCATTCAGTGCAAGGCGGTATTTAAAAAAATAGATTTAGGTTATAGAATGCTAATGCTATCCTTTTCATAATTTAATTCTCATTTTAATGAGGTTGTGGCTGCCAACACTTGCATTATCATTTCCGGTAGCGTTTTGCTTTTAGGTTAAACTGTAAGTGGGCCTCAAATGCCATAATAGTGAAAGACAGCTAGCTGTCAAAAGCTCTTAGAGATGTCACAGGCAATCATTTCCATCAGGGAAATCTATAATATACATGCAAACTATTATTTGACTTTAATAGCGGTTAAACTGCTTTGGTGACAGTGCGATTGTTCTTTCAAGTTTTGCATTTGGTTTCCAGCCTTACAATTTAGTGACTGTTATATTTTTCCATTCTTAAATATCACTGTATTGTACTTCAAGCAGATTTGAATTGCAATTGATTACCCATAAATCTATGAAGCTGCATTTTAGTGATTTCACTTTCCTTAAGAAAGGCATAGGATTAGTTAAATGACCACAGATAGCATGGCAGATATTAAAATGTGGAGCTGCTCAGCATCTTGTCACTGTTACACTTTTATTGGCTAAAAGTTGCAAAACATACATTTAGTGGTTGTAAAATTCAAACACAGAGTTGTAGGATGCTGTATTTGTTTAGTGTGTCTGGCTGTCTCACTGACTTTTAGTATTGTGCCAAGTTAGTACACTGTACTTATTGCCTGCTGAAAACTTGCTCTATTAAAGAAAACTAATTTGCTGCCAACAAACCGTTTCCATTTTTTTCTAAAGAATCATCAGTTCTCACCACAGTTCTCATTATATTTCTTCAGATAGCAATACTTTCCCTCACCTGTATAAGAATATATTTAACCCTGTAATGAAAAGATGCATTTTTTATTGGAAGCTTTATTTTCTGTTTTCTTATATATTGGCTATTGCCCATCTACTCACCTCACCTCAGCAATCCTCACTTTTTATTTAAATGTTTGCAGTACTGGCATACGTCTAGAGGTCTGATCCAACACAATTAATATTGGCAATATATCAGCCCTGTACTCTTTTTTTATGTACAAAATCCTCTAATGACCGCAAAACTAAACTTCCCTTTTTACTTCTTTAAAGCACTTGGAATACAAAGAATGCATAGATTACACATGAAGAATGGGGAAAAATACACTGGTTATGCATTTTTGTGATATCAGAATGCTTTTTTTTCTAATCATAACCAACTTATGCCAAGAATTTCACCTCAAAACCAAAGCTTGAGAGGTGTGTTTTAACATCCATTTGAAGAAGAGATAACTAATGGGTTATGACTGGAGAAGCATGAACATAATTCATTGCTGTTCTGCCATGGATGACAGGTGTAATTCAATGTGAGACTACCTTGTTACAGCTTTGACAGGTGTATAACAATTTTTTTATTCACTTCTATGACATCAAGGACATGCATAAAAAGATTAGCTTTTTGCCAATTTCAGAGTACATTTAACATGCTCCACTTACTACAGTGTTGTTATACTCTTTTTACGGTTATGATTATCAAGCCTCATCGTGCCACACAGACATCACCCACCACACAGTTGCAGCAGAGAAGCCCACAGCTTTGGAAGCTGTAACACAATTTGTACTGCCACACACACAGAAAGCAAAAAGTGTGCTATAGGAAAGTATCTAACACAGAATGCAAAAAGTGTGCCAAGTCTCTAACAGCTTTGAAAGCTGTTGTTGGATCTGAAGTAACATTCACTGTCTGTGTCACAGCACTAAGTATATTCAAGACACTCAAAACTCAATGTAGAACAAAGAATTGAAATCAATCCATCTCATCACAACCAGTTATTTCTTGGCAAAATGGATGTCAAAATTCATTTGTCAAGCTTTTCTTAGCATCCATTTCTCAAGCACATAAACTGTATATAATTGGAGACCCAATCATAATATTCTACATCTGGGGCATGCGTGACAATGTAGTTTCATAGTGCCTCCTCAGTACATCTAGAAATATTACAAACCCCAGTAGCAATACATTGCTTATATAAAAAAAGGACAAAAAATACAGTAGATAACAAAGTAATGAAAACTTTATAAGTCATTATGTCATAATATTACAATCTCATGCAAACTAGAATCTAAGGCAGCACCATAAATAAGTGTATAACCATATAAGAACATAAGCAGTGTAGGGCAACTTTTCAGCTCAGAAAGACATTTGTTTGTCTAAAAACAGAAGACATTTAAAAGTCTCCCAATCCATACAAAACATCAAACTCCACATGGGGGGTCACTCGATTTAGAGATCTAAACTTAGTCAGCTTCTCAAACAAAACATGTTGGAGAAAGAAAGAGAGAGACAGAGAGAGATAAAGATGTGTCTCAGAAATTGACCATTTTTTGGAACAAATGTCCTACTCACATTAAGCAGAGCCCTGGCCCTATTCCCTTATGGACAGGGGCAATCTGTAAGATACTCAATGAACAGGTGCAAATCCATGCCATCTTCTTGCCCCTAGGGGGCCATATACTGGGAAAAATTGTTTTTTTATTGGCTGCGCTTGTTAGGGCTCTTAAGCCGTTAGCCTAGTAATCTCCTATGAACCTATGAACCGTGAATAACATAAGCTAAATTAGGAAAAGCATATGGTGTACAGGATAAAAAGGAGCCATCAAATACGTTGCAACAAAAGCACAATAAGGACTTCCATAGAGATATCTAGCTGATAATTTAAACTGCATTCCAGACTTGTGATGAGGCACTGTTTAGCATTATAGAAAGTTCAGTGTAAGATAAGATGCAAAATGTCTTTTGCAACATTCACTTCCTTTAAATTTCAGTAATTTGTCAAGCTTCCTAATAGTTTTAGGGATCGCATTCCACAAAGTAAGCATTATTTTGAAGAAGGCCTTTTCATGCATCATAAGTTTGAATGAAGGTTCATGCAGCTGAATGCTTTTAATGTTTCTGAGAATGTATGGTTGGTGTCTGAATTACAGTCTGCCAAGAAGCAATCGGGCAATATTTCTCATGTATTATTCTGAATATGTATGTGTTGAGCAGTAGTGTATCTGTTGGTGTAACAGGAAGCCATTTGCTTCAGTTTGGGCAGTTAGGTTTTGATCTAAGGTTATGCCTAGTGGCCTATATATTTGGTAGTGGTAAGGGGAAGCCCAGAGGGATCCTGATGAAATAGTTATGGACATGATTTTATTTTTGAGATCTCCAAAATAGAAACGGCTTTGCTGTATTTTTTTGTGTATTAAAAGATGGTTTGCTTTCGTTAAGTGAGTTCCATATAGATGTGAAGTTCCCAAGATCTTTGTTCAGAAATCAGAGTTTGTAAGACTTGATCATGACAAAATAATCAGCCAAAATCTGTTTCAAATCAAAGGAGAGGTCATTTCTTAACAGAAGAAATAGTAAAGGACAATAACTGATCCTTCAATATTCAACGCTGTGCTCCTTATGTGTGTGTATTATTTAATCCTGCCACACTCAATGTTCTTTTCTTGATATATTTATAAAACCAATGCCAGCAAGTCCCTGCAATACAGTAGCATGATCTACAGTTTTAAAAAAGCCATCTTGATGACTAGTAAAATGGTTCCCATAATCTTACCTTGTTCAAAGCTGTCAAAAATTTGGTCAGTCAGAAACAAAAAAAAAAAAAATATATATATATATATATATATATATATATATATATATATAGTTATACTTCAAAACATCTAAAACTCATAACATCTAAATTCAAAACATTGAGACCACAACATCTAAAATCCCAAACATCTGAATCCCATAACATTGAATTTCATAACATAGAAAATGTATAATATGGAACAGTGTATCATGAAACATCTAAATGTTACAGTTTAATCTGTTATTCTTGTGATATCAGTCTGAGATATTATAGTTTTTATTTTTATAGTTATTATTTATATAGTGTAGGAATTTATACTATCTATATAGTGTTATTTTGCCACTCTGTATGTTGTTTTTAGGCTATACTGGTAAGTGACATAGACATTCCCCTGGATTCACTAATCTTCCATACAGGAATAGCTTAGTCCTGCACGGAAGCACCTGTGTAGGAGGTTGATGGCTGCGCACCATGCATATTAATGAAGCGCGCTTCCCCACCTCCTAGGCTTACACGGAGCTTGTACGAGTGCAGGGGGCATGTTTGAGAGCAGAGCTCTCAGAATAAACACGTCCCTGCAATGTAGAACAGCACAAGGTGGAAATAAATGAGCGAGACTGGTCATAGGTGTCTGCATATCCCCACCAACAGTCCCCCATGTGTACAGCAGCAACAGGACATAAAAATCAAAAGAGGAAACCCCTTTATTTTTTTTAAAACACCGAGTACAGCTAACCGTAGTTGCGCGGGTGTGCCCATTGCTTAGCTACGGTTAAAGCAGCTTAAAAGGCTGAAGAGGATAACAAGGAAGATTTATGCAAATGAAACAACACAGCAATTGTGTAGTGGGCAGAGCATTTACCTAAAGAGCAGACATTCCCGGTTCGAGTCCCACTGCAGCACAGTCTATTTTACATGGCAAAACATGGTATAACCAATATTTTTATTGCAAAACCCACTAAATAATATATATTTATGAACTGGAGTACTGCAGGAAATGCACATGTGAAGAGTCAGTATCATAATGAATAAGGCAGTAGTAAGCAGGTGTAAGCACAGATAAGCAGTAGTAAGCATATGTAAGCACTAGTAAGCGTGTTTAAGTGTGTTTGCGTGGGGGTAAGCACTGCCTACACAGATTAATCAAAGGAGAAGCTAACTGGGTGTAAGAAACTGTGACCAGAAGTTAGCAGTGCTTACCTCCATGCAAACCCACTTATAACTGCTTTAAAGTGCCTTAATCACTCTGTATCCAATGGGCCTTGTTCTGCCCAGCAACAAAATAAGCAGCCATGCAGGTCTCGAACCTAGGACTCTATACACCATAGTCCCAGTAGCTATCAACAAAGCCATCACAGAAGTGCAAAAGAATGAGGAAGTAGTAAACATGTCCTCACCATAGTATAACCAAACTAAACCTGTGAAAGGCATCAGTATACAGTCATATGTGCCATAACCGACTACATAACACAAATGTGTGAACTGGAGTACAGCAGTAAGTCTAGAAGTGAGGTGTACTTGTAATAGAGTGTCGACGTCCCCAATAAAACACAAGGACCCCACAGAGTGTACATACACATCAATCAGGGATACAAGGCATACATATAAGATGCAATGAATAATAACACAATGCCAAAAAGACATTATAATGAATGTCAACTGTAGGCAACACCAAGCATTGCACAAGCCAGTGTAGGAGGTATGAGCAATGTGTACACCAGCTAACTCTTTGTGCCCAGTGGTATACCCTTTAAACAATGCCAACCTTAGGTAAGCAGGTTTGCCCATAGCTTAGCCTTTTCAAAACCGGGCAATCATGGAAAAGTGCAGGAAATTGGCCCTACTTAAACCCAAGAGGCAGGAATACAGATCATAACTGGTCATAGCTTCCCCTTGCAGTCACTATGGCAGTAAGGGGAGAAGGAGTGCACTTCTGGGTGCAGCGCTGGTGCATCCAAGAGTCCAAGGTCATGGCTGGACTCCTAGTTAAAGACCATGCACAGAGACTGATGCAGGGCCAGTACCAGGGCTCCCAATATAAGGCGGAGGCCTGGGACCATCTCGCCCATGACCTCACCAGTGCCACTGGCATACCCCAAACTGGTGAGCAGGTCAGGCACCACTATGCCGACCTGAAGCGGCAGAAGGGGGACCTCTTGGAGGAGTGGCTCCAAGAGTCTAGAGCATCAGGGGATGTCCCAGCTGTGTGTGTCAGTCCACTACCTGTTTAATAATTGCCAGCTCAGGTATATCATGGATAGGTATGGCTACATATTCCTCTTATGTCCCCCACAGCTGCAATGGTGCAGGTCACAAACCAGGAGGCCCACATCTGCCACCTGGCATGGTTGTGATGCGAGGCAGATCAGTAATACTCATGCTTTTGCTGTCATAGGAAATAAAAATAAAAGTAGTAGTAAAGTAATTGCTAGTATAAAACCTGTATTGTTCAAGGCAAGTACTGCATACACTAAAGAATATGGCAAGAAGAGTCTCATATTGTTAGCATGGCAATGAAAGTGTAATACCCTGATAAAACAGGTCTAACTGCTGGACTGTATGTGTATAATCTGGTATCATATGGTAATGTAGATTTGCAATCATGTAATAGTACTGTAGTATTAAGCACTGTTACCCACACCATGCTCCATAACGTGAATATGTAGAAATGCCTGTATATGACAGATGTAATCCCCAAAGGCCATTTAGTGCAACTGAGAGAAACATAGACAGTAAACAGGGGAAATGCAGACAACAAAACCTGAATAGCACATGCAGCTGATATGTGAACAGCTGTTTTATAAGCACACACTGCCACGGTTTGAATACTGCCAGTGGTAGTAGTCTGCATACAGAATTATACACCACAACTGTACAGATATGTCCAGACTGTCTATTAAAGTGGCCCATATCTAATGCCTATCAACCTGTCCCCCTGGGAAATCAGTGGGATGATCCCAAATGTATAGGCAGCAAACAGGAAATACAACTGATTGACACACATCTATAACATCAAACCTGGCACACTAGCAATTCCCGAATACCTTATGTGACTAAGAAGCCACGTATGTCCCATTTGCACCCCAACCTGTTAAGCTGTGGTCAGAGTGTGTACAGTAACAGAGTGAGATGTATGTGCATAATACTAATGTGTAATCTGGAACCTTGTGTGGCAACAGTCAGGTAGTGCTAACAAGCATTGCTCCCACAGGTACATTGGATATGAACACTGCGCTCTGAAATACAGACCACTATAACCTGTACTGGTACTGTCCACCCTGGTATTGTAGGGGATCGTGAGTGTTGCAGTTTCTCTGAATAATAAAGTATCACTGGTCACTGTCGGCCACACTGTGCTACATAATATAACTGTAGGAAAGCATGTATATGTGTGTGTCAGGTCACTAAAGGTGGAAGAGGGCAATATTCTAGATATGTCCAGGCATACCAGCATGTAGTCAACACATGGCCAGAGTATGTGCAGAAAGAGTTGGATAGCATAATGCAAAACATCAACCCGGAATCTGGCCGTATGTGTACAAACAGTTAGTCAGTGTTGACAAACATTCCCGCTACAGGTATACCAGGTAAGAGGTGTATACTGCAGCTAAAAAAGCTTCATGTGTAATGATGTTGACAGCCATATCAGTGTCCAATATAGGTCTATAGGGTAGTGTAGTAAGACTTGTAAGGTACAGATAACAGCACTGACTAGGAAAGTAATGTGGAGTACAGGAATATACTACTTGTTAATAGACATCTTTCTCTCCTCCACCTTATCTCCAGCAATAATCAACATACCCACCCTAACTGGTATGTACTGACTCTAATAATGGCTAATCATTTGATAAATATTCTAATGGTTCCCATGCATGTACCATATTGAATTATTCCAACATTGTTGGCATGGTGCCATCAACGTACCTGCATGCTGTTCTTATTACCACTGTGGTCCAATATATGCATGTGTTCTGTTTGCTATGCAACTGTTCCGTATCTGGCATCTGGGTTAATGGGAATATCTATGCATGCTGTTATAACTAACCCGAGAATGTGTTGACTATTACTGATCCTTATATGATGTTGAAATCTAAATACTATATCACGCTTGGAAAGGCCGGTCCCAGTGGACCCACCTGTCCCACCTCAGCTGGCCAAGGCACCGGGCACCAGCATGTCTGGGGCCCAACTCAGCACCTCCCTGTCCATTGGTCCTGCACCACCTTCAGGTGGAACCGTCTCAGGGGATGGGGCTCCCCCCGAGAGTGAGCACAGACAGGCACCTGTCACCCATCGCTAGGTCAGGGTCGTGGTGTGTAGAGCAGCCAATGCCCAGGTTGGTGATCTTCTATGCTAGCTTGAGGGTCATGTGTCATGATTAGAGAGTCAGCCTGGCTCTGCGGCTCAGCCCCCAGCACAGCCACCTTCGGGGCTGTGAAAGTGCAGTGGTGACTGCCCAATGGTGGGGACCTCAGTCCCACTGTTACCACTAGGGGGCTTGTGGGCTTCCGATATCCCAACACCCCTCTGCATCAAGGTGTTTACCCCCACATGTGTCATATACTGCCCCTGTATGCATCTTGTGTGTCTTGTCTGTTAACCTACCCAGACTACCTCCCCAAATATACCTACTACCCCTCCCCAACATCCCACTCCCACCTGAAAAAAAAAAAGGGCAATCCGTTCCCACAAAGAAATCTCGCCCCATACATAGCTGTCCATTTCACACATATGTCCACTGGACACGTAATCTGGTCTAATTGGCATCACAACAAATTTATGTTGTCATCACCCCTCTCACAGGGGTTTGAGTGTCCAAATCTACCTCCAAATTCAGTGTATATGCACTAGCTGCTGCTGTAGAAGAAATAGGCAGCTATGGACCTTCCTTACGCCCTTCCTGCACATCCCTAGCTATTTTCCCTAATGTCTTTCCCTCTTAGTGCCCCCTTTTCACCACTTTCCTATCAATCCTTTCTTCTTTTCTTTTAAAGAAATTAGCGCGGGGGTAAGTGTCAGTAAGCACTTTTAAGCAGCAGTAAGCGGGTTTAAGCCTGTTTGCACAGGGGTAAGCACTGCCTACACAGGTTAAGCAATTTAGAAGTTGACTGAGTGTAAGACACTGTAACCGGAAGTTAGCAGTGCTTAGCTCCACACAAACCCGCTTACAACTGCTTTAAAGTGCCTTAATCATTCTGTATCTAGTGGTCAGTGTTCTGCCCAGCATCAAAATAACCAGCCTCTGCAAGGCTCAAACCCAAGACTTTGCACACCATACACAACATGATTACCACTAAGCCATACCAGATATACATAAACCTGATGTTTTCACAAACATATCATCCAGCACAATCAGTCAACAGTACAGGAAATGTAGTAATATCATACCACACAACCTCTTAATGGAAGAATTCTGGACAAAGTGTGCCAAAATGTGGGTACAAATAAGGA
>NC_056739.1:672774594-672792094 GCF_019279795.1 Protopterus annectens | reverse complement strand
TATATATAGGTACCAAGGGTGCCTGCAGGCAGTTGCAAGGGGGTGCACTTGTACCCACCTGGAACGGGCGGGAGAGAGATTAATTTTCTTTTAATAACTAAAAAAAAAAAATTAAGGGCATTCTTCTTTAAGAACGGTCCCGTAGCTTGCTGGTCCCCATAGGTGCCGGAACCATAGAGCGAGGGTGAGGGAGCGCTCCCCCCACTTTTACAGCTGTAAAACCTAATAGGCGGACCCATGCATGCATTGCACACTAACGTTAAATTTAAACACAAAGTGCACGGAAATGGATTCCACATCAAGTCTGCTGCCAGAGTCACAGTAAGAAGAGATTTTTCCCCTAAGGCTCCGTTTATGTGCTGGAAGGTGAGAGGTCTGTTTTACTTTTAAGCTGCTGAGAGGTCCATTTTACTTTTAAAGTACTGAGAGGTCCGTTTTACTTTTAAACTGTTGAGAGGTCCATTTTACTTAAACTGCTGAGAGGTCTGTTTTACTTTTGACATGACACAACGAGGATTATTTAACAGTTTCCTCTTAATTGAGGAGTAAAGTAATATAGTTTGACTAAAGAATACTTTAGTATGTTTCTACGTACATGAAGGGATTTGTGCGGTTATCTCACTATTTTTGGGAAGGCTAAAGTTTTTATTTTGTTCGGCCAAGCATGGAGGTGTGTAATCTGTAGCAGTGCACACTTGTATGCCTTATTCTCTCCATACTAGTGAGTTATTCTTAATATTTCCATAGTTGACCACAGACAGAGGATAACAACTTAGTTTGTAAGCTTAAAAATAAGTGTAGATCTTGGCCTGCGTATGATGCATGTAGTGGAGAGAATGTGTTTGGTATATGAAGGTTGTCCTGTGAAAAAGGTAGTAGAAGTTGCTTTTTACTGGCCTTTCTGCTTACTAATAAGATCATACTTCTAAAGTGTATCTCATTATGAGGAACGTTACTCATTTGGAGTCTTAACTCCATGTACCTCGCTGTTCTACATTCTATCTGAAAGGGATTGTTGCAGATTCGTTGTCAAGAATTAACCAACATCTATAGGAAATGCTGAATCATTCAAAATAACATTTGTGCATAAAGGTACATTTTAATCATTTTGTGACTTTTCTAGTTGCTAGTATTCTAAGTGTTCCACATTAGAAGAAATGTTTCCACCATTTTGGATATAAAAGGTTGGAGCTATGCTCATTAACTGGCTCTACCAAGTAAGGGAGAAAAAACTGTAGTGACAGTGGTTATTGTAATGTGATTTTGGGATGGGGGCATGTATTGTCTTTTAGTGAAGCAGGTGAGACAGTAAGGTTCCCATAGTTCAGTGTCCTGTATTTCTCCACTCCAGAGTTTTGACACACCCTCATTTTGTCTCCTTTTTGTCTGCTGAGGGTAGTTGTCTCAAACCAATTCCTTACCATTTTCCATAGTCTCCAATGTTTTTCCAAAATGGCTGACATGTTGTTTTCTCTTGTCTCAAAGTATTTTCTGTGTTCATGCTGTGTGCTGCTGTCTGACTGGGGCAGCACTGTGATATTGTTTAATGGGTTGTTATAGTGAAAAACCAGTGCTTGCTGGTATAGAACTGGCAGAGCTAGACTTTGAAGTACTTGGTATTATGTTGCTGTTGTCCTCTTAATTAGCAAGTTTTTTTTGCTAGTTCATTAAACACTAGTGGTGTCTAGCTGTTCGGTAGCTAGTAAAATCAGTTGTTAATAAGTTTGTATGGCATAACACTCTGGTGATGTAAAGCTCCACAGGAACTTCTTTTCTTGGCTGTTTTTTTACAAACTTCCTTCACTTTATTTGTGCTGTGTTATTAATTTAAAGATGGATAGTAACTGGTTCTAAGTTTTCTTGCGTATATTTGAGACAAGAATATAATCTTACAGAAGTGCTCCAGATCTAAATTGTTTTGGGCTCACTACTGACAAGGGTACAAAACAGCACCAGTATGATAGGTCCTTAGGAAAGTACAAGGCTTGCTGCCCTTGTGGGCCATTTTAAACCTCTCAATTTTCCTTTTTGGTGTTTGAATTAACTTATCAGTTTTGGTGTTTGGTCTTCTCAGTCCCATGGTTGAGTAATATATTACTTATAGTGAGTAACTGGTTTCATACTATAAATAATTTGAGGGGACCCATGCACGGATAAAACATTTGAGCTGCATCTGTGTCCATTAGTATAGGAGACAGTCCTGGAGTAAATTGTTTCCCATCTATAGAACTAGCAAGGGATTCTAATTTTTATTTGGATGTCATAATATACCTCTCGACCTCTTGGCACAAAAAAAAACGGACAGCCAAAAATGTGATGCAAAGCCCCCAAAATTGGGACAAATTTTAAAAATTGCTGTCATAAACTTAAAAAGTTGCTAAATAAAAGGTGTTGGCATGCATTTTCTGAAAGAAATAAAGTCTGAAACTCAAGTGTCTGTCATTTAGTGAATTCACTTCTCACTAACTTGCCATGAAAGTCCAGAAAATCCCAAATTTTATGAGGACTAGATGAAAAATGAGGCAAAATCTGGACATTCTGCAAAAATGTGGACAGTTGAGAAGGTAGACTAGAGTTTAGTTTGTGTAATGAGGTTAAGGAAAACCATTTGCAGAGTAACTGTACATGGCATGGTGGAAGGACAGATGTGCAGAGCAATGAACAGGAGATGGTGGAGCTAAGGCATGTGTTTAAACAAAATTGCATTACAGACTAATCAGATTGGCTTTAAATACTATGACTTGATTTTGCAGTGAATGGGTATGTGACTTTAGAAAATAGGCTATACAGTTTCTAATGGATGCAGGTGCTGGTGGGTTGGAGTTGATTCTGAATCCTGGGACAGTGACATTTGATGCTAAACAGTTACATTTCACAATTTCAGCAGTGGTGCATAGTTAGGAGAGTTTGTAGGCAAGATGCATATTTGGTCTGGAGACTTTTCAGAAGTTGATAAGCAGATCTGTGGTTGTCTAATCCTGGACACACTGCACTTTTAAATTGGGCTACTTTCTCTATGTTAAGTCTCCAACAACATATGCTTTCATCACTACATTTTCTCTGTAGATTTCTATTAAGAGTGTGAGAGAGATTAGAGCTGAACAGTGGGGCATTTCAGTGCTCCGGAAGTAAGGAGAAAACTGCCATCTCAAAGAGCCAGATGGACCTAGGTCAGTTTATTTAAATGGGTAGCTTAAAAAGACATGAATAAAGTGTAAGGCCAAAGTCTTTGAAAAGATCTAAAATTGTTCTGATGGGAACTGCTTCAGACAAACTCAAGGGTGTACATCTGGGTGAAGCAAATATGTTACTGTAATGGAAGGGACTGAAAAGGCTGTACAAATAAAAAGAAAATCTTGCATTATGGAACTCTGACACTGCTCAGTAATATTCAACTGTTTAATGATGTAAGCAGGTTTTTTTTACCTATAAAATTTCCTACCAATGTTTCTTTACTATTCATTAAGAAGAGCCTTTTATCTTAAGAAGTTACTGTCTCCAAGTTTCATACAGCCCAATATGCTACATAAAGACGTTGCTTTGTCTTGATTCTTGTGAAATAACTAAAATACTTTACACTTCTGATGCTCCATATTGTGCCTTGATGACCTGGGCTGTGCATGAAAAGGGTCTTTAAGCATGTGCACCAACCTGGTGAACAAATGGATATGTTTGAGATTATGCTTTTCACTACTGAGCCTGGATTGGTCAATATTGATCAGTGCACTGCACTAGTAAACCAATATAGGTAAAATGCAAAAGGATATACCATTATGATCTGCTACCACTGTCACTGGACTATCTTAGTTTTTATTTACTCAAGAAGAAAGGAGGAGTGGTTTGGTCATTAAAAACAGACTAAGAAGCTTTTTGTAAAAGCATAAACAAGTGCACAGAATCTCTTTTGTTAAAGAACCTTAAGTGCTTTATGCTTGTACTATAAAATTTTGAAGCTGAGATTTGGACAGCATAACCATAGCTTTCAATCACTTACCTACAGAACCAACAGGGGCAGTCGGGGACACTTAACTCACATTATGTCAATGCCTCAAAATAATCTTAACATGCATTTTCAGCAGAAAAGTCTAAATAGAATTGTCAATTGTAATCCATTATATTTTCACCAAGATGGTCAGTTTTCAGAGGGATTGAGCTAAATTTTGAACTAAAAGTAGGGACAGCTGAGGTGTCTGATCATATAACTGATGCTGTTTGATCTTGACAAAATTTAAGTAAGCATGTTTGGTCATTTCAGTGCACTCTTGCACTTCAGAACAAAGGAACAGTTAAATATTTTAAGCATGCCGGTTTGAAGTGCTGAGAGGTGTGTGTGTGTAATGCCCCAGTTACTTATGGGTGGTCATTAAGGATTACTCAGGCTCAAACCCTGAGCCTTAGATACAGGAGCCTGCATTCTCTACTGACAACACTACTTCTGATCCGGGGAGCTTGATCTGTTCCTCTTAAAATTAGTGGTGTTCTGGCAAATCAGTGAGAATGGAATTCACTAAATAATGATAGCCCTTTAAGCTTGTCTTCCTATCTTTTTTGGAAACACATGGTAACACAAAACACCATTTTAGAATGTTCTAAGATTATACAAGCAATATTTAAAATGTGTCCCTGGTTTTGAGCCTTTGTCCCAGCCCCCCCCAATAAATTTTGGCTTTTACCAGATGTCTTCAGTTGTGAAATTGAGAGATTTAGTTGTGTCAAGTAGATGGTGCAGTGGTAGTGTTATCACCTCACAGCAAGAGGTTTTTGGCTTAATTCTTGGCTGGGGTGCCTTCTGTGTGGAGTCTGTATGTCCTCCCTGTGTTTGTCTGGGTTTCCTCTGGGTGCTCTGGTTTCCTCCCATATTACAAAGACATGCTGGAGCACTTCTCCCTGGGCCTCTGCTGAAATTTGGTTTTGTTCCAAGTTGGACTTTCCTGGTAAACAAATGTTAAATAAATGAAACATTTTGCTGAGAGTTTCAGGTGAAGTGAAGTTTAGTGCTGCTTATTCTGAGTCTGTTTGCATTGTTAGTAGCACAACAGGTAGTAGCCTTACTTTTGATGCAGAAGGCTGTGGGTTCTACTCCCACAGTATGCATGTGGATCGCTGATACTGTAATGTGTTGTACTTTAAAGGGTGTGGATGCTGCAGTCCTGTGAATGTCCTCCTTTGGACGAATTACCTAGTAACTATGAAGCTGTTATCAGTTTGTCATCCATTCCCTATTGCAATATTACTAGCTTATCATTTTTTAATGTAACATAGGCAATTTATTCTTTGAGGGCAGCAGACACTGAATTTGTAGATGGAACAATGAAATATAAAGTTGTTTTCTAGCAACAACCTCTTCATTAGTTTCAGATATCTTTAATGTGGAGTTATTCAGATGACTTTTACTTCTGCAGAGATTGTGTACATTGACTGATATTGGTGGATTGTAATGGCAGACGTCTGAGTGGCCTTTTATGGTTGAAATGTTCTGAATTGGGCAGTTTGTCTTTATTGGTTCGTATGTTTTGTTTCATTGCTTAGTGGAAAAATGTTCAAAACTATAAATTGAAAACACTCTAACAAGTGGGTGCTGTATTATATAAGGGATATAATTCAATTTATATATTATAATTAATACAATAAGTAAGGTGAATCAAAGAACGTTTGCATGGCTCTAAAAAATGTGTGCAAGGGCCTATGGTTTGAAAACAGCCCAAAGGTAAACTTAACCTGCCACTGGCCAGATGCATTTTCTTTGAATGTGAGTTTCAATGCTGTTTCAGTGAATGTGAGTTTCAAAGGCAGAGAGGTTTTAATGCTAAGTCTGTTTTCATTGTAAGATTATTGCTTTGCTTAGGTTTAATAGATGTCTATCAGTGTTTGTGCTATAAAATTTTAAATAAAAGTTGTAAATGAAATCCAAATATCTGTAATCATTGTAGAAGTAAAGCATAAAACAGTATGCACACTGAGATATTTGAACAGTGTATATGACAAATGGGGAGAAATATCCAAGTAATAGGACACTGGAATAGCTGCGTGGGTGGTTTGGGCTGTGCAGGTGGGGGTGCGGGTGGGGGTGGGTGGAGGGGGTGGGGCTGCGTGGGCGGGGCTCTGGGTTTACACCCCCTGCAAAAAATCCTGTGGGCTCCCTTGATAGGTACATACACATATACACAGACAAAAGGTATTAGTAGCTATACATATGTAGAAGTAGTGTGGAAGTACTGGATGCAAAGTGTATCCCTCAGCCGCAAGCCCTGTAACTGGTACCTGTGAAATGTGTAGTGTGGCAACCATTCCCACAAATGAGAATACTTACATTAAACATATACCCACTCACAATTCAAAGGACATGACACAATAATGTATGCCATTACGTACAACACATACATTTTGAAATATGTAATCAGTGATGAATGCAAGGGCCACTCACAACAGTAGATGCAAGCAATGTGGATATATAACATACTATGCTGTCCAGGCCAAGGCCTTCAATTAGTACAACAGTAGACAAAGGATCTGCCTTCAAATTAAGTAACAATTAACAATTACAGATGTAGTTCAGCAGCCTCCAATTACACCCTGTAGTCAAGCCCTAGGGGGAAATGTATTAGTTGTGGTAATGTCAATGTATCTGTCACATGTATGGACCCTGACCAACCTATTTTGTGGGAGTCCACGATATGACTGGGATGACAGCAGGAATGCCAGCAGTAAATAATGATAGGCCATTACCTAACAACCCCTAACTGTATCACAACAGGACAAAGCCTGTCATATATGTGGAGGACAGAGGCAGGAACACAGGGCCATATTTGCAATATTGCTGTTACACACCCTGGAAATTGCTGGTGTTACAGGATTTGTTGCAACATATCCTTATGCAGGAATAAGACATCAGAAACACAAATGGATGTAGCCATGTACTGATAGCATGCAACAGACAGACTGCCAGTGATATATGTAGGATAAGACCTGTGTGGTGCACAGACAAAACAAACAGACAATCCACTGGCCATCATGTGGCTAGGCCCACAGTTGAGAGCTATGCAGACAGACTGCATTCCATCCTAAACTACTATGTACACACAAACACTGCAAGACCAGCAATATACAATGCACATAACAACACTACTCACTCTGTCTGTAGGTCTGGAACCTCATACAAATGTGTAGCTAGCCTGTGTCTGCAAGTCCGGCTGTAAGAGGTATTGCAACCTACTGTCTGTAACACTGCTGCCCACATACAGGAAGGGTGCCCTCCATACTGGAAAGGTTAAGGGACAACACTCACATGAGTCAGTATTTTATAGTACTGGGTTGCCATGACAGTGGTTATCTGAAGTACTACACAGCAGGCTGTATGCAGTTAGCAACTGTTGCACACTGATTAGTGCAGAGCCCATCACCTGATAATGTGCATCACCTACAAAAGCCATGCTGCAATCCATTCAAACCAGCTCAATCACTCTAGTAGCGACACACACACACACACACACACACACACACACACACACACACACACACACAAAAAAAAAAAACAACAGAAAGCTGTCACAGCTGTCAGAAAAAAAATGTACAGGTATGTAAAACATATATGTATTTAACTGAATGTTGTATGTGGTATAGAATAATAGGATATATGATGTGGAATGATTTATATGTGCCATCTGTAGTTGTCCCTGTAATGATGTTCTGGTGAACAACTGCTCTGGCAATACTGTCTGTCCCTGTAGGCAGTGGGACATACCTGCCAACTGTGCAGATCAGCAATGAATGACAGAGATGTAAGCCATAATATCTGTGTTTGGTATGTTAGTGTAGGCAATAGCTGGTGGTGGAAGTACTGCCATCATGATAGACACATGGGTGTCAGAGCACACCACTTGCAGGACAGTCATGTTAATGTGTAATGTAGCATGCACAAATGCCATAGGTGTATAATAGGCTTACCAGCAATCTCTCACCATATATACCACCCTAACGTTAGTCTTTGTTCATGTGACACCTCTTTCATTCACACCTGCAGCAAGGCAGAACAGTGCAGCTGTGAATGAAAGAGAGTTACAGAATGTGGACCAGATATATATAGAGTGGCACTGACAATGGCATGCAGGAGAAATAGTCTGTAACAGGCCAGCAAAGATAGTGTCCCCATAGGGAACATGGCTACAAACATATAGCACAAAGCGTGGTACAAACATATAGCACAAAGCATGGTACAATACAACATATGTCCCAATGGTAGGTAAGCTGTCGACATACCAATTGCATTGTGTGAATGGTTTGTTGCAGCTGATATGGTGGGGGGAGACAGAGATATGTATTAAGAACTAGGGTAACCCTGCTGTATGAGTTGCTCAGACCTGTTTCCATCTTTATGTCTTCCAGGGAAAATGGCTCACACCCAATTGCCACCATTCAGTGCCAAAGAAATTGATGTAATTGTTGAAGATATGATACAGTACTACCAACTACTGTTCGGCTGGACAGCCCATGATCAGCAGGAGAGGACCGCCCTGTGGAACGATCTAGTCCACAGGGTCAATGATGTCAGCCTGCAGAACCGCAGCTATGAGCAGGTCCAGCATCACTGCTCTGAGCTGCTTCGCCATGTATGTTGGCATGCAGCTGCCATATGGGGGGACCACCTCACAACGGGGGGGCAAGTCATCCATCCACCCCTCACCAATGTGAAGGAGCTTCTCAGCAGCCTTGTGGCACCTGCCCACCTGCAGAACCAACAACTGGCAGGCAGCATTGTGGAGGTGGGTGCCACCAACACACTGGCTGAGGAATGTGCAGGTAAGGCCCAAGGGCACATCAGTACACCACTCTTGTGTATGCATCCACATCTCTACAAGTATATCATGCATATCTGTGATGTCCTATACATAGTCTGTTGCTGTGAAGTAGTAATAAACAGTTGTGCATAAGCTGTAGTATTGTGGACTTCTGCTGTTGATGTACTGTAATGCTGCACTTACCCTTTACAAATGCCACAGCTGTGGCCACTGACATCAACTTTCTCACACTCTTATGTAGGTCCCTCCAGGATACCACCAAGGCAGCAGCCTGTAGCCGGTGAGTATGGTTCATGTTCATGCTTGACAATACACCGGGCATGTAATAGCTATGGGATATTCCATGCACACATCTAACACACCTACCCATACTGCATGCTGTACACATTCACGTTTTGTTGCTGTGAAATGCACTGCATCACAGTAGAAACCATGATGGGGTATCGGAAGGGTACATCAGACACATGCAAGATAACTAACATCCTGTCATTGTGAAATGTGTCCACAGAGATGAGAAGTATGGCAGGACACATGGCCGACAGTAGGGACATGTGTGAAACAACACCCTCATGGCTGTATCTGCACACAATCAGGTTAAGTAACTGTGGCAGACATAACCCTTACCCCACAGCAATAGTGACAGCAGTGTGTGCATGCCAATGGGTGTGCACATGAGTAGACCTTGCAACCATGCAGAGTTGTGGGACATGTGTAGGGCACCACCCATAGCCATGGTAAAGTCTGGTGGTTGCCAGTGTAATAGTGTTGTATTTGTCATATATGCACCACTGATGTTGTGATCTGTAAAGCAGACATCAGGCATTCACAAATGACATCTGTTCACATATCATCCTGGGTATGAGTTGCTCTAACACATAGGGGCTGTGAGCATTGGAGCTGACATAACTGAGACAGTATTACATATGCAGCAATGGTTTGTAGACCTGTGAGGTATGGTGCACATTACAAGGCAGGGTGCAGAACAGGTTCACAGTAACACTTTGTACATGGGTGCAGTGTTATCAAGGGGAAGGGCCATCACCTACCAACACAGCCCATGCATCATACACATGTATACTGGCGCTAGCATGAAGTCATTATAGTTGCACTGTATGCTGAGTACCATATGTAATGCATGCTGACAGAAGGGTAATGGGAGGACCATGTGTACAAAACTTGTGCAACCTCACATGTAGGTGTGTGTGGGGGGGTGGGTGTGTGTTGATTGTGTCTGTAAGTGCAGTCTGATGAAGTATAGTGTGATCGATGCATGTCAAATGTGTGTGTACATGTGTGTCTGTTTGTGTGGGTGTCCAGGTATGCACATGTGATAGTGGGGTTGATCACATGGCAGTACTCCTCCTTGGGATTGTGCTTTACATGTACATGGAGTGACACATGAGACACCAGGACAACCTGTCTGATATGTGAACACAGGACAGCTGATAGCATAACAAGGTCTGTAGCATGGAACATGCATTGGGAGGGAAAGTACACACCAGGTATGCACATCATATTGCCAGCAGCAGATAGATAACTGGCTACCCACGTATGCTGCACTACTAATGAAATGGGGAATTACCAGATCACACCAGTGAGTGTATCCAGATATTACTGTTGCCCACATGATGGGTTGATTGTGCAGCAGATGTGGCATGGACTGAGCAAGACTGTAGTATGAGACTCCGGTGTGTGACATATTTAGTGAATGTAGCAGCCGGAACCATATAGGGGCCATGTACACCATGACTGAACATACACAGGGTAATACTGGATGACAGCAGTGAGGCCATATACAACCTACTCCACTCAAGTCAGGGAGGTGATGGAGTAACAGGTCATGTGTTGTGATCATACGTGTAGGCATGGAGAGGAATGATGTGTTAATGGGTAGTATTAATGAGTGTATGTTAGCAAGTGCCATGCAGGATGGGGTACATATGTAACTGAATGTGGGACTGTCTGTAAACCTAGGGACAAGAGGTAGTAAGGTGGACTGTCAGTGTGTGTGGATGTACGTGTGTGTGCACGTGTGTGCGCATGTGTGTGTGTGTGTGTGTGTGTGTGTGTGTGTGTGTGTGTGTGTGTGTGTGTGTAAATGTGTATACTGTTATGCAATACTGTACAGGTCTTAAAGTGTATGTTTGTTTCCCCCACAGGTGGTGAGGTGAGTCAGGGTCCCTCCTGCATGCAATCTGAGGTAGGTGTCCATACAGACACTGATGATGATGATGGTGATGATGGTACTGTTGATGCACAGGTGGAGTTGTCAGAGGCCGACACTGTGCCATCATTTGTCATCACCCTCCTAGCCACCCCAAGCCTGCACACAGTTATGGTGCCCCTACAAACCCCATCACAAGTGGCCATAGCAGAGGGACAGCTGGCGGTTGGTGCCAGTGACCAGGAAAGTGTGATATCCATGCCAACTGTGTCGGGTCACAATCAGCATAGCCGGATGTGCAGCAGGGCAACACATCGGCAGATGTACAGTGGTGCTTGTGGGAGGGCCACTGGTCATCATGCCCCTGGTAGAGGCGCCACAACTGGTAACACCAGGAGCATGTTTCAGGCCATAATGGATGCACAGGCACATATGGAAATGTACACCAGACAGGGCCTGAGGCTGCAGATGGCTGCTTTCTCATCTGTAAGTGGCAACATCCGTGAACTTGCTGCTGCCCTCCGTGAAAACACCAAGGTCATGGATAGATGGTGGGGTCAGATGGTGGGCCTCCTCGACCGTGGTATGTCCATGCTTGAACATGTGGTGGGAGTGGTGTGATGGCTGCGTGGACATAGGCCAGAAACACCAGCAGCTGGTGGTCAATGTGGACGTGCTAGGACACAAAGCCGCATTTGTAGTGGCAGAACCAGCCCCAGCACACAACTAGGGGTGCTGTCCGCACCACACCACAGTAGGCCTCATGCACATGGCCCTGGCCAGTCCCAGGCAGGACATGGTTCCAGCAGACATCTGTCATCATCAGGGGAGAGTAGCACTTCAAGGTCTGTACCTGCACATGCCCATGGAACCCCTGGCAGGCACAGTCAGCGTGTCCATGGTCGGAAGTGGTGAACTGCACACCCTGCCAGGTATCATCTGCAGCTGTCCAACAACACCTGTATAGGGCAGCCACATGGCAGAACTGTGTGTATGCATATCCACACACTATGCAACCACACCTAGGGCAACCCCATACAGATGCACATCACATCACCATGCCCTAATCAATGAACTAAACCCCTCACCCACACACATGGTGACAAATGAACACCCTCGACCTCTGGCAAGCCAGCAACACACCCTGTGCATATGATGATACCTGAGCCACATCCCTGTTATCCATAACATTGACGCAGGGACAGACTAATATGGTTCGGATGCACGCGGTGACTGTAATAGAGTGCTGCAATGTACTGCAGTGTAAGATGTTGTCAGGGGGTAATGTGTAATGCATACATGTCAGGTAGTGTAGCCATGCAGCTATGATGCATTTCAGCTGTTAGTAACACTGATTGATTATCTCCATAATGTTATCCATTTGTGTTGTAGGTGTACATGTGTCAGCAGGAGGATGATCTGCAGTCATATTCCATAAGGGTTATGGCACTGTGGTGATACCATGACCATGACATATCTGGTGTACAGTTGCACACATGTCACAGGTTTGAATAACAGTTATTGCCTGTGCCACATTGACAGGTGACCTGCTGGTACATGCATAATCTGCATGCTTAAGTCAACCCATCCACATACACACACATCCTTACTTGGCAACACTGTGACTAGACCCCTACGTAGGTATGTAGTGTTACTGAACTGTGTGGCTTTCATTGCACACACCACACCTCATTTAGGGTGAAGTGTGTACCAGGTTACATGTTACATGCAGAACATCCACAGACATGTACAATATGGTAATGGGGATTTAATGTTTGTATATGGAGAATACATAGTGTGTCATACCATCATATACACATTGACAGACACATAAAAGGCAGACACACATCTTAGAGACCTGGGCTTATTGTTGCTAACTAACTAGTCCATGGGCCCAGTGTGTTACAGGTAGGCGGCACACAGCACATGCATAACTAGGCTGTATCCTGTTATCAGTTACCTGTATTGTTGATGGTGATAGTGGTCACCAGAAAGTGGTATGTGCGACATATACTGGGTGTACCATGGTGTAATGACAGTGTACACAGCACCCACATCCCTAATGGATATTGTACACACTGGAACCCATCATGATACTCTGACATACCCACTATCACACATTGCCCACAATGGCAATACAACCCATTGTATATCACAACAGTGGTACCACAGGGATATGCATGTAATGCACATGCCACAGGCATAGTAAGGTGTTGCATTGCGATGCCTCACCTATGGGCAAGGACAACACTGTCTGTACTACTGTGTGGCAATGTGTAGTGTAATAGGAGTATGTGGCCTCGGAATGGTGTACCCTACAGATATGCAGACATGCACACATACACACACTTGACAGACCTCAATGGGTTTCCCATGCCTATCGACCCATTTTTACAACACTGTTGTGCTGGTACTGCAAGGCACATGTAGCTGTTAGGTAGAGGAGTGTAACATAGTACATGTCATGTCCAATACAGCAGCGGCCACATCTGACTATGGCAATGGGAGTGGAGGTGATTGTGAAGGTTGCCATGGAATTTCCAACTACAGGTGTACTAACACACAAATAATGATATCCTCAGTAATGCACATGTACATGTGTCAATACTGTTTTGCATTGCTGCAGGTGGTCATGGCTGTGTACCTGGCTACTGTTCATGGAGGGATTGGATGTGTAGGGGTGTATACATTGGTATCATGCCACCTGCCATGTGCCAGCAGGCAATCTATCGACAGACACCACGTTAGTGATTGGCAGGGTGAGAGTGACATGCATCAGCCAATCCTCTGGGTACCTTCTGCACATGGCCACTGAGGTGATCCAGTTGACATGTATGCAACATGTATTACAACACATGGTTAGTGTCTGTGATGGAGACCTGCACCCAAGCATGTTCATTTGACTGTGGTAGTGTAGTGTAGGTACCTGTGGCATGTGACCCATACAGGGTGATGTCTCCTATATGTGACAGGTAGCACACAGCTGGCCACACATGTCAGTGTCAATCAAGCATAGGTTGTCTGTAGGTATCCTAGCTGGATACCTGCCATCTGCACATCTGTAGAGGGACTGCAGACATCAGTTTGGCGAGTAGCTATGCAGTAGGATGAATGTGTCAACAGATGGTTGTTTGACAACAATATGTATGCCATTATTACATGTTGTAAGCCCTCACTAACATGTGCTGTACAGACGGTACTCTACAGTTACATTCCACATGTCTGATTATTATCCAGTAGGGGATATATACGGTGACACAGTCCACACACCAGGAACATGACAGTGAGCCCTCAGAGTGCAACTATGCCCGCAGGTGTGCTTGTTGTCAGTAGTAATGTTAGCACTCTACCCTTCCCTGGGACAGCACTGTCGACAATAGTAACACCATGTTACACTACATGCTAGTGTGACAGCATGTAACCTGGGTTGCTACCCCTGCATGTCACACATTCACACAGATAACAGTACTGTGCAGGTCTCATATACGTGTGTGTCCCAGACATGACACTCAATACCCTTTGCTACTGTAATGACAGCACATAGATGCATGTAGTGTACATGGCAGTACATATACATATTACAGATGTCATTTCCTAGGCTTTGACATAGCCTTGTATGTTACACAGAGATAGCCTCTGTGTAGACGATATGCTACAGAGTATAGCTGGAGGATTTCTAGACGGTTAGCATAGGCCATCTGTTCTAGGCCTGTGATTCTTATAGTGAGGTATTTCCACTGCCTTCCCAGCTGTTGCAGCTGTCTTGCGAGGTACATACCAAATGGGGCGTTGTACTCTATACTGGGTGTAATGAGGGGATTAGTACAGTGGGACAATTGACCCCTTTTTTCTGGATGTAAAGCCCTCAGTGATGAAGTGTGCTACATAGAAGGATTTCCTTACTGTTCTGGCAATGTGGTTAATGAAGGTGAGACCACTGTCCACCTGTGTCCCTATGTCTGTCAGCACACTTTTGGTGTTTAATGTGGTAATTCATGGGTACATGGTATTTCCAAAGGGGATAACTATACATTACTTGGCATTAAGCTTGAGCTTATGGCTCTGGCACCAAGCATCTGTTTCTGTAAAGCCATGTTGTAGGATATCCACATCATTTGGGGATGCAATAATGGCTCCCAGTTTGCAGTCATCTGTGAACTTTGTTAGTCAGAGTTCCATAGTGTTGGCCTGTACTTCAGGGAAGTAGATGCCAAACAAGGTCTGCTCCAGGACTGACCCTGAGGTACTCCAATTGTCACTTGTCTGGAGCAGGGATTGGACATGGCTACTTTTACAGTCTGGGTTCCGTCAGTAAGTCAGTTGGCAACCCATCGAGTGCCGCAGGTGTTTATGGCCAGCTTCATAAGTTTAACTATGTCTCTAGAGTGAGGGATGTTGTCGAAGGCCTTGGCCAAGTCCAGATGAACTGTGTGGACCACCTTACCCTCTTCCACAGCTCCGGAGGCTGAATCAAAGTAGTCAATCAGGTTCACGAGCCCAACTTGGGTGAGGCCCAGTGTTTGCTGGTTGCCAATGTCTTTGTTTATAAGTTGCATGATAATGCTTTCCATGCCCTTGCAGATCAGGCTCGCCAGACTGATGGGATAGTAGTTCCCGGGATCCAAGGTGGATTCCCCCTTGTGGAGTGTGATAACTGTAGCTGTGCACCACTCAGTGGGATAGAAGCCTGAGGAGAGGCTATGATTTAACATAGCACTTAGGTGAGATGCAGGGTTATTTTGTAGTTCATGTAGTACACAGCCCGAGATGTCATCTGGTCCCATGGATGCTGTATTTATGGCAGTGGATACGGCGGTTTCCACCTATGTGGCCATGATTACTGAAATTTGTCAACCTTTTGTTACTGAGATGGGCCCTTTAGGGGGTGAGAGAAGGCTGAATGTGGCACTAAATTGGTCTGCCAGATATTAGCAAACTCCTTTGAATCAGTATATTTAATGCTATTCTGTTGTAGCTCAGAGCAGTTCTGAGCATTGTCGTTTAGATCCTGGATATAGCTATAGAATGTCTTGTGGCTGTCTTTGAAATCTATGGCAGTTATATTTATGTAACAAGCTGTGGTGGATTTTGAGGGATATCATCTTCTTACTGAGACTGGTAAGGGAGCAGTTTGCATTTTGGGATTATCCTTTTTTCTGCAGCAGTGTCTTCCTTCTGTTGTATAGTTTGTTCATGGCAGTGGAGAATAAGATTGGCTTCCTTTTTTGGAGAGCAGTGTTTCGGTTCTATTTGGGATGGCACAATTCATGCACAAGTGGATGTGCCCATAGTATACAGTGCTTTAGTGTAGGATTCACCAGTTGCACTTTCAGCGCCCATCTCCATGGCATTGGAGTGGATTTTTATGGAGGTTTCCTTATTGGCGGGTGGGGGTGGGATGTGGATGTCAACGGTGATTACCTTATGGTCAGACCTGACCTATGAGGGGTTGACAACTGGTGTGGAGCATCTTACTCCCATGTTGGTAATGACCAGGTCTAGGATATTGGAGACCCTGGTTGGACAATGGATTAGTTGATCCAGTGGGTTGGAATGTATGACTTCCAGGAACCGTTGGTAAAGGGTGGTGGTACACAAGTTGCTTTCCCAATTAATGACAGAGTATTTAGAATCACCCAGTATTATGGTGTTTGGTTGTATCTTAGTATTGTCTAGTAGTATGTTTATAACAGTGTAGTAAGAACCTTGGGCCATGGAATGGAATCTGTAGTAAGCTACAATTTGGATTGCAGTCTTACCTAAGTGTTAGTTGCATCTGGGGATTCTCAGATGCATTGTGTTGGAAACTGGGCTGGAGGAGTGAATGACCTTGGTGAATATGGACACTCCTCCACCTGTAGTGTTGTGGTCTTGGTTTGCTGCCCAACATGTGTGTTAAGGGTTGTAGGCAGGTATTACAGGTGTGCTCTCTGGAGTGTTGAACCAGGTCCCAGTTACTGAACAGATATCAATGTACCCCATATGTAGGTGTGGCTCAAGAGAATGCCTTTTTAGGTTTAGACTTCTAGCATTGACATGCCCTTTGTAGCCCACTGCTATCACTCCATAGTTACTATCAGTGGCCAATATGCAGTGTAGTACCCACATATCGGCTGTTGCCGAGGCATGTGTGTGTGTATGAGACATGGTTGAGAGTGTGCTCTGGGTAATACTGGGGTTGCTAACTGTGATTGCCTGGCCTTGATGTCACATGTATGGATATGGCTTTGCACCCCAGCCTCTCAGCTATTTCACATCTGTTATCCCTGTACAGTGGACATTGTGATATATAGGAGGGCCACCATATAAGAAATATGCAAAACCCACTCCACATTGGCCACACACTCACAACCACCTCTACATAGGATATGAGTTACACACACACACCTGTCATGTCTGGGATTAGAACACCTGTCTAACTACTTTATCACACAACAGCAGTATGCAGTTACAGGACACACTACAGAGATTACTGGGATACAACCTTCCCAGCGGTGTATTTCTAGGTGGGTGACATCAGCAGCCTTGCCAAAGCTGAGTA
>NC_056739.1:672764594-672772094 GCF_019279795.1 Protopterus annectens | reverse complement strand
GGGTTACCCATAGGCCACATTCAGAGGCCATAGTACAGCATTTGTTTGTGTTTATCTACACCTGTCCTGCTGGCTGTGACTGTTGTTGGGTATATGACCCCCCCCCCGACTGGCATGTGTGAGTCACTTATCTTGTGGGTGTCCCAGTATTGAGGGTGGTGCTGCAGGCTGCCTATGTCAGATACAACATAGTACACTCCCTACACATGGTTAGGCACAGGTAGTGTAATGTCTATCCCTTTTACTGTATATGAGAGTCAGAGAGAGAGGTGTTATTTCCTGGGTCCCTCCTGTGGTAGTGTATGTGCTATGCGCTGCCTCTTTGCCAAGGCCAGGGCATACTGGGCTTGCCTCCTTCTGCCTACTGGGGCAGGCTCAGGTTGTTCCTCCTCTGAGTCACTCTGCCTGTGTAGGCCTTGGCAATGGTGAGGAGGCTGTGTGGCCCTGCACCATGCTGTTTCTGCTGCAGCTGTTTCCGCAGGATCATATTGTGTAGCATGGCACATACAAGGACAATTTGGGTACATGTAGTTGGTGAGTACTGCAAGGCTCCACCGGATTTGTCCAGGCACAGGAACCATGACTTGAGCATCCCAAACACACGCTTTATTATGATTCTTGTTTGTGTGTGTGCCTCATTATGGAGTTCTTGTTTGAGTGTGTGTGCATTTTTGATGGGTGTCATCAGCAACAGCTCCAGTGCATATCCAGCATCTCCCACTAGGTGACCGTGTGGGATGTCCTCAATGGCAAATCTCTGGTACAGCTGCGTCAGATGCCAGATGTGGGAATTGTGATAGCTCCCAGGGCAGCCAGCACACATGTTCATTATTATGCCCTGGGCATCGCACACAACCTGGCATTTGATGGAGGGGAAGCCCTTGCGGTTGATGTAGACCCTACCCCATTCACTGGGTGGTGCTTTGATGCATATGTGCATGCAGTCTATTGTACCCACTACCTCAAGGTATTCTGCTATTTGGTGGAAGAGACGCATATTGCTGGCTAATGCCTCACGGGTGATGGGGAAATATACGTGCTCACCGACATGTGCTGACATGGCATACAGGAACTGGTGGAGTACCCTGGATGCTGATACCTGTGAAATCCCCATCATATCCCCAGCTGGCCTTTGGAAGGTACCTGTAGCTAGTATTCTTAGGCCTACACATACCTTGGTATCCACTGGGATGGGTTCCCCTCTGTTAGTTCTGTGTGTGAGGCGTGGCCGGCTCAGTTCAACAATTTGCTGTAGGAGGTCCCTGTCCACCCTATAGTGCTCCACTATCTCCAGTTCATGTAGCCCTTGGTAGGTTACCCTTGGTCTGTACACTCTTCTCCGTCTCCTCACCGTGGGTTGCTCGGCAGCATTCACATCCTTACCACCCTCAGCCTCTTCCGCAAGTTCTATGATAGCTATTGCAACCCCTAACATTTTGCTGTTATGAGTGTTAAAAGTTCCCCGCTTGTTTACACCGGTGGTGTAGAGTGTGGGAAAAATCAGAGGGGTAGGTGCTTGCATAGTTATAGTAGTGTTCTGAGCTGGGCTGGTCTGCTGCCTGTGTAATTGGCTGGTTCTGATACTTTTCACCTGGCAGCTAAGCTAGTAATCCTTGATTACCTTCCTACTGCTGTTTTCCCTTCCCATTGCCCTTCTGTTTAAGCCTGTTTGCACGTCGCACAAACAGAGTGCTCAAATGTGCCCAGTGCTGCTATTTCCTGGTTTAACTTATTTTTTCTTCCTGTAAAACCCAACGCGTGGCACACACACCAACTTATACTTTGTAAAGAGTGCTAGGCAGTGGCGGCTGGTGATTTCAAATCAAAGGGGGGCTTCAGGAGACAGTTGAATGGGTGGGGTCAATGGGAAGGGGTGCGGCCAACTAGAAAGGGGAGAAGCTATGATCAAAACTACAAAAACTGTAACTTTAATTAAATACGCTGCCCTGGGTGCCAAACCATCATTATGAGAGTCCAATCAAGACAAAATGAAGTGTAAAAGAAAAAAAAATATTTCAATGCATTGGCTGCATGACAGCTTACTTAATATCTAGATGGAAACAAAAAGATTGTGAGGCATGAAAAAATAAATTACTTTTTAAATACATTACTGGAATGTCAATCAAAATCAAGTATAAGAAAAACAAGCAGCACTCAACTCAAACCACTTCTCCTTGCACTGCAGTTCTAATTATAATTTATATTCAGCTTTATTAAAGTACCAAGTAACATGCTAAAAGTTGCAATCTCTGTGATACCCACACTTATAAAAATGTTTCTTATCTAAAAAAGACCTGCTGTCTGAATAACTATCTACTTGTTTCATGGGGGAACATGATCAAAGTAAAAAATGAAAAGCAAAGAAGAAACAAGCTCAAGATACATTGCTTATGGGATTACTGCACAGGTTATGGACCACACATGATAGATTGGCATTCTGTTTAGTTTACAGGTAAAGCCTGCAAAGATGACTGAAAGTCTCCAACAAATGTAATGAGCTTCTTAAAATAATGTAATCCTGTCCTTTATTACAAATATTGTCATATGCATTTCATTACCCAAGGTTTATATGTTATCTAGTTATCTAAGTATTTTCTGCATAGCAACAACAGAAAGACTTTCAATGTTGGCAATTCTTTAACATTATGCTTATTAAAGCTTACTTGCATCTTACAATCTCTAATGGTCATTAAAGCATTGTTACTTAAACACAGAGCAACAGGCACTTTCTGAATAATAATGATAAGCATAAATCCCCAGTATAAAATATGACAGAAACCAGAACATTCTGCAAAATCAAGGACAGATGAAAAGCCACTGTAGTACTTCAGTTTTTAATGATTTGCCACTAATTTGCCAAAAAAACACAATTTTATGAAGAATTGACCAAAAATGTGATGCAAAATACAAAATAGCCACACAATACAACTAGGAGCCTGTCAAAGAAGACACTTTTTAAATATTAGTACTGCTAACTTGAGTAGCTGACAAAATAAAATAATCTACATGCATTTCTGAAATAAAAGTAATCTATAACTCTGATTATTACATTTATTTATTAATTGTAAACCCTCCACGTTTTCTTCCAAAATTGCCATTTTGCTGAGGGATTATTAGGGGAAGAGCAACATTTTGAGCCCAAATCGGAGACAGTTGAGAGGTTTGGATATGTCTAATTCTATAAAGCAATTTATTTGCACATACCTCTCAACCTGTTAATGCAGGAAATCTGGACAAGGCCAAATATATTGGGGGAACATATAAACAGTACTAAAAATTGCTCTTGTATAAACTGAGACAGTTGATAGAATATAACAGGTCTTGCTTTAGCATGCATTTTTCTGAAGGTTATGAAGTCTGAAACTCAGTGTCTGTCATTATTTAGTGACTTAATTCCTAAACGATTTGCCAGAAAACCACAAATTTTATGAGGAACAAACGAAAAATAAGAAGCAAAAATCTATTCATTCTGTGAAAATCTGGACAGTTGAGAGGTATAGTTCAGCCAGGGCTGTCTTTGAGTTTTCCACCCTTCCCCCTCACAAAATCATGGTTGAATGGAGCCTCCCCCCTGCAGCCATTCCATGAACCATTACTTGGCTATTTCATCCCATTTACCATAAACACTAATGTGCATACTGCTTTACTTCTATGATGATTTGGACTTCATTTGAAAGTTTTGTTTTGCATTTTACAGCATAAACACTAAGACACCTGCTAAACAAAGCAATGCAGTCTCACAATGAAAATAGACTTAGCATAAAAACTTCTCTGCCCTTGAAACTCACATTCATTGAAACCCACATTCAAAGAAAATACATTTTGCCAGTGGCAGATAAAGATTAACTTTGGGCTGTTTTCAAATCATAGGCCCCTTGCACACGAAACATACACGTGCTCTTTGATACACCTTCCTGATTGTATTAAATTATATTCCTTGTACAATACAGTACAGTTGTTAAAGGGCATTTTAAATGTATTGTTTTGAACGTTTTTTTCCAGTAAACAATGAAACAAAATGCATGCACCAATAATGACAAAACTGCCCAATTCAGAACATTTTTCCAGTAAACAATGAAACAAAATGCATGCACCAATAATGACAAAACTGCCCAATTCAGAACATTTCAATCATAAAAGTCTAATCAGACTTCTACAGTCCACCAGTATCAGTAAATATGCACAATCTCTGAAGACGTAAACGTCATCTAAATAATTCCACATTAAAGAAATCTGTAACTAATGAAGAGGTTGCTGCTAGCAAACAACTTTATATTTCATTGTTTCATCTACAAATAAAGTGCCTGTTGCCTTTGAGGAATAAATTGCCTATGTTGCATAAAAAAATGATAAGCTAGTAATATTGCAATAGGGAATGGATGGCAAACTGATAAGAGGTTCAGAGTTACTAGGTATCTTTGCCAAAAAGGACTGCAGCATCCATTCCCTTTACAACACAGTACAGTATCAGCAAAGCATCTATCTACTGTGGCAGTAGAACCCACAGCCTTCTACATCAAAAGCAAGTACACTACCTGTTGTGCTATTAACAATGCAAAATGACTCAGCATAAGCAGCACTTAACTTTTGTTCCCCTGCAGCTCTTAGCTTCTTGTAAAATCTACTTGACACTCAGCTGTATCTCTGAACTTTGCAGCACAAGAAATATGGAAAAAGCCAAAATTTATTGGGGGAGGGACAAAAGCCCAAAACCAGGGACACATTTTAAACATTACTTATATAATGTTGGAAAGTTGCTAGAATAAAATGATGTGTTACTACCATACATTTCACTGCCAAGTATTGAACCCAGGACCCTGTGCAAAACAGGCAGAGCAGCATACCAATATGCCAATCATCTGTTTTGTGAAAGCGATGAAGACTGAAACTTAAATGGCTACCATTTAGTGAATTCAGTTCTCACCATAGCTGTCAACCTCTTAGCACAAAACACCTGAACAAAGCCAATAATGGGGGAATACAGCCCCCAAACATATTCAGTGAATTCAGTTCTCACCATAGCGCTCAATCTCTTAGCAAAAAACACGTAGACAAAGCCAGTAATGGAGGAATACAGCCCCCAAACATATTCAGTGAATTCAGTTCTCACCATAGCTCTCAACCTTAGCACAAAAAACCTGGACAAAGAAAATAATGGAGGAATACAGTCCCAAAATAGGGACAAATTTCAAATACACATATTATAAACTTAGAAAATTGCTAAGGTTTTGTGTTACCATGTACTTTATGAAGAATATGAAGTCTGAAATTTAAATGCCTGTTATTTGTATTTATTTAACATTTGTTAACCAGGAAAGTCTGGCTTGGAATAAAAGCCAATTTTTAGCAGAGGCCCAGGGGGAAACACTCCAGACATATGTCTTTGTAAGATGGAAAAATATGCAGAATACACACAAAAGGCACCCCAGCCAAGCATCAAACCAGAGAACCTATAGCTGTCAGGCAACAATACTACCGGTGTGCCACTGCACTACTGACTGTGTAAGATAACAAAAATAGAAAAATCACAGATTTTATGAGCAACAGAACAGAACAAATATGAGGCAAAAATCTGCAATTTTTTTTACAAATGGTGGTGGGTAGGGAATTCAGGCCCTTACCACCTGCAACTAAGTTACAGGGTTCAAGCCTGAGGCATTCTCTACCCACCAGTATATAGCAAATGGGGCATTTCACACACACAGCCTTGCTGTATAGCTTCATATCCACTTGCTAAGCTCTTGTGAGATGTCACCAATCCCATGAAGTTCTTCCAGTGGATGTTTTTTTCATTAGTTTCTTTTTCCTTTCTTTTGGGGTCTTTCTTCTTTCTTTTACAGCTGGGGGGGGGGGCAGTCCAATAGCATGGGCTTCCCCTGTTTTAAACCATTGATAAATGAGTTTGGCAAATAACATAGCACTGTCAAATTAATACATTACCAATACAAAATGCTGAAGTTTAACACTAACAATGAAACAAATCTATATCTCTCTAAATGGCATAGCTCAAGAGTCATTCCAGAAAGTATGCATTCCATAAACATGTTCCTATCCCCTTCTGGCAGTATTTGATATGTTTGAATAGAGGGGCGAAAAACGCTGTTCTTTTGTTTTGAATAAAGTGCGTTTACTATTTTTTTGGAACCTTTGGCTCTGCGTGACACCGTTTTGTTTTTCATTAGTTATTGTTTTTTGCTTTTATTTGAATATGAAAGCCCATAATGCAAACCAAATATGACTTTATATTGTAAAACACTGCACACAATCATTGTCATGAACCAATATTCTTTGTCATGTATCCACATCAAAGTAACAGAACATATAAAAAATATAGAATGAAATTCATATTGTATACCTTGCTAAATTAAATTTAAATATTTATAGCTATCCACTGAGATCATGCACAGCAACTCCATTCTACATGCATCCCATTTAAACTATTCGACAATGAGATGCTGTGTTATGTGTGTGGTCAGAGCCACTTCAGAATAATATGTTCACAATCAGAATGTGTTAGCAGTGAGAGCTATGCCAGTTGGAGAAAATCTTGTTTTGTATAAGATAGGCAGTGATTCAAATGGATCTAAACTTATATCATGCTGTTTAAATCCCCTAAGCTTGCTTGGTTAAAGCAACATATGTTTGCAATTGTGGACTTACATGTTTGTACATCTTTGTCAAAAAGCTATATATGTCAAGGCTCCCTTAACCTCAACAGTCTAGAATACAATCTATTTTTTCTAGAAAGTTAGTAAATTTCATGAGTCCCCAAAGTATCTTTGGAAGAAGTGTGTTCAGGGGTAAGAGATCAGTGTGCTCTTTATGACAAAATCTTAAATGTAAGTGATATTGTCTGTCATTTCAATAAACATGAAATAAAATCCTAAATGTCTGGTTGCCCAACATCCATGAGTCACAATTGCTTTTCTGAAATCAGTATAATTCTTGCCCTCCAAATCTTTGGAAAACTAAACACTAACTTTATTCCAACATGCAAAATATTCCTGTCCATCCACCTTACCAAGAAAGTAGATATTTTGTATGAAAAGCAAGTCAGACCTCACAACACCCCTAAATAGTCAGCTATTTCCCTATAAAGCCCATACTGTCAGCTGCTGGGCATTATTATGTGATACAAGGAAATGAGTTTGAATTAAATTAACCTTTATTATTGAATGTAACAAAAACATTAATTTAGGAATTTCTACTCTACAAGTCATAGGGCTTAGTGTCATTAGCTACTCTGATAGACTGAAAGTACCAGACATCTGCTAAGTGTCATTCAGATGTTACTTGTTGCAGCAAAAAAAAAAAAAAAAAAACAGCTGATTCCAGCACCTACCTCAGTTTATGTATTATTAGTTGTCCTCTTCTTCTTTTCCTCTCTGCTCTGTGCTCTCTCTCTGACTGCAGTTAAGTACAAGCCACCAAGCCAAAAACGCCAGTATAAAATAATATCCACTACCGAATCCAATGGTCCCAAACTCCCGAGACCCAAGT
>NC_056739.1:672752094-672759594 GCF_019279795.1 Protopterus annectens | reverse complement strand
TGTTAGGGGTTGCCACAGCAGATCACCTGTCTGCTCATGATTGACAGTGGAGTTTTACAGTGTTGAGTTGCCAGCCCAGCACCCAACCTTCCACAGAAGGCACACACTCATGCCTAGGGCCAATTTAGTGTGTCCAATTCACCTATAGCATGCCTTTGGGAGGAAACCGGAGCACCCAGAGGAAACCCATGTGACCACAGGGAGGACATGCAGACTCCACACAGAAGGCACCCCAGCCAAGGATTGAACTGGAGAACCTCTTGCTGTGAGGCGGCAATGCTAACCGCTGCACCACCGCGGCCACCATTGTAAACATCCAGAATAATTGCCCTTATTCTTCTGTTCAGTTCTTCCTTATGCTGCTTCACTAAACGCACTCGCACAGTTGTCACTCTTGAGTACACATCCACACTTCACAGTGTTATCTACAATACATTGATCTCAACAATGGATTATCACATGGGCAGGTGGGCTGCACTGCAGCTGTAAACAACTGATTTTTTTTTAATCTACCATGTTTCAGAGACTGTGACTTTCACACAAAGCTGATATTATCACGCACACCCCCTGTACGTGATGACATCAGCCATTCTTTAAAACTGTATAAATACAATAAAAAAACTGGGAATTGAAGGGGCCACTCAGACATTTGTGGCACCCCATTATTTTGCCCTCAAAACTGGTAAATTCCAAGGAATTTGGTACGGCTGAGAGGTATGTTTTAAACTCATGCCTGAAAGGTACATACAATTAACATGGGTCAGGGAAACACTAGACACAATGCAGAGTTCTTCACTTAAATGTGGATGGGGGAACACTAGGCAGCAGGGATACCCTGCATAGTGTTCCTTAAAGGCAACTGACTAAATAAAAAGGATGTGGAGCAGGGAACCACTATACATCATGGATACTTTCAGAATGTTCCTTAAAAGGCACTAATGGGATTTAAACCCTGCACTCTCCCACCTTTACTAGAGAGGATTATTTATCTCTGCCACCAGTAAGACAAATGAAAAAAAAATAATTACAAAGGGGGAAGGAAAGGATTTGCACAGAAAACTGCAACATTAGTGAACTGTGATGTTAGTGTAACAGGCTTTTTTTCTTTTTGTCATATAATGAGGACCTCTGCCATTATTCAATGCTTGCAGCAGTTTGGGACTTACAAGAAAGTGGTACTTGGAATGTTAAGTATACCTTTCAACAACCTCGTATCATAAGACATCATGACAAAGCCACAAACATAGACTTATTTTAATCATTCCTCCTACAAGCTTAGAAAGTTTTCAGGATAACAGTTTTTTCACTACCATGCCTTCAATGAATAATATGAAGTCTAAAACTTTGCAGTCTCACATTGAAAACTGACTGCAATCATTCATGAATTACCCAGGCAGGGAAAATGAAATGAGGACTTTCTGACAAAAGGGACAGGTTTGAGATGTGTCAACATATCTGTGTTTTACTGTGTGTGTTTCTGTCCGGGAAAGTAGTTGAGAAGGGTGCCTATTCTAATACAATGCAGCTGCCACTGTTAAGTACTGTAGGAAAGAGATGATCTGCACTTGAGGTAGTCAATGGCATTTCAGAGACATGCAAATTAACCAATAATTAGGTCTTTCTTCATTGCAACGAATGTGTCTCTGAACTGCAAAACTCTGCATTGTGGAAACAGGGCCTTTTTTAACCTCTTAACATGAGCAGTTCAGTTCTTTATAAATTAATGTCTTTAATACTTAACTTTGGAGAAAGTATAAATTCAGATAGTCTAGTAACATAAAAAAAAATGTACAGCCGCCTTAAGTAAATAAAGCACTTTCTTTGTTTCTTTATTAACACAGCCCAATTGAGTAGTTGCCCATATACAAGGAGGCTTGGGAGAAAATGCTGAAAGTATTATAAAAAACATTTTAAGAAAAATAATTTTACAATCTTCAAAAATAATACAATAACATCTATGGTTTAAATCCATCCATCGATCCACAACCTCTTTATTCCATTTTTTTACATGGGGTTGGATGTCACTTAGACCATAATGTGAAAAATATTGGTTAAGAATGGATACAACTTGTGTGACAATGATTTCATATTTAGAGAAATTTTAGCCAGTTTAGAGAAATTAAACGCTGATTAGTATAACAGAAACAGGAATTACACTTTGAAGTGAGAGAAAAAAACATAGTCATGACATATTTAGACAGAAAGTCAGAGGAGTGGAAATGACTAAAGTAAGGAAGTGAGTGAGGAAGAGGGAGGTGTAAAATATGGATATGTACATGTTCATATTTACAGATATAGTTTATCCTAGGGGTTGAGCAAGGACAGAGCCAGATTTTGGCTAGGCAGTCTTTCAGAATGGTTTTAAAGGATGGGAGAGTATTGACCTAAAGGAAGCAGGCAAGGAGTTCAAGGCTTTAGCAACATGATATTAGTACAGGAGGGTTTACTATCAAAATCATGAAAACCATATTCATGAATGTTCACATCATCAGACCAAAACACTGGAAATTGTCATGCCAGCTGCTCTGAATGTCAAATCGTTTGGAAGACAGGAATCGACATTTGGCATTTTTTATACCACTCACCATCCGGGAAAAAACAATGTTAAAAAGTCATACACATTTATAGTGTTTTGCGGGGGGTGCAAGCCATCCTGCACCCCCCACACCCCCAGCTAATTATATATTATAACTCAGAGGTCACACTGCAATGAGGAAAAGGGCATTGTTCCAGATTTCCACTGTACTATAGTCCTATTGAAACAGTGCCATGCAAAACCAAGAACGCAAGCCACATGTCGATATTTCAGAAGTGACGGGATTTCCACCAGCAGTTATTAACTTTTGCACCTTTACCCTCAACCTTATGAATAATGGTAAGGTGACTTTCAGATGTTTCATAGTAAACCTTAGTACAGACTATGTTGGGCAAATCTGATAGGTTTTTGGTTAGAGAAGATTTTTGGCCAATTTATCATGTGGGAACATAGCTGTATGGACAGATGAATAGAATGGTATTTATACTGGACAAGAAGATGGATGCTGAATAATTTTATAGGTGGTAAGAAGCTGTGCATGTTAGTTGTTAGTTGATGGGGTAGTTCTAACCAATTTAGGCTTTTTAATGCTATACAGTGATGGGTACAGAAAGGAGTATTTGCTGCAAATTTAGCCCCTTTATTACAGCATTAAACATGTGCACGTAGTTTTCTCCTTTATTTGGCTTATTATAGCACTGTTCAGGTTTTGCTTTTTGTGATGCCTGGAGGTTAGTGAAGTAGTGAGCCATAAAGTAGTGAGGGGAGGAGGTAAGTAGTGGGAAGAGTAGTCTTAGTTGTGCATGTTTTTCATAATGTATCAAAAAGGAAGCTAGGGAATGAATGATGAGTAATTATCTGTATTGTAGTCTCAGCAGGTTTATTTGCATTTGCATCAGGCATCTCAGCCTCATCTAAAATATGTTTTGCTTTTAATTAAAACTCTCCTTTTCTCATTTCTTCTGTAAATGTATCCTGGTCTACCTCATTGCCTTCTTATAGCTCTTTTGTTATATCAGATTCTCCCTGTGTCTATGTACAGTCTAACCAAAAATGTCTTACAGCATTACATTTATAACCTTTCACAATTTGCATGTCCATCATTTGAGTGCACTGATAATGTCTTTTCTTAGTACGGTTAGAAGTCTTTTTAAACATTAAATGAGTGGGATTCAAAAGCAAACACGCACACACACACATTTAAGGTTGTCTACTATATTTCAGTATGTTTCTAGTGCCTTCTTTATTCAAAATACAAGATAAAAGACATTTTTGTGTAGTTTAGCTTTAGAATGACCCAAACTTCTCATGTTCCATTCCAAATACCTCCATAATCACTCATTTTAGAATAAGCTACATGTCGTTAAGGTAATTATGAACATCTATTTCTTCAATACCATTAATTATAAACTAAAAAAAGTATCTTTTTAGTAAATAGTCCACTCCAGAAACTATATACTCAGTCCAAGGATAAACCATCCCCCAAATTCACTATCCTTCTGTGCAGGACTAGCTTAGTCCTGCACGGAAGCGGGCGTTTATGAGCAGGATGGCAGCATGCCATGCATAGTAATGAAGGCGCGCTGCCTGAGCTCCTAAACGGACACAGAGCCTGTACGAGTGAAGGGGGCATGTCTGAGAGCAGAGCTCACAGAATATACATGCCCCTGCAATCAAGAACAGCAGTGTAGGAATAAGAATGAGCAAGACTGCTCATAGGTGGTTGCATACCCCCAGCAACACCCCCCAAGTGTACAAGAGCAATAGTAACAACATGTAACTATGAAGACTTTTTTTTAATGAAACAGATCAAATTTAACCATAGGTGCACGGGTTTGCCCATTGCTTAGCTATGGTTAATGCAATGTAAATGGCACAAGAGGATAAAACGCAAGCTATATGCAAATGAAGCAGTACAGCAATAGTGTAGTAGGCAGAGCATTCGCTTTACGAACAGTCATTCCTGGTTCGAGTCCCACTCCAGTACAATCCATTTTCCATGTCAAATCACTGTATGATCAATTTATTTTGTTGCATAACCTATGACATAACATATATTTGTGAAATGGAGTACTACATTAAATGCAGATGTGAAGTGTCATTGTCATAATGTTGCAAAGTCCACAGATAATCACAAGTGCCCCATACAGTATATGTTCGCAGGAATCAGGAATACAAATGGAAGGTAAAATGTGTAATGAATGATAAATCCATACAGGTGCCAAATCCACCATCTGCCCAAGAACCATCACTGTCTAAATTAGTGTGATGGTAAGTGTGTGTAAGCACTAGTAAGCAAGCGTATGCATAGTTACGCAGTAGTAAGCGGGAGTAAGCATATTTAAGCAGTAGTAAGTGGGTTTAAGCCCGTTTGCATGGGGGTAAGCAATGTGCACATAGGTTAAGCAATATTGAGGCTAACTCTCTGTAAGCATATTTAACCGGAGGTTAGCATTGCTTACCTTCACGCAAACCCGTGCAAACCCACTTACAATTGCTTAAAAGTGCTTTAAGTACTCTGTATGCATCAGCCGCTGTTCTGGCCAGAAACAAAATAAACAGCCTTTGCAGGTCTTGAACTAAGGACCCTGTACACTACCGTCACAGTAGTTAACCACTAAGGAACCATAGTAGTAAACAAAACTGAGGTATCACCAAACAGATCCTCACCATAGGAAATACAAACTGAACATGTGAAATGAATCTATATAGTGTTTTATATTGTATAACCAACTACAGGACATAAATATGTGAACTGGAGTACTGCATTAAGCCCAGATGTGAGGTGTCAATGTAATAAAGTGTTGAAATCCCCTAATAAACACAAGGACCCCATACAGTGTATGTACACATGAATCATGGATAGCAAACACATTTATAACATGTAATGAATAATAAATCAATGCCACAATGCAAATATAATGCAACTTAAATATTAAGCAACGCTAAGCATTGCACAGTCCAGTTTAGTAGGTGTAAGCAATGTGTAGGCCAGCTAACTCAATCTGCCCATTGGCATACCCCTTTAAGCAATGCCAACCTTAGGTAAGCAGGTTTGCCCATAGCTTAGCCTTTTCAAAACCAGCCAATCATGGCAAAGTGCAGGAAACCAGCTCTATTTAAACCCAACAGGCGGGAATACATCTCATAACTGGTTGTAGCTTCCCCTTGTAGGCACTATGTCTGGAATGGGAAAGGATGTGTGCTTTCAGGTACAGCGCTGGGACATCCAGGAGTCCAGAGTCATGGCAGGACGTCTTGTGAAAGACCATGACATGAGACTGCTGCAGGGCCAGTACCAGGGTTCCCGATACAAAGTGGAAGCCTGGGACCATCTCGCCCGTGACCTCACCATGCCACTGGCATACCCCAAACTGATGAGAAGGTCAGGCATCACTATGCCTACCTGAAGTGGCGAAAGGGGGATGCCTTGGATCAGTGGATCCAAGAGGCTAGGAGGACAGGGGAAGTCCCAGCCATGTGTATCAGTCCACTACCTGTTTAACAATTGCCAGCTCATGTATATTATGGATAGGTATGGCTAAATATTCCTCTTATGTCTTTCACAGGAGCAAATGAGTGGGCTATGAACCAGGAGACCCATGAATGTAGACTGGAGCAGTTGTGATGCGAGACAGGTTAGTAATACTCTTGCATGCACTGTCATAGGAAATAAATCTAAAAGTTGTAGTAAGTTAATTGTCTGTGTAAAACCTGTATTGTTTAAGACATGCACTGTATACACCAGAAAATATGGCAGGATGAGTCTCATATAGGTTGTATGTAAATAAAAGCATAATAGCCAGACAATAAAGGTCTAACTGCTGGACTGCATGTATTTACTCTGGTATCATATAGTAATGTAGATTTGCAATCACTTAATAGTACTGTTGTATTAAGCACTGTTACCCACACTGTGCTGCATAAATAAAATGTGTAGGAATGTCTGTATATGACTGTTGTAATCCCAAGAGGTCATATAGCACAACTGAGAGAGACTTAGACAGAACACAGTGAAAAAACAAACAACAAAGTCCAAATAGCACACTCAACTGAGACATGAATTGTTGTATTTTAGCACACATAGCCATGGTTCAAATCCTGGGAGTAGTAGTAGGCCAGAATGTCCAGTACATCGGCCCATATCTGCTGCCTGTCACCCTGCCCCCTGGGAAATCAGTGGGTTGATCCCAGATGTTTAGGCAGCAAACAAGAAATACAACTGATTGTCAGACATCTATAAGAACAAACCTGTCACTCTAGCAACTCCCCAAAATGTTATGAGATTAATAAGCCAAGTATGTCCCATCTACACCCCCATGTTGTCAAGCTGTGACCAGAGTATTTACAGTAACAGAGTGAGACGTATGTGCATAATACTAATGTGGAATCTGGTAATTTGTGTGGCAACATTCAGGTAGTGCTAACAAACATTGCTCCCACAGGTCTGTCAGATACGAACACTGTGCCTAGAAATAAAAGATTGATATTACTGGTACTGTTTACTCTGGTATTGTATGGCATTGTTACTGTTGTAGTTGCTCTGAATAATAAGGTATTACTCATCACTGTCACCCACACTGTGCTACATAATAAAACTGCCTAGGAAATCCTGTATAAGAGTGTTGTAATTACAAGGTCAGAATGTAAAACCACAGGAGAATTATAGACAGAACTCATATAAGAGATATAAAGCAATACCTATATAGCGCACTCAACTGTGATGAACAGTGTTTTATTTTTAGCAGACACAGCTATGGTTAGAATCCCAGGAGTGGTAGTAAGCTGTATGCAGAATCATACCCCACAAGTGAACAGAAATGTCTAGAATGTCAGTTAATTGGCCCATATCTGCCGGCTGTCACCCTGTCCCCCTGGCATATCAGTGTGCTAATCTCTGACATGTAGGCAGCATTTCATATTATATAACTGATTGTCAGGCCTGTACCTATTTGGAAAATGTC
>NC_056739.1:672392094-672424594 GCF_019279795.1 Protopterus annectens | reverse complement strand
GCCACTCAGTGGGCACCAGGCCTGATGCAACGCTATGATTACACATGACAGTTAGGTGAGTTGGCATTTCATTTTGTAGTTCATGTAGTACACAGCCCAGGATGTCATCTGGTCCCATGGATGCTGTATTCTTAGCTGTGGATAGTGCAGTTTCTGCTGTGTGGCTGTGATTACTGAACAATGGACCTCTTTTTGTATTGACATGGGCCCTTTTGGAGGTGAGACGAGGTGAATGTGGCACTAAATCAATCTGCCAGGATATTGGCACAATCCGTGGGAGCAGTATATGTAATGCCATTCTGCTGTAGCTCAGAGCACTTCTGAGCATTGCCAGTTAGATTATGGACATAACTATAGAATGCTGTATGATTGTCTGTGGAATCTGTGGTGATTTTAGTTACATAACCAGCTTTGGAGAATTCCATGAGGGATCTCAGTGTCTTACTGGGGCTGGTAAGGGAGTTGTTTGCATCATTGGATTATCCTTTTTTCTTCAGCAGTGTCTACCTTCTGTTGTATACTCTGTTAATGGCAGGAGACCACCAGACTGGCTTCCTTATTTGGGAGATGAGCATTGTGATTCTATGTGGGATGTCAGGAATCATGCACAAGTGGATATGCTCATACAGTGCCTTAATGCAGGATTCATCAGTAGAACTGTCAGCTCCTCTCTCCATGGGTGTCACAAACATTGTCACTTCTGCCTTGAGTAGCATGAAGTTGGCTTTGGAAAGGTCTTTTACCAACAACTGTATATACATTCCTTTCACGTGTTCAGTTTGATTAGCCTATGGTGGGATTACTTTGGTGAAACCTCAGTCTCATGTACTGTTGAGATGGCTTAGTGGTTAGTTACTGTGACTATATCGTACAGGGTCCTAAGTTCATGACCTGCAAAGGCAGGTTATGTTGGTCTGGCCAGAACAGTGGTTAATGCATACAGACTAATTAGGGCAATTTAGGTTAGTCACACTCAATACAATTCAAATGCCATACTTTGGCAACCCTGCTGATGTCAATCACTGTGAAGTACACCTTTGGGGAAAGCATACTCCAGCAATGTCTGTGGTGTGTGCTATAACAGTGTAATGTGGTAGTGTGATATAGAACTCTGGTAGGGGTTCTAGTCTCACACATGGGAGTTGTGGATGCTTTTGTGTCTGTTCCTATGCCTGTGTAAAGAGCAATGCATGTTTGGCTAGTCACACTCACTACAATTCATTTGTCCCTACTTTGGCAATCCTGCTGATGTCACTCACTGTGAAATAAACCTTTGGGGAAAGAGAACTCCAGTTATTTCTGTGGTGCATTCTATAATTGCATAGTGCTGTAGTGTAATAACTAGTTAGGTAGGATTTCTAATCCCAGATGTGACAGGTGTGTGATTGTGTGTCTTAATGTGTTGATGTTAGCTGTTTGTGTTCTGTGCGGAGGTGGTTGTGAGTGTGTAACAACTGGATGCAATGTTGAGTGGTTTTTTTTAATTTTTTATATGGTGCCCCTACCATAAATCACAATATCCATCATGCAGGTATAACAGATGTGATATCAGTACATAGTCAGTCAGGGGTTTGATACCCTGGACTGGTAGGTGTATGACACAAACATGCTTACATTCTACTCTCCCAACCCACCCTGACTTATCTTTGCTTCTGTCTGCCACTCTCACTCCCTCTCTGGTGGATGTGGAGACTTACACTTGCTTTGCTTAGGCAGTGGCATGTGTATTGTCAGTGATACTCATGACCAGCTGATGGCCTCTGCACAGATTACAGCCCTCCTCTAGCTGATTGCATATGGAGCAGCTGTGGTAACATTCCCATAGCCAATTGTATGGAAACACACTCCACTATCTAGGAACATCATGTTGGTGTTGGGCTTTTTCATTCACTGTGGGCAGGAACTAGATCTGTTGTTTGGCAAACAGCATCACAGATGGATTGGAGACTTACCTCTGACAACATACACCGTAGAAACAGGCCAACACACAGGAGGGGGATGTGCCTGTCCTGACTACAGACTGTAAGTGCTGCTATATTGCAGTTGGGGGTAATATTGGTTTAACAGGGTGTGTGTGGATATGGCTGTCCTACATGTTTTAATACTTGTCATGTCAGTGCTATGTTTATGAGGAATCGCAGACTGGGCAGTGTGCGGTGCCTTGTGTTACCTACAGAGCACCTATCTCTAAACTGCAGAAGATAGTGTGAGGATTGTAGTCAGTAGATGGTGACAGACGGGAGAGTTACTGACGTCAATACCCTCAAAGGACATATGTTGCACCAAACCCTGTTACGACAGGAAATGTATGAAGTTATCACAGCGACATGTCAATATTGGCCCTGTGTTTGTGCCTCCAGCCACAACTCTGTCAACCTTTGTACATATGTCGTGTAGTAGGGGGTGCATATGTTCTATACATCATATTCATTGACAGCATATCTGATAACAAGCCAGTGAGATATCAGACTGCTACTCATGTTAAGTATAGTAAGGGTTATATTTGAGGATATAGCCTGGGCATTCTGTGGTTGTGTGTACAGTACTGAGGTATGTGTAAGTCTGGTAATTGTCAACAGTGTGTGTATAGTGCATATGTACCTTGGCCTGTGTAGAGACTGGTAGATGTCATTGTTCTTGGCCCTGTTCTATCTGATGTTACATGCTGCTCCACTGTATGTCACCCTATCAGCTTACATGTTTGTAGGGGCGAACATACACATGTCCCAAACCACAGACAACCATCAGACCACATTGTGTAGCGTCCCAGTATATGTAGGGTTGTTGTGTGAGTGGCTCATATGAGGATGGTGTACATCAGATAGTCCATATACTGTAATAGTACACTAGCTTACCATATGTGGCTGTGGCTGTGTTCACATTGGTTGTGGTTCTGCACTTTCATACAGGTGTCTGTTACTCTGTGATGTGACATGCCTGTAGAGCCTGCTATCTTTGCAGGTACATGTGTATTCCCACATAGGAGATGTAGCCCAGTGTTGAGTCATTCTGCCTGTAGCCTGCACTGTGCTTTGCTACATGCCTAGCAGCTTACTGTACTTATCCAGTGAGATGTCATGTCCAGATACTTGCCAGATGTACTGCTGCCTGGCCACCATAACAGTCATGTATGTCAGAGAAAAGCAGTGGGATTCTGTTCAGATGTATGTCACTAACTAGTGAATAGTATGTGGCCATGGTGCATCTGTTCCAGTGGTTATGTCAGGACAGACAGGGGTGTATGAATGCATAACCTATGGGGGCAAATGCATACCAGTATGTATGAGTTATACCCATCTACATGACTGTTAACATCCACATTGACAGGCCTGGTCCACATGTCTTGCATGAAGGGGTTCTGTGTATACCCCTGGACTGACCAGGGTGTGTCAGACTGTCCACATATATTGGCCATATCACAGCTGTAGTCCACAGAGGTGTTACTGTGCTAGCAGTGGTACTGTACTATGATGACCTTAGGATGTCTGTAAGTAGCCAATGGTGCACATGTTAACAGCAGATGTGGCCTCCCACACGCACCATTTCTGTGAAGACAATCCCTATTACAGTAACAATAGTTTACAAATATACCTGCAATACATACGTGACATCCCCTTGCACTGAGAGGTTGGGACTATTGGGGCTGAGGTATGGCTCCACTCCATGTGCAGGACATATGGTGAACATATATGTATATATAATTATAAATATATTTATCTAGATATATACATATCTTGTTTATTGTGTGACAACAGTTTTATACATATGTGTCTGAGTTCCAGCCTCTGTCCTCCACCTACATACCAGGCTTTGCACATATGACATGCTGTGAGGGGTTGTTATGTAGTGGGCTGTGTGCTTGTCATGCTGTCATTCCTGCCATCGCTCCATTGCTGTTGTGTCCCCCACACATACTGGGGGGTTGGGGCCATATATGTGTGGCCTTCACCTACACAATACATGTGTGTCCTAATGCACTCCAGAGGCCAGTGTATGTAACAGTGGTATATGGCCCAGTATTAGTAAGTGTAGGGGGATGCACCATGACTAACCTAGGCTGTTACAACATGTGTGGGTATCTGGGGTCTGCTGCCTTAAGGTATCTGGATGTACATTACCATACAATCCACCTTGGGTAAATGCAGGCCTACTGCCTCCTGCTATACAGAATGTTCTGTTTGTCAGTGTGATTGTGATGGTGTCAGGTATGCCTTGTTATGTAACAAATACATCCCATTGTGTCAGCTGGGGTCTGTAACCCCTGGGGATTGTGTACAGAGTGTAGATAGAGGCTGCTGACCTATACATCTGCATGATGTACTGTTGATTGTCTGGTATTCTGTGGCCCAGTCTGTCATCACTATTGTATTACATGAAGGGCTCGGCCTGGACAGCAACATATGTCAACCTTTCCAGACTACCTGTTTCACAGTTGCATTACACTATTCATATGGATATCTGTGTCTAAACAGCTATATGACATGGCATATACAACTGTCATAGTACACAAATAAAGCTTTCACATTAATTTATGCACACCTGTGAGTGGTGTTATATCCTTTGGTATCTCTGTGGGTATATGTTGCAGGCTATGAATGTCATTCATATGGGTGGCTCATACAGCCTCCAGTTGGTAAGGTGGTGACTGTAGAATAATGGCTGCTCCATATTGTGTGCATTGTACTACATATGTATCTTACTGTACACATCTGTGTGTGTGAATATATATATATATATATATATATATATATATATATATATATATATATATATATATATATATATATATATATATATATATATATATATATATATATATATATATACCTCTATCTGCATATATGTCTGTGTATATGTATCCTAGGGATGGCCATGTCGTGTCTGGTCCTGGTTATGGGATCTGCAACACTTGGTACTGTATTACAGGGGGGACATGCTTGGCTGGGGGGTATACCTATTTGTACCAGACGTACATTGTGTGGGGCCTCTCACCCTCATTAATGTTGCACGAGGACATACATGTTTTTGTTATTTCCCCATTATCTACTGATGTATGTCCGTATATACCTATATATGTGTATTTATATATATATATATATTGTACAAACCACCCTGGCGTGGACCAAAAAAGGATATGAATAAATACACCCCTGGAGCTGAGAAAAAGCAGATTAAAACAGGCCAATTATCCTCTATTAGTCTCTAATGCCCGCCTGAGCACCAAATGGAAAAAATAGTCATGCAATCCTCAGAAAAACACGAAGTCTGCACTAGCAGAACTCGCTTTGAACCGAGCAGTTTGTGCTAGTGCAGACTTCGTGTTTTTCTGAGGATTGCATGACTATTTTTTCCATTTGGTGCTCAGGCGGGCATTAGAGACTAATAGAGGATAATTGGCCTGTTTTAATCTGCTTTTTCTCAGCTCCAGAGGTGTATTTATTCATATATATATATATATATATAAATCTGCTGACAAATATATATATATATATATATATATATATATATATATATATATATATATATATATATATATATATATATATATATATATATATATATGTATATATATATATATATATATATATATATATATATAAATAACCTGCCGTATATATTTAGACATGTAGATGTGGACATATATATCTATAGATGTAGGCATTTGCATGCTTACATGTTTTTTATATATATATATATATATATATATATATATATATATATATATATGTTGTACCTGTTTAGACATTAATATATTTACTCACACACATACATCTACATGTTGGAATACATTCTCTTTACTGTTGAATGACTGGGCTTGATGATATGTTTGTGAATACATCAAGGGAATGTGTATCTGAGATGGTTTAGTAGTAAATCACTTTGGCTATGGTGTGCCGGGTTCTGGGTTTGATCCTAGCAGAGGCTGTTTATCTTGTTGCTAGGCAGAACAAGGGCCATTGGATACAGTGTGATTAAGGCACTTTTGAGCAGCTATAAGCAGGTTTGTGCAGATTTGTGTGACAGTAAGCACTGCTAACCTCCAGTTACAGTTTCTTACACTCAGTTCGCTTCTACATTGCTTACTCTGTCTAGGCATTGCTTACACCCATGCAAACAGACATTATCCCACTTACTACTGCTTAAAAGTGCTTACTCCCGCTTACCCCGCGCTAATTTCTTTAAAAGCAAAGACAAAGGGGTTGATAGGAAAGTGGTGAAAAAAGGGCAAACAGAGGGAAAGACAGTAGGGAAAATAGCTAGGGATGGGCAGGAATGGTGTAGGGAAGGTCCATAGCTGCCCATTTGTTCTACAGCAACAGCTGTGCATATACACTGTATTTGGAGGTAGATTTGGACACTTGAACCCCTGGGAGAGGGGTGAGGACAACAATAATTCATTGTGATGCCAATTAGACCAGATTACATGTGTCCAGTGGACATGTGTGCAAAATGGACAGCTATGTATGGGGCGAGATTTTTTGTGGGAACAGATTGCCCCTTTTTTTCAGGTGAGAGTGGGATTTTAGGAGGGGTAGTAGGTATATTTGGGGAGGTAGGCTGGGTAGGTTAACAAACAAGACAGACAAGATGCATACAGGGCCAGTATATGACACATGTGGAGGTAAACACCTTGGACGGGGAGGGGTGTTTGGGAGTCGCAAGCCCATGAGTCTCCATCTGAAATAGTGGGACTGAGGTCCCCACCCATGGGCAGTGACCACTGCACCTTCACAGCCTCAAAGGTAGCTGTGAGGGGGGCTGTGTAGGAGGGGCAGGCTCACCCTCTAATTGTGCCACTCAGCCCTCAAGCTGGCGTAACCGGTCTCGATACTCCAGAACGAGCTCCCTGTGCATCACGGCCCGGACCTATTGATGGGTGACAGGTTCCCATCCACGCCTGCTCCAAGGGGGGGCAAGCCCCATCCCCTGCAGTGGTTCCACCTGAAGGTGGCGCAGGGCCCACAGAGGAGGAGGTCCCAGGCTGGGCCCCAGATGTGCTGGTGCCCGGTGCCATGGCCAGCTGAGGTGGGACAGGTGAGTCCGCTGGGACCGCCCTTCCCATACGAGATATGTTGACACAGGTTTATGACAGATATGTGTTAGTAACAGTCAACAGCATTCATGATTAGTTATAACAGCATGCATAGGTATTCCCATTAACCCAAAGCACCAGATTTAACACAGTTGCAGAGCAAGCGTAACACATGGATATATGGAACAACAGTGGCCATTACAAGAGCATGCAGGTTTCATTGATGGCAACAGGCCACCGATATGGGCATATTTTAGCATGGCACATGCATAGAAAAAAATGTGAATATTTATTAACCATTAGGGCATATGTCCCAACAAAAGGTTGGAGTGTACACATACCAGTTGATTAGTGTCATTGGGTTATTTTGCACATACGGTAGGGGTGAGAGAGAGAGAGAGAGAGTTCAATTAACAACTAATATATCCTTGTAATTTTTACAACATTCTTAGTCACAGTAGTGATCATTCCCTTAAATGTATTATTACACTACCCAATGGCCTTATATTGTACACTGGTATGTTTATAGATTATTATATATGTGACCTGTGTCTTACATACAAGCATGACAAGATGCAGGTGTTAATGCAACATATGTTGAGAATTGCTGTCATACACTTTGAGTGAAGTGCTAGAATGGCAGGTTTGTTTTCATATACATTCTATGACTATGTACACGTTTTACTATCAGTTATATGTCATTAACAGCTGCCTACATTTCTTGGATCATCACACTGATTTGTCAGAGGGACGGGGTATCAAGCTAATGATATGGGCCATTTATCTGGACATGCTGAACAGACTGAAACAGTTGTGGGGTATGAATATGCATACAACTTTCAATTTGAACATTCTAGCAAATTCTGTACAGTTGTGTGTAATTATGAATACAGCTTTCTATCTAAACATTGTAACAAAATCTATACAGTTGTGGGACATGATTACGCATACAACTTAGTAGTACGCCGAGGATTCAAACCCCTGCTGTGTGTGACAAAGCATTATAGCTAACATCACAGTACACTGTGCTATCAGGGAATTGATGTAAAGCTTTTGACTGTTTTCTATCTAAGTCTCCCTATCTAGTACGATATGACTGACCTCTTGGCACTTCCAACATTGTTATGCAGGACTTCATACACATTTTATCTGCATACCACAGTGTGGGTCACACTGCTTAAAATACAACAGTACTATTTATAGTATGCAACAGTTCACCGACATATAACAGAAGAGTAAACAGAAGCACTCTATGGGTTATACCTTTGGTCACAGACTATTACACATTTATTTCTACTGGTACAACACTTTCTAAGGCTCTTATATTTATTTGTTATGACAATACATGTAGACTAATTACTAACCTGTCTTGCGACACAGCCTTTGCAACCTAGCATCATGGGCTTGCTGTTTCACAGCCCACTCTTTTGCAGCTGTTGGAGAAATACAGTGATATTTAACCATAACTATCCATAGTATGCACAATCTAGGCAATTCTTAACTACTTAATAGAATGAGTACTTAGCACTGGGGCATTAGCTCCGCCACTTCAGGTCAGCATGGTGGTGCCTGACCTTCTCACCAGTCCAGGGGATACCTGAGGCACTAGTGAGGTCACAGGTGAGACTGTCCCAGGGCTCAGTTTTATACTGTGAGCCCTGGTACTGGCCCTGCAGTAGTCTCTCCTCATGTTGTTTTACCAGGAGCCATACCATGATTTTTGACTCCTGGATGCCCCAGCGCTGCACTCTAAAATGAGTGCCTTCACACACATCAGTCATTCTTCCTGCAGTAGGAAGCTACAACCAGTTATGGGGCATATTCCTGCCTGTGTGGTTTAAATATGGCAAATTACCTGCACTTTTCTTTGATTGGCCGGGTTTGAAAAGGCTAAGCTATGGGCACACCTGCTTTCCTAAGGTTGGCAGTACTTAATGGGGTATACCGCTAGGCAGATTGGATTGGCTCCCCTATACATTGCTTACTCTTATTAAGTTGAACTGTGCAGTGGATAGCATTGCTTAATAGTTAACTAACACTATATTTGCCTTTTGGCAGTGATTTATTATTCATTACAGGTTCTATATGTGTCTGGTATTCATGATTCTACACTTCTACACTTTATTACAATAACACCTCACATATATGCTTGCTGCAGTACTCCAGTTCACATATTTATGTTATGTAGCAGATTAAACCACTTCACACTGTACATAGATTTAGTTCACATGTTTGGTTTGATTTTCCTGTGGTGAGGATTAGTTTGCTGATACCTCTTTCATATCTGTTACTAGGATAGCTTTGTGGTTAACAACTATGCTAATAGTGTACAGTGTCCTGAATTCGAGCCTTGCAGAGGCAGTTTATTTTGTTGCTGGGCAGAACATGGGCCATTGGATAAAGAGTGATTAAGGCAATTTAAAGCAGTTGTAAGCTGGTTTGCATGGGTTTGCGCGATGGTAAGCACTGCTAACCTCCAGTTACAGTTTCTTACACTCAGCTTCTACATTGCTTAATCTGTGTAGGCAATGCTTACCCCTGTGTAAACACACTTATACATGCTTACTAATGCTTATATATGCTTACTACTGCTTATTTGTGCTTAAACCTGCTTACTAGTGCCTTATTCATTAGGACACTGACACTTCACATGTGCATTTAATGCAGTACTCCAGTTCACATTTAAATGTTATTATGTAGAGTATGCAGCAAAAAGATGTAAAAATATGTTCATATACAGATTTCACATGGAAAATGATATGTGCTACAGTGGGACTCGAACCGGAATTGCTTGTTTGTTAGGCAGATGCTTTAACCACTACACTATTTCTATGCTGCTTCATTTGCATATATATTCCTTGTTATCCTCTTCACCCTTTTCAGCTGCTTTAACCATAGCTAAGTGATGGGCAAACCCACGCACCTACGGTTAGCTGTACTCGGGGTTTTAAAAATATATATATAAGGGTTTCTTCATTTTATTTATTTGTACTGTTGCTGTTGTACACATGGGAACTGTTGGTGGGGATATGCAGGCACCTATGAGCGGTCTTGCTCATTTATTTACATTTTCTGCTGTTCTACTTTGCAGGGGTGTGTTTATTCTGAGATCTCTGCTCTCAGAAATGCCCCCTGCACTCGCCCATGCTCCATGTAGGATTTGGAGATCAGGCAGCGCACCTTCATTAATATGTATGGCGCGCTGCCGTCCTCCTCTTAAACTGCCACTTCCATGCAGGACTAGATTAGTCCTGCACAGAAGATTAGTAAATCCAGGGGATTGTGTATTAAATATTTAGTCCTTACAGACAAACCTTCACCACTTCCAGGTATTACATGGAGAAACTACTGGAGTATCTATTTCAACCATCTTGCTCTAATGGATGTTGAAATTATGACCTTTTTAACTACAAATCTGGAGGGTTGACCCAGTTTAAAAATCAACCACAAATACTCAAATATAAATTCCAGTTCTCTCTTAAAATGAATTTCACTCTCTTCTCCTACACTGATACAAACTGGAAATGCATTTGTATAGCAGATATCCAGGTTTCCTGAAATTTCCACAAGTCAATGTTTATTTTCATTAGATTTGACATACTCAGCATTATGAAAAATAAGTTGGAACAAATTATTCCTTTCATCGTACACTTCTTCAAACATGCTTTTCAAAAATCACTGGAATAACCCCTTATTATGTAATAATGCTTACAGTTCAGTGACACTTTCATCAGCATTTAATCTAGATAGCCTAATGACCTGCCCCCGGATTCTCAAAAGCTTGCACAGAGTGCAAGATTGGTGCAGGAGCTCACGTAGGGAATAAGTCTGCTGTGCGATCCAGGAACAGCCTGCAGGGGCGTGCACAATTGCTCCTGCACTAATCTTGAATGGACTAAGCCCTGGTATGCAAATCACCCCATTTGCAGGTGAAATTCATGCAAATGAGGTGATTTTGCAATCCAGAAAGCTTGCAACAGTCCGTGCAGGACTAGTGCTATCTGCAGAAATCCAAAACGGAGTTATGACAGTTCCAAATAAAGGCTGCATATCATTGAGGAAGGATGCCAATGGCCAAGTATAAGGCCACTGGCATTGCAAACAATACAACAATAAAAAAAAAAAATCAACTTTTATTTTTTTTAGCCAATCGCGGCTGTTTAAGCATAGGGCAGTGGTGCGCAAATGGGATCGGGGAGAAATAAGAAAATAAACTTAAAATAAGCAATCTAATTAAAATCAGTATTCTGCCATGCAAGTCAATGGGCAAGCAGAAGACAACCTGGCCAGTGAGTAGTGGTTGCTAAGGGGGGAGGCTCAGTGTGATACATGTAACTATGCATTAGCAGGCAATCCTATGCAAATGAGGGGAAGGATAGTGAATCCCAGTTTTCCCCAGCATGTGAGTCAGGTCCAAACAGTGTAAGAGTATGAATAGCTGGTGCAAGCCTAGGAGGTAAGTGACATCATGGGGGTGTGTGTTTCAGGCATACTGTAAGTGGATTGGAGCCCTGTGGCTTGGGTATGCTCATAGCATATCACAGCTAAGCTAGGGGGTGTGTCTAAACCTGCCTAGTACTCTTTACAAAGTGTAAGCGGGTGTGTGCACCGCACATCAGGTTTTACAGGAAGAAAAAAGAAGTTAAACCAGGAAATAGCATCAGTATGCACAATTGAGCACTCTGCGCAGCACACACATGGGCTTAATCAGGAAGGCAATGGGAAGGAAAAACAGCAGTAGGAAGGTATTCAAGGAGAACTAGCATAGCTGGCAGGTGAAATGTATCAGAATCAGCCAATTACACAGGCAGCAGACTAGCCCAGCCCAGAACACTACTATAAACTAATCAAACACCTTCCCCTCTGTTTTTTCCCACTACCACACTACCGGTGTATACAAGTGGGGAAATTTTAACAAACAAACCTACAAAATGAGAAGGGCTGCAGCAGGCAACATAGAAAACATGTGCAAGAGGCTGAGTGTGGTGAGGATGTGAATGCTGCCGAACAACCCACAGTGAGGAGACGGAGAAGAATGTACAGACCCAGGGTAACCTACCAGGGGCTACATGAGCTGAAGATAGTGGAGCGCTAAATGATGGACATAGATCTCCTACAGCAAATTGTTGAGCTGTGCCGGCCACACCTGACACACCAAACTAATCGAGGGGAACCCATCCCAGTGGATACCAAGGTATGTGTAGGCCTAGGTATACTAGCCACAGGTACCTCTCAAAGCACATCTGAGGATATCATGGGGATCTCACAAGCATCGACATCCAGAGTCTTCCACCATTTCCTGGATGCCATGTCAGCACATGCCAGTGAGCAAGTATATTTCCTCAACACCTGTGAGGTTTTGACCAGCAATATGCGTCTCATCCACCAAATAGCAGAATACCCGGGGTTAGTGGGTGCTATAGACTGCACGCACATATGCATCAAAGAACCACCCAGTGAGCAGGGTAGGACCTACATCAACTGCAGGGGCATCCCCTCCATCAACTGCCAGGTCGTATGTGATGCCTAGGGCTTTATAATGAATATGTGTGCTGGTTGCCTTGGAAGCTATGACAATTCCCACATATGGCATCTGACACAGCTGTACCAGAGATTTTCCAATGGAGACATCCCTTACCGTCACCTATTGGGGGTTGCTGGGTACACACTAGAGCCGTGGCTGATGACACCCATTAGAAATGCACACACACCTGAACAATGCCATAATGAGGCACACACTCAAGCCAGACATATAATAGAGCATGTGTTTGGGATGCTCAGGTCAGTTCTGGTGTGTGGGCACATCTGGTGGAGCCTTGCAGTATTCACCAGCTACATGTACCCAAATTGTTATGGTATGTGCTATGCTACACAATATGATCCTGCAGAAACAGCTGCAGCAGGAACAGCATGGGGCAGGGCCACACAGCCCCCACTAATACCAAGGCCTGCACAGGCACAGAGTGACCCAGAAGAGGAACAACCTGAGCCTGCCCCAGTAGGCAGAAGGAGGTGTGCTCAGTATGCCCTGGCCTTGGCAAAGAGGCAAAGGTAGGGACGCAGGGAATGACACCTCTCTCTGACTCGCACATACAGTAAAAGGGATGCCAAACATGACACTATCTGTGCTCAACTATGCATAGAGAGTGTACCATGTGGATCTGACATAGGCAGCCCTCCAGCACCATTTGCTAGTCTGGCACATCCTCAAGGTAAGTCAATCAACCTACCAATTGCCAAATGGAGTAGAATCTGTTGTTACCTGTAGCTATGGTATGGATGTGAGCATGCAAGGGAATTGGGTGGCTGAATGTTATGGCAGCAGACAATAGACACCCATAGTGGCACCATGACATCTGTACACATACTGGAGTCACCATAGTAGCCAGTACTACACAGGGTGACAAAACCTACAGCAGGAAATGTGCTGAGTGACATGTGTGTCCATATGACCCACACATACCAGTCAAGATGGTTCACATACCCAAAAACAATCTCAGCCAGCAGGAGAGGTGTAGACAAACCCAAACAGAGCCTGTGCCATGGCACCAGAATGATGGCTATGGTTAACTTCCCCCCAGGCCTACACAGACAGACCACAGCAGAGCAGGCAGTGGGATGTTAGTTCTGAATTGTAGGAAGTCAGACAATAATATGTAGGGCAACCAAAGCCATGATCTGTAGTGCACTGATATGCCTCTAGTCAGCATGATAGTTAGAAATACAGAATGAAATGGAGTAATTGACATACCAGTACAGTCATAGCAAATGTGTACAAGTGTCACATGTGCCCCCCACATCCTACATAGTAATTTAATAACAGTCAGGTGCCCAACCCTGTGTAGAAATGTAGAAATAGTCAGGTGTGCCCCCCATCCTACATAGCAATGGAATAAGTCAGGTGTGCCCCACCCACTCTTGTGTAGAAATGAAGAAACATTCAGGTGTGCACACCAGTTATGCAGAAATGTAGTAACAGTCAAAACCAAATGATCAATGGATAACCTGCAGAGACAGCATGCTACCTGTCGGTGTATAACACAAAGGTCAGCACTGCAGCACAAACGACCTGGACACGATCCACACATTCAATACAGATGGCCATACTGGGCATGCTCACACACTTAGAGAAATGAAGGAAGTGTCAGTCAATAACATACTGAGAGGTCATACTGGGCATGCCCACACCCTTAAACACATGATGGCCATGACTGCAAACACCAGTGGACCAGACATATCTGCCAGTTGCAGTTGTTAGTGCAGACACTCGTCAGTATGCACCACTCATGCCTTGCACACACAGTGGATAGGAATACAGACATATATGTCAGGACAACACACTATAATAAGCCAAAGGTAGATGCATATAGATGTGTGGAAGAGGGTGACTGTGACAAGGAGCCATCCAGGCCTGTCCCACCCAGCACACAGCCAAAGGGCCCCAAACACATGAGGTGCAGATGTCAATCACTGCAGATACTACCCACCAGTGTCTGTCAGCATTACAGACTATGTGGTGCACATGCCAGCTGTGCAACATGACTGTACAAGGAAGTAGTCATCTAGCAGCTGTATACATGTACCTGTGACATATGACCCCGTGTGTGCCCGCATGTGGTGTGTCAACCCCTAGATGAATGGGTTATGGCCCATTCACACACCACCCTCCCCATAGCCCTACTATGACAAGCCTGCTGAGGTCATCTAATGTGAAATACACCTTTGGGAGAGTTGTATCCTAGTAATCTCCATGGCATGTCCCATAACTGCATACTGCTGTAGTGTGATAAACTAGTTAGGTAGGAGTTCTACCCCCAGACTGGGTAACTGTGTGTGTGAGCTTGTGTGCATGTCTGTCTGACTGTGTAGAGAGCAATGCTTTTTAGAGTACTCACACTCCTTACAATTCATATACTCAACTTTGGCAAGGCTGCTGATGTCACCCACCTAGAAATACATCTCTGGGAAGATTGTAGCCCAGTAGTCTCTGTAGCGTGTCCTCTAACTGTGCATTGCTGCAGTATGATAAAGTAGTTATGAGTTCTAATCCTGGACTTGGCAACTGTGTTTGTGTGCATGTTTGTCTGTTGCTGACTGTGTAGAAAGCAATAATTTTTAGAGTACTCACACTCTTTACAATTTTCATATACTCAATTGTGTGTGTAGGTTTGTGTGCATGTCTGTCTGACTGTGTAGAGAGCAATGCTTTTTAGAGTACTCACACTCCTTACAATTCATATACTCAACTTTGGCAAGGCTGTTGATGTCACCCAACTAGAAATACACCTCTGGGAAGGTTGCAGTCCAGTAGTATCCATAGCATGTCCTGTAACTGTACTGCTGTAGTGTGATGAAGTAGTGTGTGAGTGTGTCTGTCTGTGTAAAGAACAATGCTTTTTAGGGTACTCACACTCGTTACAATTCATATACTCAACTTTGGCAAGGCTGCTGATGTCACCCACCTAGAAATACACCTCTTGGAAAGTTGTAGCCCAGTAATTTCCATAGTGTGACCTGTAACTGTGTACTACTGTAGTATGATAAAGTAGATATGTAGTTGTTTCAATCCCAAACATGGCAATTGTGTGTCTGTCTGTCTGACCCTCTCTGTGTAGAGAACAATGCTTGTTAGGGTACTCACACTCCTTACAGTTTTCATATACTCAACTTTGGCAGGCTGCTAATGTCACCCAGCTAGAAATACACCTCTGGGAAGGTTGTTGCCCAGTAATCTATGTACAGCATTCTGTAACTGAGTACTGCTGTAGTGTGATGTAGAACTGTGGCAGGGTTCCATCCCCACCCATGGCAGTTTTGGATGTTTTGTGTGTGTTTCAATGTCTGTGTAGGGAGCAATGCATTTTAGGCTAGTAAAACACAGTACAATTCGAATGTCCTACTTTGGCAATCCTGCTGATGTCATCCAATGTGATATACACCTTTGGGGAAAGCATACTCTAGTAATCTCTGTAGCATGTACTACAACTGGGCTGTGTTGTAGTATAATAAATTAGTTATGTAGGGGTTCTACTCCCAGACATGACAGGTGTGTGTGTGTGTGTGTGTGTGTGTGTGTGTGTGTGTGTGTGTGTGTGTGCGTGTGTGTGTGTGTGTGTGTGTGTGTGTGTGTGTGTGTGTGTGTGTGTGTGTGTGTGTGTGTTCATAACACGTATCCTGTGTGGAGGTGGCTGTAAGTGTGTGAGACCTGTGGCCAAAGTGGCGTGGACTTTGCATATTATCTTATATGGTGGCCTTACTATGTATCACAATGTCCACCATACAGGGATAACAGATGTGAAATAGCTGAGAGGCTGGGGTGCAAAGACATACCCATGCATGTGACATCAAGGCCAGGCAATCAAAGTTAGCACCCCAGTATTACCCAGAGCACACTCTCAACCCAAGTCTCATACACACACACATGCCTAGGCAACAGCCAATATGTGGGTAGTACACTGCATATTGGCCACTGATAGTAACTATGGGGTGATAGCTGTGGACTACAAAGGACATGGCACCCTGTCCATCTGTCCAATATGCACATACATGCAGACAGTGCACCTTTTCCATGTTCCCCAATGGACACCTAAAACCCCTTTGATGCCATCACATGTGACCCACAAAGGACATACCATGCCTGACAACATGCCCTGTATTGACAGATGCCACTGACAACAGGGAATGCCGTTAGCATGCTATAATTTTAGGTGCAGGGTAAACCTGCTGCCCATTGCCAGTTCATGCCACAGGCACATCTGATGATAATCTGTGTTCACAACATGGGCCAGATACCCCAGGTACAGTTCCACATGTTACTGTAAATGAATGTGGGAGGTGTGCACATCCCAGACATCATTCATGTCATGGACTAAGGAACACATACATGGCAAGCGATGCACAGCATTCGCCACACACAATAGTCACACAGGTGACTGGATGGCGGATACAATACCCACCTGTGTGGGCAAATGCGGACACTCAAGCCCAGAGCCACAATGCAGACCATTGTCATGTGGCCTGATGCCAAGGTATACCCATCACCTAGCCTTGTACAGCCGTCTGGCACAGTCGACCATCACACACCCATCCAAACATGCACCCATGCATGTCTGTACTGCCACCCTGTGTGTTTGCGTGTGAGTTGTATGGTGTGTATATTCACATCTACACTCCCTCATGGGCATACTGAACCATTCTGTCTGATGTCAGACACCTCCCCTTACCCTTTGCCCATACAACCCCTGTATGACCTGTGTGGTGCATGTGATACCTGCATAGTGATTTGTTGTGGCAATCCCACTACTGATGAGTTATAATCCTGGCCCTGCCAAGTGTGTCAATGTGTGTGTGTCCCTGTGTGAGTGTGGCTGTGTTGATGTTGGCACCTGCTCGTGCAAACAGGCACATGTATGTCACCTACAATATAGCTACCGGATCCCTGTTGCAGATGTCAATCGCCATCACATATATGTTCTGAGAACTCCACAACAGGTAACCCATGTGGTGCATCAAATAACTCCATAGATCTGTGCTAGCACTACATAGTCATCAGGGGTTTGATACCCTGTACTGGTAGGTGTGTGACACAAACATGCTTAGGTTTTACTCTCCCACCACTCCCTGACTTGTCTTTGCCTCTGTCTGCCTTTCCCACTCCTTCTCTGGTGGATGTGGAGACCTACACCTGCTTTGCTTGGCAGCAGCATGTGTATTTTAAGTGATGCTCATGATCAGCTGATGGCCTCTGCACTAATTGCAGCCCTCCCCTAGCTGATTGCATGTGGAACATCTGTGGTAACATTCCCATAGCCAATTGCATGGAAACACACTACAATATCTAGGAACATCATGTTGGTGTTGGCCCTTTTCATTCACTGTGAGCAGGAAGTAGATCTGTTGTTTGGCAAACAGCACCTGAGATGGATTGGGGATTGACCTCTAAAAACATACACTGTGGGAACAGGGCAACACACAGGAGGGGGATGGGCCTGACCTGACGACAGACTGTAAGTGCTGCTATACTGCATTTGGAGTACTGTTGGTTTAACAGTGTGTGTGTGGATATGACTGCTCTACATGTCTCAATACCTGCCATGTCAGTTCCATGTTTATGAGGAATCCCCATCCGCAGGGTCATCTGCAGACAGGGCAGTGTGTTGTGCCTTTGGTTTCATGTGTTACCAACGGAGCATCTATCTGTGGACTGCAGAAGGTAGTGTGAGGATTGCAGTCTGTAGATGGTGAAAGCCATGACAGTTACTGGCTTCTTATCCCTCATAGGACATATGTTACAACAAACCCTGTTACAACAGTAAATGTATGAGGTTATAACTGCAACATGTCATTATTGGCCATTTGTATGTGCTTCCAACCACAACTCTGTCAACCTGTGTACATATGTCATGCATGAAGTGGTGCATATGTGCTGTACATCATAATTAGTGTCATCATATCTGATAATAAGCCAGTGAGATATCAGACTGCTACATATGTTATATACAGTAGGGGTTATATTTGATGACATAACCTGGGCATTCTGTGGATGTTTGTACAGTACTGAGGTCTGTGTACTTATGGTGAATGTCGACAGTGTGTGTATTGTTAATATATACTTTAGCCTGTGTACAGGCTGCGGAAGATGTCATTGTTCTAGGTCCTGTCTTATCTGATGTTACATGCTGCTCCACTGTATGGTACCGTATTCGTGTACATATTTGTAGGGCCATACACATACATGTCCCCTACCACAGACAGCCATCAGACCAAACTGTGTAGTAGCCTAGTATATGTAGGGTCAGTCTGTGAGTGGCACATATAAGGATGGTGTCGAACATATAGTCCATATACTATAATATTATGCTAGCTTAACATATGTAGCTGTGGCTGTTTTGACATTGGTTGTGGTTATGCACTTTCACACAGGTATCTCTTATCCTGTGCTGTGACATGCCAGTACAGCCTGCTATATATGCAGGTACATGTGCATTCCCCCATAGGAGATGTAGGCCAGTGTTGAGGCAGTCTGCCTGTAGCCTGCACAGTGCATTGTTACATGCCTAGCAGCTTAGTGTACTTACCCAGTGAGATGTCATGTGCCGGTACTTGCCAGATGTACTGCTGTTGGGCCTCCCTTAACAGTCATGCATGTCAGACAGAGAAGTGGGACACTGTACAGATGTATGTCAATATCTAGTGGGTAGTATGTGGCCTTGGCACCCTTGTACCAGTGGTTATTGTGTGTCAGGCCAAACAGGGGTGTGTGAATGCATAACTTATGGTGGCAAATGTATTCTAGAACCACTAAATCTTCTGTACGACTTGATAAAAAAAACTTTTTCATTCATCTCCAGCAAAATAACCACCAAAACCCTAAGAAATTCTGGACAGGAATTAATGCTTTACTACACCCTGGCACATCTAAGACACCCACCCCTGCCAGTACTACCAAAAACACTCCTAAACAGATAGCTGACTCCTTTAACAACTTCTTTACTGAAGCAATCCTGTCAATTGCTAACTCCCTTCCTGCCGTGGCTTCTCTTTCACCACTGTTCTCCTTTCCATCTCCTCCCACTTTTCAACTACAACCTGTCTCTACATCCCTCATCAGTTCCCTCCTTCTAAAACTCAAACCTTCTACCCCCTCTGCTGACTTACTACCTGCGCAATATCTTCAAACTACAGCCAAAGCAATTGCCTACCCTGTCTCTATCCTAATAAACAGAACCATCAATGAAGGCACTATCCCTTCCATCTGGAAGATCTCTCATATTATTCCCCTTCATAAGGGCGGGACCTCATCTGAACTTTCAAACTTCCGTCCAATTGCCCTACTTTCTCCCTTAGCTAAAATCATGGAAAAATGCATTCACCAACAACTGCTCGACCACCTTCTTCTAACTGGACTACTAGCTCCCTCCCAGCATGGATTTCGTCCCTCCCATAGCACTACTACTGCCCTTCTTTCCTTTACTGATCACATAAATAAAAACCGCAATAATAACATCCTCTCATCTGCTGTCTTTATAGATCTCTCCAAAGCATTCGACATGGTTAATCATCAAATACTCTTGAATCTTCTGAAATCACTTTCACTTGACACTCTGGCACTACAGTGGTTCAAGTCTTACCTAGATAATCGAAAACAGGCTGTCCTCTGGGAAAACACTCTATCCTCCCCTCTTCCTGTCTCACTTGGAGTCCCCCAAGGATCTATCTTGGGTCCCCTTTTATTCTCCATATTTATCAATGATCTTGCTTCTAGCATCCCCCAAGCCGTAACCATACAGTATGCAGATGACTCCACCTTAGTCTCCTCAGCCTCTAACCCAACTGAACTTCAATCCCTCACCCAAAATGTCTTTCAGCTTGTAGAAGAGTGGTTTTTACAGCGATGTCTCCTCCTTAACTCTAAAAAGACTAAACTACTGTTGTTCACTCCCACACAAAAATCTTCACCACTCCACTTCTCCATCGTATCTAAAAATGGAACAGTTATATCTCCTGACACATCAACCAAACTTTTAGGGGTTACCATCGATCATAGCCTAAACTATGACTCTCATATTAATACCACTATTAAATCTATTAATAAAAAGCTTGGCTCCCTCTATAAAATCAAGCCTTTCCTTACTCCTACGGCCAGAATTACCATTGCCCACTCCCATCTTATCTCTACTCTCCTGTATGCATCACCTTTATATACAAATATATCTAAAACTAATCTGAACAAATTGGCTACCTCCTACAATAGTATAGCCAGATTTGCTACCAGCACCCCTTTTAGATCTCACCATTGCCTAAATTTAAAACAACTTGGCTGGCTGGAACTTGAAAATCAACTTTTATCACAGCAACTTATAGTCACCCAAAAAATCCTTTACTTCCCTGAAAAAACACCTATCCTTACTAAACTTATTAGTCCCTATAAAAATCTTTTTAACCTTCGCTCTTCACACAAACTTTTAGTATCCACACATAAATCTAATAATAAAGCAGGTGACTCACTTTGCTCCTATACAGTGGGGAAAAGCTGGAACCTTCTTCCTAAGGACCTCACTATGATCTCCTCTTCCTCACTCTTCAAAAAGAAACTCAGACTTCATCTTAGTAAGCACTGGCTCTGTCCATGCAGCAACCCTGACTAAAATCTCTCCTCCTTTACAACACTACATTCTCTCTTCCTATGCTTATCCTCCCTACTCTCTTCTCATTCCTTAGCCCACTTAGCATGTTACTTTGAACTACCTTCTCCTTGCTTCTCATAGTAGATTTTACTTCTCCTTCTTACCTTACTTTCACCAAACCTCTCTGTATTTCTCTCTCCTCTTTCCTTTTGTCCTTTTATTCCACTACTACTCTCCTCTCTATTTCCTTGCACTCTCTTAAAAAAAAAAAAAAAAATATATATATATATATATATATATATATATATATATATATATATATATATATATATATATATATATATATTTTATAGATTTAAAGGAATGAGGTTTTCCTTTTATTTTAGCTGTATTATTAACATTTGTAAACTATTATGTATTTCTTCTTGTCCTTTGATTTGTTTTAAATTGTCTGTTCTTTTGGAGCTTTTCTCCCCGGGCCTCTACTGAAAATGGACATATATCCAGTTAGACTAGCCCGGTCAACAAATGTTAAATAAATAAAAATAAATAAATAAATGTGTTATACCCATCCACAGGGCTGTCTACGTCAATACTGTCAAGCATGGCACACATGTTTAGCACTAAAGGGTTATGTGTATACCTCTGGACTGTACAGAATGTGTCAGAATGTCCACACATATAGGCCAATATATCTGCTGCTGATCACAGGGGCATTATGTGCTAGCAGAGGTACTTTACTATGATGCCTTTAAGATGTCTGTCAGTAGCCAATGGTGGACATGTTATAAGCAGGTGTGACCTCCAACCCACACCATGTCTGTGAAGACAATCCCAATGACAGTAGCAATAGTCTACTAATATACCTGCTATACATACCTGACATCCCCTTGGACTACGACTGTGGGACTATAGAGGCTGGGGTAGTGCTACACTCCACGTCCAGGACATATGGTAGAAATATATGTACATATTATTATCCAGATAGCCATATATATATGATTACACATGTGTAGTACTTCCAATCACCACTGTCATGGCAACCACCTACTCTAAACCCCTACATCATGTGGGCATGGTTCCTTTACATTGCCTGTGTGATGGACATCTTTCCTGTGTGTAGGCATCAGTTTTACAGACAGCAGGTAGTAACACCTCTTACAGGAGAACCGGCACACTCAGGACAGCTACATATTTGTAGGAGGTTCAGGAACTACAGACAGAGTGTGAGTAGAGTTGTGTTATGCTTTGTATAGTGTTGGTGTTACAGGGTGTTACAGGGTGTGTGTGTACATACTAGTTTACCTTGGAATGCGGTCTGTCTGCATAGCTCTCAACTGTGAGCCTATCCTCTTGGTGGCTAGCAGTGTGCCTATCATGTGTTGTCTGTCCACCACACAGGTCCTGTGTCAGATATTTCACTGGCAGTGTGTGTGTGTGTGTGTGTGTGTGTGTGTGTGTGTGTGTGTGTGTGTGTGTGTGTGTGTGTGTGTGTGTGTGTGTTGAGTGCTATCAGTACATGGCTACATCCATTTCTATTTCTAACCTCAATTCCATGACTAAGGGTATGTTGCAGACGATCCTGTAACACCAGCAACTTGCTTAGTGTATGGCAACAGTTTTGCACATTTGTGCCTGCATTCCAGCCTCTGTCCTCCACCTACATACCAAGCTTTGCACATATGACATGCTGCTGGGGGTTGTTCTGTAGTGGGCTGTGAGTATATCACACTGCCATTGCTGCCATCAGTCCACTGCTGTTGTGTCCCCCACACATACGGTGCTGCTGGGGCCATATATGTGTGGGTGTCACCTACAAAATACATGTGTGCTCTTGTGCACTCCAGAGGCCAGTGTATGTAACAGTGGTATATGGACCTGTACTATTGAGTCTGGGGGGGGGAGCACCATAAATGACCTAGGCTGTTAAAAAATGTGGGGGTATCAGGGGTGAGCTGCCTTAAGGTATCTGGATGTACCATATACTTCACCTATGTTTACATTACTTACATAAATTCGGTTAATGCAAGCCTACTGCCTCCTGCCATACAGACTGTTCTGTTTGTCAGTGTGCATGTGATGGTGTCAGTTATGCCTTGTTATGTAACAGTTGCAACCCATTTGGTCACATGACATCTTTACCACCTAGTGATTTTGTACAGAGTGTCGATAGAGGCTGCTGAACTATACACCTGCATTACATACTGCTGATAGTTTGGAATCCTGTGGCCCAGTCTGTCCTCACTATTGTACACTTTGAAGGGCTTGGCTTGGACAGCAACAGTTGTGAACCTTTCCATACTACTGTATTAGCATAACTGTTTCACAGTTGCATTACTCTGTTTATATGGATGTCAGTGTCTGAACAGCTATATGACATGGCATATAGAACTGTAATGTAACAGTTAAGGGTATTCCATTTCTGCAAACCTGTGTGTGGTGTTTTCCATATGACATCTCTGTGGGTATATGTTGCAGGTAACGATTGTCATTTGTATGGGTGGCCAATACAGTGTCCAGTTGTTCAGGTGTTAACTGAAGGCATAGTGGCTGTTCCATACTGTGTGCACCTTCTACATATGTATCTTACTGTACATATGTCTGCATGTGTATGTGTAGTCACACACACACACACACATATATATATATATATATATATATATATATATATATATATATATATATATATATATATATATATATATATATATATGCATCTGCATATCTGTGTCTCTGTATCTGTTTCTTGGGGATGTTGATGGCTTCCACATTTTATATTTCCTATGGGAGGCAGACTGTACTGCATGATATGTTACAAATACCAGCCTGACATTATACAGGTGGGATGCAGTACTGTTAACATCTTGTGCCCATGTCATGTCAGGTCCTGGTTATGGGATCTGCAACACTTGGTAGTGTACTGCAGGGTGGACATGTTTGGCTGTGGGGGGGGCTGTGCCTATTCATGCAAGACATATAGTGTGTGTGGCTTCTCAACCCCATTAACGGTGCATGTGGACATATGCGTTTTTGTTAATTTGCCATTGCTATCTACAGATGTATGGCCATATATACCTATATAGATATATATATCTGGTTACATATATGTCCGTATATACTTACATAGATATATATCTGCGTACACATATGTAACTTGCCGTGTATATGTAGACACATGTATGTGTCGAAGTAGGCATTTGCATGTATATATGTTTCTATATATTAATATATATGTATATAGTTTTAGACATATATATATATATATATATATATATATATATATATATATATATATATATATATGAATATATAAAGTCTTTTGGCTTTTCCTGGTTGGGGTCACCACAGCAGAACTACCATCCTCTAATGATTGGCAGTGGATGTTTACGGTGCCAAGTTGCCAGCCCAATGCCCAACCTTTAAAGAAGGCACACCCATTCATGCACACATTTACTGCATGTCTTTAATGCCACTCGATACAGAATACAGAGAAATGATCTGGCAGTTAAAATTGAATGCATGTTGTGAAAAAGGTTTAAATGACCACATCTCTATTATCCCAGCACTTAAAATATTGGCCGCAGATCCCAAAATAACTAAATATTAAAAAAATATTAAAGAAATGTGCAATAATTTAATAATATAAATAATATAAATAAAAAAACTGTGCTTAACTTTTTAATAATTTACTATTTAATAGTTTATTATACAATATTTTATACATGATATATTTTTTACACATGATATTTATTTATATTTAATATTTATTATTATATATACATATTTATTTATTTTGTGTATATTTTACACAGATTTATTGAATTATGCATTTGGTTATAACAGTATGGTGATAAGTACATTTATATATTTATATATTCATATATTTATATACATTTATTTATTTATTTATTTACTTGTTTATTTATTGAACAAGATGAAATATGCATGTATGAAAATATGTTCTTTTTTATCGGACTATTTTTTAGGATTTTTAAGATTTTTTAAGAACTACAAGGCTCTTATATTGTTTATTCTAAACAATCCATAAACAACATGTGAATAAAAGTACCATAAAACTCAGTTAAAACTTTTTTAGAAGGGTTAGGGGCTTTTTGAGGTTCACACTCTAGCTGTGTAAAAGAAACACACATGCCCATTTTTTAAGTACATTTCACTAAGTATATTTCTAAGGTATACCTGGTATTGCATGGGTAGTGGGGGGGGTTCTTTGATTCTGTTTTGATTCTGTTTTGATAGGTTTATTTTTGTATCCCTGAACATGAATCCTCGGATTTTTAGCAATAGGTCCTGTGAGAGTTTGGTTAAGAATATACAAGAATACAAATTCATTAAACAATTTAATTTAAGATATGTATTTCTTACACAAAGTAAGCTTCCTTTTAAGCAGCACCCTGTGATTTCAGTACTTCTTGTTTGTAATTTTATTGTGGTGTTTTTAGGAATGTCTGCACATCAAACAAATATTTAATATGGTGCTTTTTAAATGGACTGATACCCACGAACAATAGGTTTTTGAGTTTTTATGTAGCGCTATGGCTTTAATGCAGATGGCGTTAATTCAATGATTGCCAATTAACGAAAATGGTGAACATATAAAATGTATGGTCGAGATGTATAATTTATTCTGATGAAGTCTCCGTTACAGGAGACGAAAGCGCTGAATCGACCTCTGCCTTTGGTTTTGGTTTTTGTTTGTCAATGTGACTTTATGGAATAAAAGTGTTTGTTACTTCCTCGAGTGGTCTGCCTGCCTTCACTGATACAAGGAAAACCTTCATTGTGCCGGAGACTTTTTGTTTATACTTGTGGGTGTTTCTGCTTTTTTGGTTACTAGTTGTTTCTATATATTAATATATATGTATATAGTTTTAGACATATATAATTATATATATATATATATATATATATATATATATATATATGAATATATAAAGTCTTTTGGCTTTTCCCGGTTGGGGTCACCACAGCAGAACTACCATCCTCTAATGATTGGCAGTGGATGTTTACGGTGCCAAGTTGCCAGCCCAACGTCCAACCTTTAAAGAAGGCACACCCATTCATGCACACATTTACTGCATGTCTTTAATGCCACTCGACCACAGGAAGGACATGCAGACTCCACACAGAAGGCACTCCAGCCGAGAATTGAATTGGCGAACCTCTTGCTGTTAGGTGACAATGCTAACCGCAGCACCACCATGGCCTATAGTTTCATATATATATATATATATATATATATATATATATATATATATATATATGTAGATATACATAGATATGTAGTATCTGTTTAGATATTAATATATTTACACACACATACATCTAGATGTTGGTATACATTCTCTGTATTGTTGCATGACTGGATTGGATGATATGTTTCTGAAAACATAAGTTGTTTGTGTCTGTTATGGCTTAGTTGTAAATGAATTTGTCTATGGTATGCAGGGTCTTGTGTTTGAATCTTGCCGGAGCTGTTGATTTTGTTGCTGGCCAGAACATGGCCTGTTGAATACAGAGTGATTAAGGCACTTTTGAGCAGTTGTAAGCGGGTGGGGAAGCACTGCCTACACAGGTTAAGCAATATAGAAGCTTACTGATTGTATGACACTGTAACCAGAAGTTAGCTGTGCTTAGCTCCACACAAACCCACTTGCAACTGCTTTAAAATGCCTTAATCACTCTGTATCCAACGGCCCGTGTTCTGCTCAGCAACAAAATAAACAGCCTCCACAAGGCTCAAACCCAGGACCCTGAAAACCATAGACAAAATAATTTAACTCTAAGTCATGACAGCTACTCATAACTCTGCTGTTTTGAAAAACATACCATCCAGTACAATCATTCAACAGTACAGGAAATGTACTAACATCTAGATGAATGTGTTTGTGTGTGTGTGTGTGTGTGTGTGTGTGTGTGTGTATATATATATATATATATATATATATATATATATATTTATATATATATAGGTTCCGGACATTTGCTCAAATGAGCAAATGACAAAAACCCAAATGGCCAGGCATACTTACGCGAAAGTACTTATCACTGAAGAAGCACTTTCGCGTAAGTATGCCTGCTGCTGAAGCTGTACTATGGTGCGGGTAAGGGAAATTTCCCTTTTCTCCACTGTAGTGCGGTCTCAGAGGGAGAATATTAAAGTAAGGGGTGTGGGGAGCTCAGACCCCCACATGGGGGTGCAGGGTGGGCAAAGCCCCCCTGCTAAAACGTAAATTTAGTGTTTTATTTTTTTTTGTAGCACGCTTTAATGAAAGTGCTTTTTTGATAAAAGCGCTTTCGTTAAAGTGTGTTCAGTTATTATGGATTCGGACATTTTCTCATTCGTCCTAGATCTATATATCTATATATATATATATATATATATATATATATATATATATATATATATATATATATGTACCTGTAACACATTGCATTTAAGTTACCTGGCACTTGCTCACTAAGTCAGCACTAAAAAATTAAAAGCACTACACCCTCACAAACTCCCCTTGAGTACCTTGTTCCCCATTGGCCCTTTTTTTCAATTATAAAGGAATTCCTAATACTATTCTAGCATGTCCAAAGGTCATTTGTCAATCTCCTCTCCGGTCCAACTGGTGAATCTGGGAATCTTTAGGCAATGTTACAACTGCCTCATGTATACAGGCAACCCTCTCCTCCTCCCAACAAATTCCAACACGTGTGAGAGATGCAACCATATAGCCAAACTGGAGGCTAAGCTCTCTCAACTCAGTACTGGCGTAACCAGTAAGGAGGAGAAGGAAACCACACTCACTACAATTCCAGTCTCACATAGACCTACCACGACAGCAAACCAAACACATAAACACACAAAAACATACTTGGAGGCTCTAAATAAAAATCTGCCTAAGCAGCAGAGACTTCCAAAGCAGACACTCAAGCAACCGCTACTCCAAAACAAAACACATGCAAAATATAGCTCACAAAGCAAGTGTGCCGAAAAGTCACAGCCCTTAAGGCTAAACAACACACCTGATACACTTGTAATAGGTGACTCTATCGTCAGGCACACTGACGTCCCGCTCACCAGGCTGAACAAGGAGAAGGTCACAGTGAGCTGCCTGTCGGGCGCTAGGATCCGCCACATAACAGAAGCACTCAGGTCACTCCAAGGCAAGTACAAATATGACTCAGTCATTGTCCATGCTGGTGTGAATGACCTGAGACATACCTCCCTGGACTACATGAAAAGAGACATAGAGGAGCTCTCTGAGCATGTAGCCCAGGCCGGTATGACCCTGACTTTCAGTAGCATCTTACCCTCACCAAGAATGATGCCACAATATGAAGACAAGATGATCAATTTCAACAATTGGCTTAAGTATTGGTGTCATTCAAAGGGGATCCAATGCCTGTCAGCCTGGGATGACATGCTCGACAAGCCACGATGCTTCGCTAGGGACGGCTTGCACCTGTCACCTCTGGGCTTTCGGATATTGGCAAAGGCTCTTGCTACCCCCATAGTGCCTTTTTTAGGCAAGGCTCAAAAGACAAACCCACCTCCATAGGTATCACAAGGTATCACAAGGGATAAGAAACTAAGAGTAATGCTACTCAATGCCAGAAGTCTAAACCTCAAGATGCACACACTCGAAACTCTCCTTAGCATGGAGAACATCGATATCTGTGCAGTAACAGAAACCTGGTTCAAGGCTCCCGAGAGCACCCCAGCACTACCAGGTTATTCCTCATACCATGCTTTTCAGCCCCAAAACTTGGACCGAACAACAAAAGGAGGTTGGTGGCACAGCACGAAGCATCAGAGACTATCCATGTGCAACTAACAGTGGGTAAAACTGCCTTCCAGTATATAGCCTGCTACAGACCACCCTCCCAAACCCAGGAATCCCACTCGGCCTTCCTGAGAACATTGGAAAATATGAAGGTCTCTCCAATCACCATTATATTGGGTGACTTCAACTACCCAAACATAGACTGGGAGCATTACTCTAGCTCCAACACCCTAGCACAAAGGTTCCTAGAATTTATAAACTCAAATGCTATGGAACAACTTGTTACCACTCCCACAAGAGGGGAAAACATACTGGACCTGATCATCACCAACATGGGGACTCTATGCTCCAGACCAGAAGTGTATCCCTCACTGGTAAGATCAGACCATAAACTAATCTCACTGGATATTCACATCCCGACCCCACCCCCTGCTCAGAAAACCACAGTGAAAAACCTCTCTAAAGCAAATTTTACACTCCTCAAAACTGAGGTGGAATCATTCAAAGCCCCAGGGCCTGTGGAAAATAAAGCCCAGACCGCAGAATCCTTTATAAACGCATTCTATGAACACCTTCAGGAATGCATGGATCATGCAATCCCAAATAAAACCAAGACCCAATCCTCCAAAGGCAGACGTCCTGTCTGGTGGATCCCAGCCATAAACAAACTATACAATAAAAGGAGGAAGCTACTACATGATAGAGCAAGATCCCGAAAAGGGAAGGCATCTCTGATCAGTATTAGCAAAAAACTACGTGCACTCATAAAATCGTCTAAGGCCAGCTTCGAGAGAAAAATTGCACAGGACACTAAGGATAATCACAAGGCTTTCTTTAGTTATGTTAGGAACCTTGGTGGGAATTCCCAAATATGCTCAGAATTAGTCCAAAATGACAAAAAATACACCAAACCCACAGACATTACCAACATCCTAGCGCAAACTTCTCCCTCCCCTCCCCACCAAAAGGGCAAATATCTATCCCAGCAGAGTGCTGTCCCCCCCTGACATCTCAGATGCTCAGGTAAGAGCCGCCCTCTCCAAAGCAAAAAAGACAGCGTCAATGGGACCAGATGGTGTCCCGGGCTGCGTCCTACATGAACTCCAAGAAGAGCTAAACCCAAACATACAACTACTGTTCAATCTCAGCCTTACTACAGGATATGTACCCAAAGAGTGGCTTACAGCAACGGTGGTCCCTCTCCACAAAGGTGGTGCCTCAACGGATCCTGGAAACAATCGTCGCATAAGCCTGACTAGCTTGGTCTGCATAGCTATGGAAAGGATCATCATGGACCTCATAAATAAAGATATTGGGGACCTACAGACACTGGATCCTACCCAGTTCGGCTTTGTTAAGGGCAGATCCTGCCTCTTAAACCTGGTCAATTTCTTTGAAACAGTCACCAAGGCCATTGACGAGGCGAAGGTGGTCCACACAGCCTACCTGGACCTCATAAAAGCCTTCTATACAATACCCCACTCGGGCATTATAGATAAGCTCACCAGCTTAAATATAAACCCCTATGTCACTAGATGGGTTGCAAACTGGCTCAAGGACAGAACCCACATGGTTAGAATTGCTGGAGCCATGTCAGACTCCAAACCAGTTACAAGTGGCATCCCACAAGGCTCAGTCCTGGGACCTCTCTTGTTCGGTATATATTTCTCGGAGGTACAGGCCAACACGGGAGGACTGTGGCTGACGAAGTTCACAGATGACTGCACACTGGGCACCATAATCGACTCTCCAGCCGACACAAGCATCCTCCAAAAGGGCCTCATAGAAACAGACAACTGGTGCCAGAGCCATGGCCTCAAGCTAAACGCCAAAAAGTGTATAGTCATCCCCTTTGGCAAAAACAAAGTGCCCACAAATTACCACATAGGTGGTAATCCATTAAGTACAGAAGAAGTAATTAGGGACCTGGGGACCCAAGTTGATAGCAATCTCTCATTTGACAACTACGTGGCCAAAGTGGTTAGAAAAACATTTTATATAGCCCACCTAATCATGAAGGGATTCACATCTAGATCAGGGGAGGTCATCGTGCCTCTTTACTCATCCCTCATCAGGCCCATAATTGAGTACAATGGCCCTTTTGGGATGCACCTTACCAGACACCTGCAGCAACTGGAAAGACCCCAAAAGTACCTCACCAAGAGGATCAAAGGGCTCAAACAGATGCCATATGCTGCCCGGTTAAAGAAACTCCAGCTCTACTCAGTGGCATACCGCCTGCTCAGAGGCGATCTGTGCCTGACGTACAAAGCCATGTCCAACCTGGAATTAATGGACATGCTGCACCTCAAAAAGTCCAAATCCCATCAAGCTACGTGCTCAAGAGACTTGAACCTCAGCACTGAAATAAATAGGACATGCTGGAGGGACAGATTCATAACCCAGAGGCTCCCTTCACTCTGGAATAAAATCCCAGTCCAGGTTAGGCAGAGTCCCTCATTGACTCTCTTCAAGAGGAATCTTGATGAGTGGATGGGAGATCATAGGTTTACCCCGGGTATCACTTCGGTGTCACTGTTAGACAGAGGCACAGTATACTAACCTCGAAAAAGGGCATATCAAAATTAATTTAAAATGGGTGGCGAAAGCCAAACACACTCTGGCTAGGCTTATAAATGCCCTAGGGCAGATAGCCTAGTATGAACCTATGAACATATATATATATATATATATATATATATATATATATATATATATATATATATAGATAGATAGATATAGATAGATATAGATAGATATATAGAGAGCTGTGTATATACAGATATATATCTATGGGGGTCTACCTGGTAACTCTGAAAGCTGGAAACGCTGACGACAAGAACACCGACACCAGAAGAACGACAACAGAGATGACCGACAGTTGAAAATCCTGACACTGACAACACCGACATGTCAAACGAGCGCTAGTGTGTAAGTATGTGGTAGTGATGGACGGCAGGGTTAGGGTGCAGGTAAGGTAAGTGTGCGATAGTGATGGACTTTAGGGTTAGGGTGCGAGTAAGGTAAGTGTGCGATAGTGACGGACTTTAGGGTTGGGGCGGATTAAGTGAGTTAGGGTTAGGGCGCAGGTCAGGTGAGTGTGCGATAGTGACAGACTTTAGGGTTAGGGGCAGGTTAAGTGAATTAGGGTTAGGGTGCGGGGTTAGGTGAGTGTGCAATAGTGACGGACCTTAGGGTTAGGGTTTGGGTTAAGATTAGTGCATAGATAGTTGTGTTTGTAAGGTTTAGTGTAGGTTTGTAAGGTTTTTGGTGTGCTTGTGTTGTATGTGTGCTTTTTGGACAGGGGATTTATTTTGTTTGTTGACTGTCGGGATTGTGGTTTGTCGGGCATGTGAAGTTTCATGTTTTTGAACTTTCAGTTTTGTGGTGTTGGTGATTTCGTTGTCGGTGTTTTTGCATGTCGGTGTTTTCAGGTAGACCCATCTATGGATATAATAGAGAACATAACAAAGACATATATGAACACAGGCACCGTTAATGGGGGTGAGGGGGCTCAAGCAACATATGTCTAAAAACGTATCGATACT
>NC_056739.1:672284594-672387094 GCF_019279795.1 Protopterus annectens | reverse complement strand
GGCCATTATCAGAGTCAGTACATACCAGTTGGGGTGGGTATGTTGATTATTGTTGGAGATAAGGTGGGGGGAGAGAAAGATGTCAATTAACAAGTAGTATATTCCTGTACTCCACATTACTTTCCTAGTCAGTGCTGTTATCTGTACCTTACAAGTCTTAGTACACTACCCTATAGACCTATATTGGACACTGATATGGCTGTCAACATCATTACACATTAACTGGTCTTACCTGCAGTATACACCTCTTACCTGGTATACCTGTGGAGGGAATGTGTGTTAACACTGACTAACTGCTTGTACACATACAGCTGGATTCTGGGTTGATGTTTTTCACTATGCTATCCAACTCTTTCAGCACAGACTCTGGCCATGTGATGATCATATGCTAGTATGCCTGGACATATCGAGAATATTGCTCTCTTCCACCCTTAGTGACCTGACACACACATATACATGCTTTCCTACGCAGTTATATTATGTAGCACAGTGTGGGCAACAGTGACCAGTGATACTTTATTATTCAGGGAAACTGCAACACTCACAGTCCCCTACAATACCAGGGTGGATGATATCAGTACAGGTTATATTGGTCTGTATTTCACAGCACAGTGTTCATATCCAATGTACCTGTGGCAGCAATGTTTGTTAGCACTACCTGACTGTTGCCACACAGGGTTCCAAATTACACATTAGTATTATGCACATACATCTCACTTTGTTACTGTACACACTCTGACCACGGCTTAACAAGTTGGGGTGTAAATGGGACATACATGGCTTCTTAGTCACATAAGGTATTGGGGGGTTGCTAGTGTGCCAGATTTGTTGTCATAGAAGTGTGTCAATCAGTTGTATTTCCTGTTTGCTGCCTATACATCTGGGATCATCCCACTGATTTCCCAGGGGGGCAGGTTGATAGGCTTTAGAAATAGGCCACTTTAATAGACAGTCTGGACATATCTGTACAGTTGTGGTGTATAATTCTGTATGCAGACTACTACCACTGGCAGGATCCAAACCGTGGCTGTGTGTGCTAATAAAACAACAGTTCACATCTCAGTTGCATGTGCTATTTGGGTTTTGTTGTCTGCATTTCCCCTGTTTACTGTCTATGTGTCTCTCAGTTGTACTAAATGACTTCTGGGGATTACACCTGTCATATACAGGCATTCCTACACATTCACGTTATGGTGCATGGTGTGGGTAACAGTGTTTAATACTGCAGTACTCTTACATGATTGCAGATTTACATTACCATATGATACCAGAATATACACATGCAGTCCAACAGTTAGACCTGTTTTGTCAGGGTATTACACTTTTATTGCCATACAAACAATATGAGACTCTTCCTGCCATATTCACTAGTGTATGCAGCACTTGCCTTGAACAATACAGGTTTTATACTAGCAATTACTTTACTACTACTTTTATGTTTATTTCCTATGACAGTAAAAGCATGAGTATTACTGACCTGACTCATGTCACAACCGTGCCAGGCGGCAGATGTGGGTCTCCTGGTTTGCGGCCCGCTCCACTGCAGCTGTGGGGGATATAAGATAAATATTTAGCCATACCTATCCATGATATACCTGAGCTGGCACTTATTAAACAGGTAGTGGACTGATACTTACACACAGCTGGGACATCCCCTGATGCTCTAGCCTCTTGGAGCCACTCCTCCAAGAGGTCCCTTTCCACCGCTTTAGGTTGGCATAGTGGTGCCTGACCTTCTCACCAGTTTGGGGTATGCCAGTGGCACTAGTGAGGTCACGGCGAGACAGTCCCAGGCCTCTGCCTTATATTGGGAGCCCTGGTACTGGCCCTGCAGCAGTCTCTGTGCATGGTCTTTAACTAGGAATCCAGCCATTACCTTGAAATCCTGGATGCACCAGCGCTGTGCCAGGAAGCACAGTCCTTCTCCCCTTACTGCCATAGTGCCTGCAAGGGGAAGCTACAACCAGTTATGAGCTGTATTCCTGCCTGTTGGGTTTAAGTAGGGCTGATTTCCCACACTGGTTTTGAAAAGGCTAAGCTATGAGAAAACCTGCTTACCTAAGGTTGGCATTGTTTAAAGGGGTATACCACTGGGCACAAAGCTGTTGTACACATTGCTCACACCTCCTAAGATGGCCTGTGCAATGCTTGCTGTTGTCTACAGTCGATATTCATTATAATGCCTTTTTGGCATTGTGTTATTATTCATTACACCTTATATGTATGCCTAGTATCCCTGATTGATGTGTACTTACACTCTGTGGAGTCCTTGTGTTTTATTGGGGACTTCGATACTCTATTACAAGTACACCTCATTTCTGGCCTTACTGCTGTAATCCAGTTCACATATTTATGTTATGTAGTCTGTTATGGCACATATGACTAGATACTGATGCCTTTCACAGGTTCAGTTTGGTTATACTATGGTGAGGACATGTTTACTACTACCTCATTCTTCTGTACTTCTGTGATGGCTTGGTGGATAGCTACTGGGACTATGGTGTATAGGGTTTGATACCTGCATGGCTGTTTATTTTGTTGCTGGGCAGAACAAGGCCCATTGGATACAGTGAAGGCACTTTAAAGCAGTTGTAAGTGGGTTTGCATGAGTTTGCACGGAGGTAAGCACTGCTAACTTCCAGTCACAATTTCTTACACCCAGTTAGCTTCTACCTTGCTTAATCTGTGCAGGCAATGCTTACCCCCATGCAAATGCACTTAAACATGCTTATTAGTGCTTATATATGCTTACTACTGCTTATTTGTACTTAAACATTCTCACTAGTGCCTTATTCATTATGACACTGACACTTCACATGTTCATTTAATGCAGTATTCCATTTCATAAATATGTTATTTCATGGGTTTTGCAACAAAAATATTGGTTATAATGTGCTTTGCCATGTAAAATAGACTGTGCTGCAGTGTGACTCGAACCGGCAATGCCTGCTCATTAGGCAAATGCGCTGCCCACTACACTATTGCTGTGCTGCTTCATTTGCAGATATCTTACTTGTTATCCTCTTCAGTCTTTTAAGCTGCTTTAACCATAGCTAAGCAATGGACACATTCACGCACGTATGATTAGCTGTACTAAGAGTTTTTAAAAAAAATAAAGGGGTTACTTCATTTGATTTTTATGTACTGTTGCTGTTGTACAAATGGGGGACTGTTGGTGGGGATATGAGGACACCTACGAGCAGTCTCGCTCATTTATTTCCACTTTGTGCTGTTCTACATTGCAGGGGCATGTTTATTCTGAGAGCTCTGCTCTCAGACATGCCCCCTGCACTCATACATGCTCCATGTAAGCCTAGGAGGTCGGGCAGCATGCCTTCATTAATATGCATGACGCGCTGCCATCCTCCTCCTAAACAGGTGCTTCCGTGGAGGACTAAGGTAGTTCTGCAGAGAAGATTAGTGAATCCGGGAGCTGGTTTCTAATAACATTCTTTTTCATATGTCTTGGTTGTATACTTGCATGTGTGTAAGTATTGCTAAAGTATAAAATTAATGAGACACTGTTTTAACCTAGCATATATTATCAATATATCATACATTATAGAGCTATGTAACAAGTTAATACCTTTATAATTAACATTAAAATGAAACTTTAAAAAAATCTTAACTCTTCCCTGGTTCTTCCTTAAATACATTTATACAAGCAATGGTAGAATTAACTAGAAAATCATCAATAAAAGAGCCATATAATAAAATATTTCCAAAAAATGCATATAAAACGTTTCTTTCCCATTCATTTAAAACAATATCTTATGAAAATGCTCAAATTAAACATAACAAAATATTGAAAAGCTCAATTTACAACAAGGCTTAAGTTCATAATTTGTGAAACTAGTAATACTAGACAGAAAAAAAAACTCTAGGTGAACTCATTACTTTATGATTTCTGACGATATACAGCAAAGTTACTACAACTGTAATAAAAAAGTAGTGTTAAAACACAATTTTGTATCACTTTGCTTAGAATCCTGTCAAGATATAAAGAAATGCATTCAGTTTACTATCTGCTGCTTATACAACTGATCTCAAGGAAGGGTCAGCAAGGTCTTCATGTATCTTATGTATTAATTTTTTAACACCTTTATTAAATTATCACTTAAGACATAGGCAAACATACATTAACAGAAAAGAAAGCAAACCATACATTATCTTACATTTAAATGTGGTATACATATCTTCTCCTTCTTTGTAAATGTCATCAGTCCAACATTACATAAATTTACAAATCTGCATGTATTATTCTCACAATTCCCATTTATTGCTATGTAATTTGTTCCTTCCCTTTTCCAAGCATCCCTCTTTCAGTTCAGTTCTTTTATCCCCTTTATAATATTCAATACTTGAGACTTTGTTTTCCATTTTCTAGTAATTGCTTTTTGGCAGCCAACAAAATTAAAGTTAATAAAGCTTTAGAATGTCTAGGCAATTCAGATCCAGACTCCTAGCTCATAAAAAAATCATTTCCTTAGTTTACTTAATTACAGCAATTTGCTCAACCAATATTTCTGACAGATTATTCTGTAGGGAATTTTTAAAATCTACCAGCTCATTACATTCCTAAAGCATATGTTCTTAGTTACCTCTTTCTTCCCCATCATACGTTTGCTATCTACCTGAGGAAAAATCTGTTAAATTCTCTTTGGGGTATAAAAACACCTATGCAAACACCTCCAAGCAAAGAGCAACCTTCTGGGCTTTCTTGATTGATTCTTATAGTGATCATGCAATTATTTTAAATGCCCTACATATTATTCCTTTTTAACAGTAGCTTCTGCTCTAGATTCAACTGAAAACTACCAGAGCAGGTCTTTTTTCTTAAAACCCCCTTTCTCTTTGCCTTTACTCTGATATCATTCCCTGGTAGGGAAGGCAGTCTCTTGCCTGCAGTCCAAACTTCCTTTTTTTTAAAACACCTTTATTGAATTATCATTTGAGACACAGGTATACTTACATTTATATAAAAGTAATCAAACTGTATTAACAAGTTAAAATTAACAAACATTATACTTCACATATATTGATATATATCATATATCCTAAGCAACATTACATAAATTATTCAATTCCTGCCCCCTTTTTAAATAAGAAACATCTTTATTAAACCATCACTTATGACATAAGCAATCATACATTTGTGGAAATGAAAACAAACCCCACAAACACAATCCTAGCATATATAAATGTCTTTCCTAGGTTTGTGAGTATACAGGAAATTATACCAGTCCAAATTTATATAAAAAAGTTAAAAAAAAAATCAATACTATATCAGAAATATCTCATTTTGGTCACATCTGTCAGCAAAATATGGAAGATGTTTTAAATCTTGTTTTCACATAGTGAAGTTGGTACTTGCTTATGAAAAAGACAACCAAAGTTAAGGAAATATTCCTATTCTATTCAGATGTCATGCTTTTAAGGTAGTTAGAACTTGAAACAGTTGAAGGAAAAAATACTAAACTTATCTTGACAAGGAATATATATCCATGAGCCAAATTCGGAAAGGTCACCACTAGGTGTACACCTGGCATTCACCTTGCTGTAACCATTTTCAATTTAGATACAGCCCTATCACACCATAAAGGGCATGCAGCACCATGGAAGGCTGTCTCTCTGGCCTACCACAGATGTTACTGAGGCATTCTGGAGGAGCGGCCTATGTTAATTAGCCGTCTGCTTTCCCTGCAGATATGCCTATGGTAAGGCATTTACACAGTTAGAGAATCGCTCAGCTGCATAAGTTACATTGGCCACCCATATTAATGAACATGCCCCAAAGCTCATGTTTGCCTGATTGTGTTTGAAGTAAGTCCCAAGGAGCTTCTTGGACAGGTAGTGTTAGGGGTATGTATGTGTCTGTATATAGAGGTATGAATGGTATAACTTCAGATCACGTGTTATGTGAATGCCTGCATGGTCAAGGTAGGGAAGTTATCTTAAAGATATGTAGGGTAGGAGTATGTGTATGTGTGTGTGTGTGTGTGTGTGTGTGTGTGTGTGTGTGTGTGTGTGTGTGTGTGTGTGTGTGTGTGCATGTGTGTGAGATCAGGTAAGGGGGCTGTGTTTGTGCATGTGCTTGTGAATGTCATACTGCTAGTCTCTCCTAAACTAATGAGCACATCCTGTAATATCCAGTGGTGGGGGACATTAAATGCCATGGATTGTCTTCATATTGTGCCTTGAAATCACTTAAAAAATAACATAAAAATGTTTTGCAACATGAATGACATGGATCAGAGGAATACTAGACACTAGGGATAACTCCATATTGTGCCTTACGGGCACATAGAAAAATAAAAGAAAAATGTTTCACAGCACAAAAGATGTAGGTGAGAAGGAAACACTTCACACCCTCTGTATATCATGCTGTTAATGCACTTAAAATGAGTCAAACCCTATGCGACGACACTCCACCTCTTGACAAGTAATCAAGGAACCTCAGTCCTCACTACTGGCACCAGTGGGGGATGTTCACTGAGAGGTTAAACAGGTACACACACAGTATTTCCAGATGCAGCTGTCTGTATCTAGTGCAATTTCCCTTAAGAGCACACAGAGACCACAGTCAGTCTGGGGTTGGCTTCTCCCTCTTTCTCCAGATCCCCAGCAAGACTCCTCACTGGCATAGCTATAGAGTTGAGTCATTAGCCAGGATTCCAAGCCAAGTCTTTCAACACTCTCTCTCTGTCCAATCAGTGCTTCGTGTCACTGCCAAAGTAGCTAACATACACACTCTTGATTTGTTTAACATACACACACACACACACACACACACACACACACACACACACACACACACACACACCTGGGAAAGGCTGGCACAGGTTTACTAGCTATAGCACCTTCTGACCAGTGTGTAAGGTAGTTATCATTGCCAAACACAGAGGGAAGCTGTATAAAACAAACCAAAAGAAGGATAGCAGCTCCAGGGATAACGCCAATAAATATCCAAGTTCCAAAACTGGAAAAATACTCAATAAAAAGCTTCTTTATTTGTTCACAAAACCAAAGTCCAAAAACACGTTTTCGTCGCTGAAATGCAACTTCCTCAGACCATGAACTCTTTTAAAAACATCATTTAAATACACAAATTTAAAATAACATGTGATATCAATTAACATTTTAAAGGTACACATCTTTTATTACCCCACTCATTTGTAGGTGTACTTTTTTATATATAAAACAATGTTAATGAACTATTAAAATATAACTGAACAAGCTATTGTGGTAAAAACATGACACTTTGGAATATATACATAGTAAAGATATTGATGTTAATTAGACATAGTATTTTAGGTGACCCATAAAACTGAAATCAAAATTAAAAATTTTATATAATGTAATATTAAAATGACTACATTCTACTAGCCTTAAGTTTTAATATAGGCTTAATAGAAATGTAGTCATTTAATTTTTGTTTGATTCCAGTAAGATCTGCCAATGGGTCTCCCTTTCTTCCAATTTAAACAAGGTCCTCCCCTGGGATCCAAGTTGATCTTGTCTAGTACAAAAAATCTGTATTTAGCTGTAGGACATGTCTGTGTATGTTTGTACAGGGCATTGTTAGTATTGGCCTTCTTTACATCATACATGTGTTCGTATATCCTACGTTTAAGGGTACGTTCTGTTTTGCCCACATAGTATGCTGGGCATTCTAAACAGACAGCTAAATAAACCACTCTAGTACTGTTACAATTATAGTATTCTTTGGCTCTTATTGTTCTCCTTAAGGCTGTGATAGTAACCTCCTCATCCTGCATGATATACGAACATTGTGCACAGGCACCACATTTATATGTGTTGTCTTGTTCTGGGTAGGGCCTTGTTCTATTAAAGATTTAATATTTCTGCCCCTACTGAAAATCATCTTTAAATCCTTTCCTTGCAGGTTGGACAAATCAGTAATAGCCATAAAGGCATCCCATTCTTTCATAATAATATTTCTTATCTGTGTAGAACTTGCACTATACTGTGTGATGAAAGCATGTGAGAAGTCTGCATTGTTTTCTATCTCCTCTCCGGCCACTAGTACTCAATACTGGGTTATATCTGTCCCTTCTACCCTGTATCACTTGTTCCTGAATTTGGTTGATAAAGTTAAGGGATATCCTCTATCTAGGAACATGGACTTCAAATTTTGACATTCCTTGAGAAAATCTTCCTCCTCCGATGTCATTCGTGAAATTCTCACATATTGGCCCTTAACTATGCCTCTTTTTTGATGAAATGGGTGGGAGCTTTTGAAATGAATGTAACTATTAGAGTAGGTAGGTTTTCTATATACGTTAGATTTGAAGCCCCCCTGACTACTCTTACTAAGAAGCACATCCAAATACTCTACCTTGTCATCTGATATTTGGTGGGTGAACTTTAAAAAGTCTGTGGTGGTGGCTAAATAATCCATAAATTCCTGGATTTCACCATAGGTCCCTATCCAAAATACAGATGTCGTCCAAAAACCTATAATAGGCTACCCAGTGTTTGTTGTATATACTGTTTATTACAAATTTGTTTTCCCATATGGAGAGAATGATGTCCGCATATGTGGGAGCACAATTAGCTCCCATAGCGACACCAGAAGTCTGTTTGTAATATTCTCCACCAAAATGGATGAAATTGTGATGTAATACCAATTTCATCAAATTCAAAATGAGAAAACTATCCCCTGTGTTGGCTTTTGGACTAGATGCGATGGCTTCTTCCAGCCATTCTAGACCTGTTTCGTGTGGAATAACTGAAAACAGGTCTACAACATCTATGGTGAGAAATTTGAGATTAGGTACTTTCAGATCCGGGGTAATCTGTTTTAAAAATTCCCAGGAATCTTTAAGTAAATGTGTTGTTTTCGGCCATAATTTCTTGAATTTGTAATCTAGGTATTTGGAAATAGAAGAAATCTTGGAACCTTGTGCCGCTACAATCGGTCGGAGTGGTGGATTGTCTGGATTTTTGTGGACCTTGGGCACCCCAAAGATTGAAGGAATTTTGGGCTCTTGATTGTGTAAGAAGGCATAGGTGTTTTGATCAATCATCCCTAAATCCATCAACTTTTGGATAGCCAAATCTATTTTTTTGTAGGCTATATTAATTTCATTGAGAGATACCGTGGTGTATCTACTAGGATTGTTAAGTAAGTTTAACATCTTACCTTCATACAAGGCCTGGTCCATAATGACTATTCCCCCTCCCTTATCTGGTTCCATGATTCTAGTTTCGGAATTCCGTCTTAGGAATTCCAAAAGCTCTCTTTCTGAAGGTGTTAGGTTAGTATTAAATTGCAGAGGGATATAAGGGAATATAGGGAGGGTAAACAATATCCCTTGCCACCCCCCTCCTATAATAGGGAGTACAGACATCCCAGGACAGTGTCCTTTACAGGCCATTCATCAGAAGAGCAAGAACAGGGTACTGATAGACAAGATGAATGGGCAGCTGATCCGTTACCCAGAAGATCTGAAAGGATCCGTAATCAAAGAAGTACCTCTCAGTCTTTTTTACATTCGAGCCCCCCACCCAGGGGGAATATGAGGAATTACACCAACAGGCACTAGGGGACATCACACATGAAAGTGCAAACCTAGATGAGTCTACACTCAAGTCAACTACTGAATCCCCATTTCCTTGCTCCATCAGTAGCCTAGAAGGTTTTACTATATTTAATTATAGTCACTTAGAAGTTAACAACACATTTTTCAATTATTTACTAAAGGACTTAAATATGTTCCTAGTAAAAACAGTGACATGACTAAAGTGATTATAGACTTAAAGCTTTTCATCAGAAAACTCAATTTAGAGAATCTGATGGGACATACAGAAAATTATGAGAAGGATGCACCACACAAAACTAGCCTCTTCAACCCACCGCTCCACCCACAGCTTAGGAACCTTGAGATGAGAATAGAACAAAAAATTAGAAAAGAGGGTGTATTAAACAAGAAATATGGTACTAACCTAACACCTTCAGAAAGAGAGCTTTTGGAATTCCTAAGACGGAATTCCGAAATTAGAATCATGGAACCAGACAAGGGAGGGGGAATAGTCATTATGGACCAGGCTTTGTACGAAGGTAAGATGTTAAACTTACTTAACAATCCTAGTAGATACACCACGGTATCTCTCAATGAAATTAATATAGCCTACAAAAAAATAGATTTGGCTATCCAAAAGTTGATGGATTTAGGGATGATTGATCAAAACACCTATGTCTTTTTACACAATCAAGAGCCTAAAATTCCTTCAATCTTTGGGGTGCCCAAGGTCCACAAAAATCCAGACAATCCACCACTCCGACCGATTGTAGCAGCACAAGGTTCCAAGATTTCTTCTATTTCCAAATACCTAGATTACAAATTCAAGAAATTATGGCCGAAAACAACACATTTACTTAAAGATTCCTGGGAATTTTTAAAACAGATTACCCCGGATCTGAAAGTACCTAATCTCAAATTTCTCACCATAGATGTCGTAGACCTGTTTTCGGTTATTCCACGAAACAGGTCTAGAATGGCTGGAAGAAGCCATCGCATCTAGTCCAAAAGCCAACACAGGGGATAGTTTTCTCATTTTGAATTTGATGAAATTGGTATTACATCACAATTTCATCCATTTTGGTGGAGAATATTACAAACAGACTTCTGGTGTCGCTATGGGAGCTAATTGTGCTCCCACATATGCGGACATCATTCTCTCCATATGGGAAAACAAATTTGTAATAAACAGTATATACAACAAACACTGGGTAGCCTATTATAGGTTTTTGGACGACATCTGTATTTTTTGGACAGGGACCTATGGTGAAATCCAGGAATTTATGGATTATTTAGCCACCACCACAGACTTTTTAAAGTTCACCCACCAAATATCAGATGACAAGGTAGAGTATTTGGATGTGCTTCTTAGTAAGAGTAGTCAGGGGGGCTTCAAATCTAACGTATATAGAAAACCTACCTACTCTAATAGTTACATTCATTTCAAAAGCTCCCACCCATTTCATCAAAAAAGAGGCATAGTTAAGGGCCAATATGTGAGAATTTCACGAATGACATCGGAGGAGGAAGATTTTCTCAAGGAATGTCAAAATTTGAAGTCCATGTTCCTAGATAGAGGATATCCCCTTAACTTTATCAACCAAATTCAGGAACAAGTGATACAGGGTAGAAGGGACAGATATAACCCAGTATTGGGACGGGTACTAGTGGCCGGGAGGAGATAGTAGAAAGCAATGCAGACTTCTCACATGCTTTCATCACACAGTATAGTACAAGTTCTACACAGATAAGAAATATTATTATGAAAGAATGGGATGCCTTTATGGCTATTACTGATTTGTCCAACTTGCAAGGAAAGGATTTAAAGATGATTTTCAGTAGGGGCAGAAATATTAAATCTTTAATAGAACAAGGCCCTACCCAGAACAAGACAACACGGGTACGCAAGGGCACATACAAATGTGGTGCCTGTGCACAATGTTCGTATATCATGCAGGATAAGGAGGTCACTATCACAGCCTTAAGGAGAACAATAAGAGCTAAAGAATACTACAATTGTAATAGTACTAGAGTGGTTTATTTAGCTGTCTGTTTAGAATGCCCAGCATACTATGTGGGCAAAACAGAACGTACCCTTAAACGTAGGATATACGAACACACATATGATGTAAAGAAGGCCAATACTAACAATGCCCTGTACAAACATACACAGACATGTCCTACAGCCAAATTCAGATTTTTTGTATTAGACAAGATCAACTTGGATCCCAGGGGAGGACCTTGGCAAGCGAAATTGGAAGAAAGGGAGACCCATTGGCAGATCTTACTGGAATCAAACAAAAAACCAGGATTAAATGACTACATTTCTATTAAGCCTATATTAAAACTTAAGGCTAGTAGAATGTAGTCATTTTTAATATTACATTATATAAAATTTTTTTAATTTTGATTTCAGTTTTATGGGTCACCTAAAAATACTATGTCCTAATTAACATCAATATCTTTACTATGTATATATTCCAAAGTGTCATGTTTTTACCACAATAGCTTGTTCAGTTATATTTTAATAGTTCATTAACATTGTTTTATATATAAAAAAGTACACCTACAAATGAGTGGGGTAATAAAAGATGTGTACCTTTAAAATGTTAATTGATATCACATGTTATTTTAAATTTGTGTATTTAAATGATGTTTTTAAAAGAGTTCATGGTCTGAGGAAGTTGCATTTCAGCGACGAAAACGTGTTTTTGGAGACGTTTACCTTGGTTTTTGTGAACAAATAAAGAAGCTTTTTATTGAGTATTTTTCCAGTTTTGGAACTTGGATATTTATTGGCGTTATCCCTGGAGCTGCTATCCTTCTTTTGGTTTGTTTTATACAGCTTCCCTCTGTGTTTGGTTGTCGGTTTACTATGGAGGAAACAGGGGAGACAACTATGGCCGATATCCAAGGACTGACATTTCGCTCAGAAATGGGCGAAATACGGAAACTCACCGGACAACTGACTGAACTCATTGGTATACTAGTTCCCTTAGGTAAGGGCTTGCAGCATATTTTGACGAAACCCAGCACGGCCGTTATACCGGAAGTACCAGGAGGAACAGTGTATGCGGAACATAGACTAGACAGAGGTAATACAACAGTGGGGCCGGACAATGATGTACGGCTAACGGACTTTCACAGAACACCAGAAGTACTTCAAATTGGTGCCGAAGCAGGTCCAAGTAACATTCATGAAGTGGAGCCGCTTAATACACCAGGCGGGACTTTTGAGGATTGGTATAGAGATATACCTTCTTTTACCACCTACTGGAGCCCCAAGCCAGCGGATTCCAGGGCTTGCAGTTTTCGAGATTCTATGACGGAACTCGAATCCAGCCTTTACAGGTACCGTAAGCTACAACTAGACAATAAATATCTTGTACAATGCTTAAATCAACGCTTGGTACCTAAAGGGCTGAGGATACATAAGTATCCCAACAATGTTGTAAAGGACAGTGAATTTCATCAAGAACTTGTAAAAGCTTTTGATAATTGTGGATTTGCTATAGTGCAAGCTATAGTAAACAATAACGAAAGGGAAATCAATACACTGGATTTGGATATAGCCAAATATAATCAAGCAGTGGTTTCTGATTTATTATTTCAAGTACAAGACAATAAAAATAAATATTACAAAATTAGGCAGGATATTGATCACAAGTGTGATCTTATAGTGCAAAGAAAATGTAAAAAATTGCAGAGGGATATAAGGGAATATAGGGAGGGTAAACAATATCCCTTGCCACCCCCCTCCTATAATAGGGAGTACAGACATCCCAGGACAGTGTCCTTTACAGGCCATTCATCAGAAGAGCAAGAACAGGGTACTGATAGACAAGATGAATGGGCAGCTGATCCGTTACCCAGAAGATCTGAAAGGATCCGTAATCAAAGAAGTACCTCTCAGTCTTTTTTACATTCGAGCCCCCCACCCAGGGGGAATATGAGGAATTACACCAACAGGCACTAGGGGACATCACACATGAAAGTGCAAACCTAGATGAGTCTACACTCAAGTCAACTACTGAATCCCCATTTCCTTGCTCCATCAGTAGCCTAGAAGGTTTTACTATATTTAATTATAGTCACTTAGAAGTTAACAACACATTTTTTCAATTATTTACTAAAGGACTTAAATATGTTCCTAGTAAAAACAGTGACATGACTAAAGTGATTATAGACTTAAAGCTTTTCATCAGAAAACTCAATTTAGAGAATCTGATGGGACATACAGAAAATTATGAGAAGGATGCACCACACAAAACTAGCCTCTTCAACCCACCGCTCCACCCACAGCTTAGGAACCTTGAGATGAGAATAGAACAAAAAATTAGAAAAGAGGGTGTATTAAACAAGAAATATGGTACTAACCTAACACCTTCAGAAAGAGAGCTTTTGGAATTCCTAAGACGGAATTCCGAAACTAGAATCATGGAACCAGATAAGGGAGGGGGAATAGTCATTATGGACCAGGCCTTGTATGAAGGTAAGATGTTAAACTTACTTAACAATCCTAGTAGATACACCACGGTATCTCTCAATGAAATTAATATAGCCTACAAAAAAATAGATTTGGCTATCCAAAAGTTGATGGATTTAGGGATGATTGATCAAAACACCTATGCCTTCTTACACAATCAAGAGCCCAAAATTCCTTCAATCTTTGGGGTGCCCAAGGTCCACAAAAATCCAGACAATCCACCACTCCGACCGATTGTAGCGGCACAAGGTTCCAAGATTTCTTCTATTTCCAAATACCTAGATTACAAATTCAAGAAATTATGGCCGAAAACAACACATTTACTTAAAGATTCCTGGGAATTTTTAAAACAGATTACCCGGATCTGAAAGTACCTAATCTCAAATTTCTCACCATAGATGTTGTAGACCTGTTTTCAGTTATTCCACACGAAACAGGTCTAGAATGGCTGGAAGAAGCCATCGCATCTAGTCCAAAAGCCAACACAGGGGATAGTTTTCTCATTTTGAATTTGATGAAATTGGTATTACATCACAATTTCATCCATTTTGGTGGAGAATATTACAAGCAGACTTCTGGTGTCGCTATGGGAGCTAATTGTGCTCCCACATATGCGGACATCATTCTCTCCATATGGGAAAACAAATTTGTAATAAACAGTATATACAACAAACACTGGGTAGCCTATTATAGGTTTTTGGACGACATCTGTATTTTTTGGACAGGGACCTATGGTGAAATCCAGGAATTTATGGATTATTTAGCCACCACCACAGACTTTTTAAAGTTCACCCACCAAATATCAGATGACAAGGTAGAGTATTTGGATGTGCTTCTTAGTAAGAGTAGTCAGGGGGGCTTCAAATCTAACGTATATAGAAAACCTACCTACTCTAATAGTTACATTCATTTCAAAAGCTCCCACCCATTTCATCAAAAAAGAGGCATAGTTAAGGGCCAATATGTGAGAATTTCACGAATGACATCGGAGGAGGAAGATTTTCTCAAGGAATGTCAAAATTTGAAGTCCATGTTCCTAGATAGAGGATATCCCCTTAACTTTATCAACCAAATTCAGGAACAAGTGATACAGGGTAGAAGGGACAGATATAACCCAGTATTGGGGACGGGTACTAGTGGCCCGGGAGAGGAGATAGTAGAAAGCAATGCAGACTTCTCACATGCTTTCATCACACAGTATAGTACAAGTTCTACACAGATAAGAAATATTATTATGAAAGAATGGGATGCCTTTATGGCTATTACTGATTTGTCCAACTTGCAAGGAAAGGATTTAAAGATGATTTTCAGTAGGGGCAGAAATATTAAATCTTTAATAGAACAAGGCCCTACCCAGAACAAGACAACACGCAAGGGCACATACAAATGTGGTGCCTGTGCACAATGTTCGTATATCATGCAGGATAAGGAGGTCACTATCACAGCCTTAAGGAGAACAATAAGAGCTAAAGAATACTACAATTGTAATAGTACTAGAGTGGTTTATTTAGCTGTCTGTTTAGAATGCCCAGCATACTATGTGGGCAAAACAGAACGTACCCTTAAACGTAGGATATACGAACACACATATGATGTAAAGAAGGCCAATACTAACAATGCCCTGTACAAACATACACAGACATGTCCTACAGCCAAATTCAGATTTTTTGTATTAGACAAGATCAACTTGGATCCCAGGGGAGGACCTTGGCAAGCGAAATTGGAAGAAAGGGAGACCCATTGGCAGATCTTACTGGAATCAAACAAAAAACCAGGATTAAATGACTACATTTCTATTAAGCCTATATTAAAACTTAAGGCTAGTAGAATATAGTCATTTTTAATATTACATTATATAAAAATTTTTTAATTTTGATTTCAGTTTTATGGGTCACCTAAAAATACTATGTCCTAATTAACATCAATATCTTTACTATGTATATATTCCAAAGTGTCATGTTTTTACCACAATAGCTTGTTCAGTTATATTTTAATAGTTCATTAACATTGTTTTATATATAAAAAAGTACACCTACAAATGAGTGGGGTAATAAAAGATGTGTACCTTTAAAATGTTAATTGATATCACATGTTATTTTAAATTTGTGTATTTAAATGATGTTTTTAAAAGAGTTCATGGTCTGAGGAAGTTGCATTTCAGCGACGAAAACGTGTTTTTGGAGACGTTTACCTTGGTTTTTGTGAACAAATAAAGAAGCTTTTTATTGAGTATTTTTCCAGTTTTGGAACTTGGATATTTATTGGCGTTATCCCTGGAGCTGCTATCCTTCTTTTAGTTATCATTGCCACCAGAAACCCTCACCAGCTACTTTAAGGCCCTTAACAAAGGGTGGCCAATTTAACTGTGTAATATTAATATTAATACAAATGGTAGTTTGACCAACAGTAAGGCTGAGTGGCCCACACAGTGTCACCAAATAAATATGCAAGTGCTTTTAAAACTTAAATATCTCTACAAAGATCAGCTACAATGAAAGGTTTAAATATATTTAATAATAAATAATAAAAGGACAAGAAAATACTAATTATATATCCACAGTGACATCAAAGTTCAAAACACAGCAACTATTTAAAATAACATTGAAGGACAGGCTCAAACAAATAAAGAAAAATAATATCTAAACTAAGCTTGACTATATTCCTGACTGTATCTAATATTCCTGACTGTATCTAACAGAGCTACTACTCCCTACTCACTTAATAGAGTAAGGCAGATGATGTAATGAATGGTTCTTCTTGTTGTCCGGCCCAAGACAGAATACAGAATGCTCAGTCTCAATAAGAAACATCTCAATATAATATCTAAAATATTACTTCTGAGATGGCTTGCAGAATGACATCGCTTCTGGTCATATGTTCCCATGCAAACCACCCATTGCTAGAAGCTGGTAGGACTTGGCACCTACCTGTAAAAATAGATTCACAAGGGCTTTTGCTCAGATCATTGGCAGGTGCTAGAAGTCAAAAAACAATTGCATTCATCCACTCTTCTAGAGTATTAATTAGTTCACCTCAAAGAAACTACATAAAGCATCCAAGTACAGCGTTTGTGTCTCTGGCTGCACTGAAACCTGTGAGATAGCATCTTTGTGGCCTAGCCTATAAAGTGATTCAAATTCAGATATTTTTCTAAAATTTTCTGGACTGAGGTTAACCCGCCAGTTTCCTCTGTTAAAACATAGACATTTAAACAGTTACAATAGTGCATGTACATTTCAATTATCTCCAGTAAGGCACACTGTGGATACATTTCAAACACAAGCACTTTACAAATAACTTTTCAACACAAACATCTGTACAAATCAGTTTGATATACACATGGCATACAGTTCTAATACATTTGTAACACCAGCATCTTGTATGACATACAGTTCTAATACATTTGTAACACAAGCATCTTGTATAAATCAGTCTGAAATTCACAAATGACATATGATTATTTACAAAATTCCAGCTAGCTGTGCTGGCAGTACCTCCTTATATCACTCCAGTACCCTTGCTACCACATTGCTAGCTCTCTTTGCCTCTAATAGACACTAGTGATACTCCTGCATATTAACTTAAAGTCTTAAAACAAATGAAGTGAATGGTAGAGAATATTTTCAAACTCTGCATGCTTGACTGGTAGAAACTTGTCAAGCAGGAGCCTTAACCTTCTATATTAACTTAGGAGATTGTGTAGCAGGATAGTTTTTAAATAGTAAGAATTATGAAAATGTCATTTCTGGCATTCCGCAATTATAGCAACAGTCCATGAGGTAAAAGGGACAGGGAAAATATGAAAGGCAACAACAGCATTCAGTAAACTCATGGTCAATTGAGAGAGCTGTGAATGTGTCTGTGTGGGGAGGGAGCTTTGTGACAAAGCCAGAAGTAAATTTAGATGCCACCAGAGAGAATTTGTAAACTTTTACATGAATTCACTTAAAAGTTCTGACATTATGATGAATTTGTGAACATTAAGAATAATGAAACTCATATGTCTAACATTGACTAAGCATCTGTGATTTATGATAGCAGGAAAAAAAATAATGGACAAGTAAGAAGTATGTCAGTGTGTGTGTGCGTGAGCATGTGTGAGTCTGTTATTTTGAATGTATGCATGTGTGTGGGAAAATGAATAAGGGTGCTTATGTGAATGTGTTGACTACCATATGAAGTGATGATTTGCAGTCACAGTAGATAACTGAGACTGACAGACATGCAAATTAGATGATAATGAGGCCTTTCCTCACTGTGGCTAACAGGTCTCCAGATTGCTATTTCCTGCACTGTAGAAAGTATCTTTTGGACATAGCTATTACAGTCAGCAGTGGGGCCAAAACAAAAATCATATTTATATTTATTCCAATGCAAAGAAACTACTCTGAATATTACATTTAGCCTGGACAATGTTTAAAAGGAGACAGGAGACCACTCCACAGCTATTTCTTGAATGTACAGAAGCAAATATCTAAATTATGCAGTTATTTTTATAGGTATCAGATTCAATGCACTCATGTGGGTTTATTGAATAACACATATTTTAGTATTCAATATTCATACCATAACAATAGGAGCCATGTTATTTTTTCTTAGAAACCACTTGTATCCCATGTAGGTTACAGTAGGAGATATTTAACTCAGCTTTTTTAAATATATTATTACAGCCACCCCAATTTCCTATTTAGGTGGAAGCTTTGTGAAATAAAGCAATGGTGAGACATACACATATATTTGTTTACCAATAAATCAGCAATACTTGAGGACATGCTATCACTATTGACAGCAATGCTATTTGTTGCAAATAATAAAATTAAAAAATCAATAAATAAACAAGTGACTAAGCCTCATCACCTGACAATGCAATCTCCTGTAATGACTATCTAGGGAAAAAAACACAAACACTCACCATGACCTAAATATAACTAATCAAAACAAATCAACTAAGATATATATAAATGTTTGCATTTGGTCATCATGAACCCTTAAGGATTTTTGCATATCAGAGATTTTACCACTCTGCAAAAAAAAAAAAAAAAAAAAAAAAGCTGATATAGCATTAATAGTTCATGAATCATGCCAACAAAGGAACTAGAGCCATTTGGAAATGTTTTCTCTAAAACTCTACTCTTCTGAGGAAGAAGGAACTGCATAAATCAAAGGTGGTATAAGATACATGACAATCATAGTTAAATTATCAGGAACATAAAATTATTGTATTAACAGATTTTACTGAAAATACAAAATACTTCCCAAAAAAGACAATTTAAACATTACATGTGATTACAATTCATAAGAATATCTTAAATGGGGATCATAATGATATATGTAACTACCTACAAAGTAAGTCAAAGGTAATTTGTTAGTTATACAAAAGTGATCAATAAAAGAGGATCAGAATGGATGCTGAAGAAAATCAGACCAATCCTTAGTGTGGCTGAACATTGGATACTGTATATGCAGTTTATGTATAGTAATCAATCTATTTAATCCTCTGCAAGTTATTCAAATGTAGGAAATGATTCTTTGAGAATGAAAGCAAATGCATGTTAATATGTAGCTTGGGCTTCCTAGAGCTGTATCCAATTGCGACAAGTCACAGAGTCTAAATTAAACTAGACCACAAAGGTAGCCACCTAAAATGCAGTCTTTAATACTGTAATCTTAAGTTATGTCATGCCATGGCAACACAGTGAGTGAGGAACATATACAAATAGGCTTAAAGAAACAAGTGAAAAAGAGTTGAAAATAGTATGACCGTAGCTGGCTTAAAAACCCAGAAATGGTGAGTGCCCAAGCAAACTAGATGCACAGACATTGGCAGTCAGTCATCTCATTAGTGGTAGGCAGACATACTATCATTTAAAGGAGACAGGACTAGTGAGCAGGCTAATCGACACTGACATTCTGCTAAACCATAAATGCATTTCCTAAGTTAAAAAAATTGCTCCTAAATCAAAGAGAAATCCCTTCATCCGTAAACTGAGCAGGAAAAAAGTGAATTGGGTGATCTAAATGGGAGATATAAGGAATAAAAATGCAAGAAAAAAACGCTAAAAAAATTAACAGCCATGGAGTGAGATAAAATGTGCTTTGTTTTTTAGCATATTGAACAAACCCATTTTACCCAGAGGAGGTTATTTGCTGGCAAATCTGTTGCCTTTGTAAACAAAAAAGGTTTTAAGGTATCATACATTAATACTAAATGGGTTAAATAATCAAATTATTTATCAAAAGTGTTGCATTCTTTGTACATAGTTTGAATGTAATTTAATAATAAAAGGTAATATTTGTGAGTTTTTTTGCATTGAATAATTGATCTGCTACCATATAAAAACTCAACAGTAAAGAACACTGACCTCGACTGGGGAATAAACCCAACCCCCCTCCCCTGCATTTTATGCAGCTGTCACTGCCACTGGACAAACAAGTTTAATTTATAATCAACAATCACACCCAAGTGCTTCCTAGCATGTACTAATTCAGTATGTCCTTATTCACCATGCATGTCTTGCAGCAGAAGACAGATCTATAACATATGAATATTCTGTTCATTGTGCCATTACCTAACAAGAAAGATAATCCAGGGTACTAATCCCCCCAACCCAAAAAAAAAAAAAAAAAAAAAAAATTGGCAATGTTGACTCTCTAGCTTTCTAAATTATGAAGGGAGCTAGGTGTGACCCACCTATTGTACAGCATAACTGCTGCCAATTTGGACAATATTCTTCTTTCTTAGAAGATTCCAGATGACAAAAAAAAAGGACATGGAAGAAGGAAGATAAAAGACATTTAATGACAAACCTTCTGTTTTCAGAAGGTAGGGCCAAGTATTTAGTAGGGATCAAATATGTGCCTCCATCAAAAGAAATGTTTTGCCTGATCAAAAGAAATTGTACCCACCACACATACAATGTTGTTGTTGTTAAAAAATGCAACATACCTATTATATCATCTTTTCTAAAAGTCACAGAAAACATTGCACTGATTGTTCAGTTTTTGCTGCAGATCCTGTTTACTTGAACAATTGAAAATTGTTCTCTTCATTAAAACTGCAGTCTAATCTAAAGGGTCATATGTGGGCAAGCTAGATCAGTGTACCCTGAACTTGTTCAGAACTAATTGTTAAATCAATACAGAAATTAATCTTATAACATTAAATAATATCATGATCTCTTTCTAGATAATTTATATCCAGGTTACCACATCAAAAGAAAAAGATACTTTTTTTATAAGCAAAATGAAACCCATCTGTTTAGAAAAATGAAAAAAAAAACTTGTCTGTCTCCATCATTTCTCATCACCAAAATTCACAGAGGCAGTTTGCTGTTATTGCCTGCCAGATGAGAGTAGTGAGTTATACAGCAAACCTATGCTTAAATACATGCACTGTAACAATTGGTCAATCGCCGGACACGCAGGCAAATGCTTTAGGCAATTGACATATCAGCCAACAGAGCTACTAGTTAACAAAACAAAATGGAATAAGACTTCAGTTTAGGCAATAATAAAGTTGTGACTACATTGCTTGTGAATGCTGTATAAACATTTCTAATGACTCATGAGTCAAACTACATCAAGCTGAATCCTGAACCTTGCTTGAACTGCAAAACTATTTCTATTTCTATACCTCTTAAATGATAAGATTCTTTAAAACATCTTAAACTATATAATCTTGACTCAAAGTAAAATATGCTGCTAAAAATGATTTAAAATAATATTGCACAGTCTAAGGATAGATTAGATAACTATCTAAACATTCTAGATCATGTACAAGTAATCAAAGCAAAAATCAAGTCAGAGTTATTCTGGGCAACTAAAATTTCCCACCTTTTCTACCATGAAGGATGGATAACCAGTGGTAAAAGTGTACTCCTTCACAAATCAAAACTGACAACTCCTGGTGGCATCAGACTCCAAGAAAAAAATTCTTCTTACAGCTTTCTGCCAATATCTGAAGATTTATTACAGTCTCTCCCAATACAAAGCGTCACTGCCATGTTCTAACAATAGCTCATTGGAGGCCGACCTCTCATAGAATAAAACTTTTGCTAGGTTCCCTACTCTTTAACCTTATCAACCTCCAGTCTTTTCTTTCTTTGCAAACTATTTATTTCCATGTACCTAAGGCTACAACCAACACTTCTTTCACTTGAAAGATGTCTCCTTCACCTGTAACACAACATGGACAGTTAACCAATTCTTCTGTCCTCCCATTTCATATGAGTCTCACATGTATCCCACTGTTTGGATACACTCACTTTCTTTAAACAAATACCAATATAAATTATATATATATATATATATATATATATATATATATATATAAGTGTATGTATATATATATATATATATATATATATATATATATATATATATATATATATATATATATATATGTGTGTGTGTATATATATATATATTCTAATAAAACCGTAAAATATATATAAAAAATTCATACAAGAAAAACTTCATGCTTATGGATGCTCAAACTTAACGAACAGCTATAAGGACAAAAATAAATACTCAACAGATGATGAACTGATAATTAAGCTTTCATTCTTTATAGATAACAGAACTTCTTCAGAATACAAATCCAATGAGCTGTCAAACAATAATATAGAGATACAAGCCATGTGAGAACAGTAGTATATGTATAGTAACCAATAAGCAGTGTGTATCTTTTTACTCAAACACATTTTATTATTTTTCAGGAATAACAACAATTATGATTACATTTATCTGAATAAATAAATAAAATAACATTTTATATACAATATTTACAATTGGCCTAAATAAGAAAGGAAAAGCAATCTGTGAAAATGAAGTGGCACATTTCAAGTGACTCTTTATCTCTTTAATCTCTTATAGAAGAGACTGTGTCTATATTTAATGTCTCAATAACAGAGAGAATTTTCTCCCAGGGATTATTGGTCCATGTTTTAGGAGAGATTCTCAGTTCCTTAACTTTTATTTCTCTCAGTGCTGTTTCTTTCATTAAGTTCAATAAATCTACAATGGTAGGTTCATTGGAGGATTTCCATTTTATGTTTTTCATTTCTGTTTTTTCATTAACATTTAAAAGAATCATTGACTTTGTTAATACAAATGAGTCTGTGTCTTGAAGAAATTTATTTATCTCTTCCCAATATTTTTAATGATATTAGAATTATATAGGGTATGTGATCAGTCTGCTTCACATCTTAATGAACACCTCCAACATGTAACATCTTTGGATGAATTGATTTTAGCTATCTTGTTGGGTGTATAAAAACCTCTATGCAGAAATTTCCATGTGAAGATCTTCCAAACTTGTAAATTTCATGTTAATTTAATGGAGTATAATAGATTAAACAAAATGAGCGCTTTTGTCTTGAATGACAAGACTTCATCAGATAGCTCCATAACATTGTACTTGATCAGTTAATACCATGTGTCATTACTACATTTAAAAATCCAATTGAAATTTACAGTCATATAATCTTTTGTCAATCAGACATCCCAAGAAACTTAGTGAAGTCTCTCTTTTGTACATCAACTTTTAAATATCATTATAAAACACTTTTTTATTTTTTTTTTTTGTTTTTATTTTTAACCAAAATAATAAAAATATAAATGGAAATAGAATTTAAAACAATTAAATGTCACACATAATAGAAATGGTTGAATCACTCAACAATCAATAAACACATCTGAATACCTACACTTCTAGTGCTTTTGCCAGTAACACTGGTTTGATGGTAATATACTCATTCAAACCTGGTGGAAAATTAGATTTTAATCTTAACTGCCATTTCAGTTCTTTATTTAACAACAGATTTTTCACATCACCCCCTCTTATGTTTATTCCAACCATGTCTATTATACCAAATTTAAAACCTTTAAAACCAGTGGAATTGGACTTCTGTTTGTGACTTTTTGAGTTATCATAATTATTTTACAACTACTTTACATTTTATTGGGTCCTGTGCTTCTTTTGGAAGTCTTTTCCTAAGTGGTGCTGTTGGTTTCAAAGTTTTTGTCATCCATTTCCGACTGGATATGGAGCAGATTTCTGGAGATTCTACTCTTACTGAAGGAGAAGAGCTGTTTGGTAGGGACAATATTTTATCTACTCAAAACAAGCTTCGGAAGGTCAGAGACGAAGTGTCCACCTTGAAGGGTGAGCTTATAAGGCTACTTGAGTTATTCAGCCAGAAGGAAGTGATGGGTGGAGTTACACAGTCGAGTACAACTTTACCAGTTGGTAGGCATCCCAAGGAAGTGCCGGTTTCATCATCCCCACACTACCATAAGCCCTGAAAGAAGATTTTTACAGCTAACTAATACATCATCAGTCCAAGAACATGGAACTAATGCTATGGGAGGTTTGCATGGCATTAGTAAAAGACTGATTGTAAATGAACACATTCCTGTTTGTAATAATGCACATACTGCTGACTCTAACATTCATAGCAATGAATTTGTATCCTTTAATGATGTCTTATTCAGAAATTTTAATTTTAATCGTGACTCTGTTGCAGACAGTGGCGCAGGTACATTTAATAATGATGATAACTCGCCCACTTTAAAAGAAATGATTTTTATGTTTGAAAAAATTGTTATTTAAAATGAAATGTTTGCAACTTGATAATGGATATTTGAAAAGTTGTTTAGACCTCAAGGTGGTTCCGCAGTGGTTAAGGTTGATAAAATACCCCTTTGGTATCATTTATAATGAGGCTATAGTGAACGATTTTCAAACTTTTTTTAATGAATGTGGGCTGGGACTTATGAATAGATTAATACATTACAATGAGTCTGCATTGGTGATTTTGAAAAGCCAGGTAGAAAAACATAATGAAGACATCTTGAAAGATTTATTGTTTTGTGAGTACGAGCAACTATATAAGAAAATTTTAAGTAGAGTAAACACGAGAGTGGATACTATATTTACAAGGAAACAAAAAAAGTTTGTTAGGGACAAACAACAGTACGCAGAATCTACAGCATATCCATGGCCCTATAAAAAATGAGAACAACTATGGAAAGAATTATAAGAACGCTAGTGGTAACACTATCACAAATGTAACCCAACATAGTTGTAACCCAATAGGAGAGGGTAGGCAGTGTAGGCCTTATTTCATCAAAAGAGTTGGATGAACTGGATTCATTTCCAGAACACAATACACAATTTTTAGGAGTGAGAAGATCGGAGAGGTTAGCCAGCAAAACCAGAAACAATTCAGATTCGGGAAACTTCTCTACATACCATGGGTATCACCAGGGTTGGAAGAAAATGGGGAAAAGAGGGAAATAACTATTGTTCTGGATACTGATGGTAAAGTACATGAACACAGAGGTTTTAAAGTTTTCAATTATACTAATTTAAACCTCAAAAAAGAACACTTTAACCTTTTTTCAAAATGTTTGAAATTTGTAACAACCAATTATGGGGATGTAGCTAACACACTTATAGATTTTAAATTGTACCTTAGGAAATTAAATTTGGAAATGATATATAAGGATGCAAATATGGAAGAAAATAGAACTGGAAAGGGTCCTTGTAGAAAAAGTGTATTCAACCCCCCTTTGCACCCGGTACTTTTGATGTTTGAAAAGCAGGTGACGGATGAAGTGTATGGGTCATATAACAACAATAAAAGTAACATTGAGGTGATTAATTTAAATAAAAAAGAGAAATTGTTGTTAGAAAAATTGAAAGGACAGACAGATATACGTATCATGAAGCCTGATAAGGGGGCAGTATAGTTATCTATGGTTAAGAAGAATACAATGATGTCATAACTAACATCTTATTGGACACCAATACATATTCACCAGTTTCCAGAAATGAAATAATGATAGCTTATGGCAGAATAGATTCTTTATTGGAAGAGTATTTGATTGAGAACAGGACCGATGGAAAAACATACAATTTTTTCAAGTAAATACATTCTATTATTCTGAACATTTTAGGGATACCTAAGGTACATAAGTGTGTAAAAAACCCTCCTTTTAGACCCGTAGTGTCAGCAAAAAACTCCAAAACACATCCCTTAGCTATGTATGTGGACTATTGGACCAAGGAAATCCCATTTAAGATGGAACATCTTATTAAGTATTCCTGGGAATTTTTAGGGAAACTATCACAAGAAATATGGAAAGAAAACATGTGTTTTATTACCATAGATGTAAAGGACCTGTTTACCAGTATACCCAGATTAGAGGGCCATCAAATGTTTAGTGAAAGTGTGCATAAACATTCTATGTTGTCAGAAGATCATATTCAGTTAATTCTTGAACTAATAGAAGTAGTATTGGATTACAACTATGTCGGGTTCCAGGGTGAATACTACCGGCAAACCAGTGGTGTGGCAATGGGTGCGGCATGCACTCCCATATATGCCAATCTGGTTATGCTGGAATGGGAGTGATGCCATGTATTCAACAGTCCCTACAGTAAGTATATAAGACTTTATTTGAGGTTTTTGGATGATATTTATGTCCTTTGGGATGGGAGCAAAGAACTAATGTATTCCTTCATGGAATATATAAACAAGAGTACCACATATTTTAAATTTACACATGAATGGAATAAAACAAGTATTAATTATTTGGATACCACTATTACTCTAACACCAATAGGTTTCCAGTCAAGAATATGTAGAAAAGAGACTTGGTGTAACAGTTACTTACACTATACCAGTCACCATCCCATGGCTCAAAAAATTAGCCTTGTTAAGGGACAGGCAGTCCATATTGCAAGAGTGACTTCAGATAAAGAAGAACTCCATAAGGAATTGTACAATTTAAGTAACATGTTTATGGAAAGGGGCTACCCTAGAGAGATGGTGCATGTGGTAATAGATGAGGTAATAAGAGGTTGGGGCATTAGATACAAGCCACTTTTGGGCAATCCCAGTGGTTTGATAAATAAGAACAATGAAAACAAAAAATGTCAAAAAGCTTGTGTAACCAAGTTCAATGGTTTCACAGGAACATTTATTGACATCATTAGAAAGAACTGGAGCATGCTTAAAACAAACAAAGAATTGTTCGATGTGGTGAGGCTTGAACCGATTTTTACATATAGGACTGGAATGAATTTCAAGAGAATTTTTGAACTGATGCAAAAATTGAAATTTAGTGTTAAGAGGGTGACCACTATATGTGGTCATTGTAAGCAATGTCCAAATATTTACAGGGAAGATAGTATAATATTACAAAATAGGATGCAGAGTAGAGTGAAATATTGTAAGGGGAATTGTAATACAAGAATGATAGTGTATCTAGTAACATGTACAAACTGTCCAGCATTTTATGTTGGAAAAACTGAGAGGGCTTAGAAGGACAGAATGTACGAACATGCTTATGACATTAAAAATAAAAAGGAGGCTAGCGCACTTTACAAACATTCTTTAGTATGCCCTGGTTTTAAAGGATTTAAATTTGGTATAATAGACATGGTTGGAATAAACATAAGAGGGGGTGATGTGAAAAATCTGTTGTTAAATAAAGAACTGAAATGGCAGTTAAGATTAAAATCTAATTTTCCACCACATTTGAATGAGTATATTACCATCAAACCAGTGTTACTGGCAAAAGCACTAGAAGTGTAGGCATTCAGATGTGTTTATTGATTGTTGAGTGATTCAACCATTTCTATTATGTGCGACATTTAATTGTTTTAAATTCCATTTCCATTTTTATTTTTATTTTTATTATTTTGGTTAAAAATAAAAACAAAAAAAATAAAAAAGTGTTTTATAATGATATTTAAAAGTTGATGTACAAAAGAAAGAATTCACTAAGTTTCTTGGGATGTCTGATTGACAAGGGATTATATGACTTTAAATTTCAATTGGATTTTAAATGCATTAATGACACATCGTATAAATTGATCAAGAACAATGTTATGGAGATATCTGATGAAGTCTTGTCATTCAAGACGAAAGTGCTCATTTTATTTAAGAATACATTATTTGGCTACCACCAGTGGAACTGGACTTCTGTTTGTGACTTTTTGAGTTATCACAATTATTTTACAACTACTTTACTGAGTAAAATAGATTAGTTTTACTTTCAGTTGATAAATTTATTGAATGTCCTTTCATTATGAAGTTCCAATAATTCTGAGTGGGTTTAACTTTGTAAACAATTAGAATTTTATATATTTTTGATATTGAATTTATTCAATTCTAATCGTTATATATTACTTCGTACATGTAATTTATGAGTTTAGGCTTAGTTTTAAAGGATGAATAATTAATTATTCTGCAAAGATCTTGAGTGCAAGATAGCATACTTTGAAGTACTAGCCAATCTGCAGTTGATATATCATATGTATTTATTATTTGTTGATTGTCTAGTACCTTCTGGTCCTTTATACAGTGCTGCCAGCAAGTACATTTTTTTGTTTTCCAATTAGTAAGAATATTCTTATGTATTTAATTAAAGACATTTTTTGTAGAGCTGAAGGGTATTAACAACAATACTTTCTGTATTGGTATTAATGAAACTTCTAAATAAGTTGTAAATATAATTTATATAGTTTATATTAGTGGGTTTTATTGTATTTTATTGGAAGTTAACACATAGGCCGGGATTCACTAATCCTCCATGTAAGACTAACCAAGTCTTACTCGGAGACTGCCATCTAAGAGTATGACGTCAGCGCATCATGCATATGCATGAGGGCACTCTGACTCAACTCCAAGGCTAACACGGAGCATGCAGGAGTGCAGGGGGTGTGTCAGACTGCCGAGCAGTCCAAATATCCACCCCCTGCAAGTGCCTAAACAGCAAATGCCGTCAGACATGAGCGAGTCCACTCAAATGTGTATATCTCCAACACTATACTCCCCCACATTCCAAACCCGTGTACAAATATAATAAAATGTCAAACTTTTTTTTTTCATTCCCGATATAGCTGCCCATATTTGCACGTGTGTGCACGTGTTTTCCCATTGCTTAGCTACAGTTAGCAGTTCAGACATCAAAGAGGATAATAAACTACTTATATGCAAATTAAGCGAAGTAGCAATAGCATAGTGGTAGAGCCTTCGCACAAAGAGGAGGCATTCCCGGTTCGAGTCCCACCACTCCCCTTCCCATTTTCTGTAGTAAATCTGTGCAAATAATTAATTCCTGACATTTACCTTTTAAATATTAGTACAATGCATTGAAATGGCCTATGTAGTAGTGAACAATATTTTATATATATATAAGAAGGTGAAATGGTCATGCATACTGATAAATTCATAAGTAATGTATCTTAAGCAGTGTGAAGCACTGCTAAGCAAAGTGTATCAGTATTAAGCACATTTAAGTATAATTGCTCATAGCTTAGCACTGCTTTAACTAGCGCAATAGCTTTGCGCGGAGCTGCACATCGCACCAACTAGCGCAAACCAAACATGTTTGTGCGAAGCTGCACACCGCGCTAACTAGTACAATGTCAGTAAATGTAGAGCAATGTTGGGCAAAGTTGAGCAAAGTTGGCTAAACACAGCCACACACCCTACCGGTTAGGCCAGTAATAAAAGAAAAAAGCAATGACAGGCCTCGAACCCGGGATAGTGAGCACCATAATCACAATACTGATCCACTAAGCCATGACACCATTTGATGCTCATGGACTGTCAACACGCATATACATATTAATCAAAGTTTACCCAATGTTAAGCAGGTGTGCACTCAGTTGAGAATTTTCAAATCTGGCCAATCACAAATAAGTGCGGGAAATGAGGCATATTTAAGCTCCATAGGTGAGAATACCTGCCATAACTGGTTGTAGCTCCCATCTGCAGGCAGCAATGGCTGGTGTCGGAGCGGGCTCTCGCTTCCGAGCGCAACGGTGGGGCATTGATGAGTCAAAAGTGATGGTTTGGGTTCTCGTCCATCATCATGATGCTAGACTCCTGCAGGGCCAGTTCCAGGGCATGGAATACAAAGTGGAAACCTGGAACCGTCTCACACATGAACTCACCAGTGCCACAGACGTCCCTTGGACTGGTGAGCAGGTTAGACACCACCGTGCAGACCTGAAGAGACGCAAGAGGACCAACTGACCCAATGGATGCAGGAGGCCTGTGGGATGCAAAATGCCCCACTACTGTGTAAGTAGCCATGGAATGAAGTATGTAAAAATTGCTAGTACAGTCGATAGTATGGATAGGTATATGTCTCAATATCACTTCATTTACTTCACAGCTGCAGGTGTCTGTGCTGCAAATTAGCAAGCCTATGCAGATAGGCTGCTAAGGCTGCACCACCAGGCAGGTTAGTAACTATTCTGCATGTACTGTTATATAAAATAAGTGAGAGAGCCCGACAAAAAGTGTCATAGCCCAATAATAAAGGTATAATAAGGCTTGAATAACCTCTCTGCATGTACTGTTATGTAAAATAAGTGAGAGAGCCTGAAAAAGAGTGTTGTAACCCATTAATAAAGGTATAATAAGTCCTGAATTATTTCTCTGCATGTATTGTTATATAAAATAAGTGAGAGAGCCTGAAAAAGAGTGTCGTAAACCATAAATGAAGGTATAATCCATCTTGAATAAGACGTCTGCATGCACTGTAATATCAAATAAATGAGGGAGCCACTAGAAAAGTGTGTAATGTAAATAATAAAGGTATAACTCCTGTAGTGTGTCAGTGTCTCTTTCTTCGAAATGTTGATGTACTCTTACAGTATAGAAATAGTAGTGTTGTATTAAGCGCTGTCAACCCACACTTGGGTAGGCCCATAGAAAAAGGACGAAGGGAGTGCCAGTATACAGTCCTCAACTGTAGTTTCAAGGCTGGCATGTATAGGTAAATCGGGCACATGAGTAGCTTGTTATTGTCAAAGATAACCAGTTATGCTGAAGACCTGTAATACTAAACCAACAAATGCAAAAACAACGAAGTACAGGTCATCACTGAATCTGTTCTTAAAAATTCTTCTTTAATAAAAGTAAGCGCTTTCGGAACAATCCTTCATCAGACATAGTTAAACATATCTAAAACAGCCATTTTTAAAATACAATTCATCCAATCATTTACTTTTAAACACCCGCCTTTTTTGTAATACTGGTTTGATAGGTAAGACATCATTAAGCCCAGGTGGTCTATGAGCTCTAAGGTCCACAATCCATTTGGATTCAGCTAATGCTGTTCTATGCTGAATATCACCCCCCCCTGTCCCTAATGGCAATGTTAACAATACATCTAAACTTGAAAGTATGTGTGGGGTGCTGGTTTATATGCCTAAATAAGGCATTACCCTCTTGTCCTGTTCTTATATTACTAATATGTTGTAAAATACGGACTTTCAACATGTTGTTAGTCATCCCCACATAAAAACAATCACATTGTTCACAATTGGCCATATACACTAGATGTTTAGTCTTGCAAGTTGCCCTCCCTTTAAACGAAAATATTTGTCTCATGTAAGGGTGTTGATATTCAACATCACTGTTGATGTACTTGCATGCCTTGCAGTTGCCACAGGGGTGCGTGCCTGTTCTAAATTCAGATATGTGTCTCCTATCTAGATGTACCTCTTTACATAATAGGTCCTTAAGGTTATTGTTCCTTCTATAACGAAATATAGGACATTCAGCTACAATGTCTTTAAGGCCAAGGTCACTTCTTAGTATGTTCCAATTATTTTGGACTATCATACATATGTCTTTGATATTACTACCATATGTAAAAAGAAGTGTGGGTTGATCATTCCTATTACTATCTGAAACAGTATCCCTATTCCTATCCTTAACAGGTCTTTTCATCCATGGTTTGTTCTTCATCTTTCTATGTATTATATTGTTATTTACTGCATTACTAACCAAATCTGTCCTATAACCCCTTTCCATAAGATGTTGACTCAGCTGGAATAATTCTCCTTCACAACTAACATCTTCTGAACACACCCTAGATATCCTACCCACTTGGCTCTTAACAATATTGGGAAAGGTAAATCTAGGGTGCATACTATCATAAGACAACAGTGTATTCGTAGGAGGTCCGTCTCTGAATATGAGCAATGTGGGTGCCACAACAAGCCATGCACGAGTAGGTGAAGTGATGGAGGATATTCCTCCGAGTAGAAATCAAACATCCACTTTGTGTTTGGATACTGTCAATTCAAACAGTGAGACACACTTTCCGCGTTTGGCAGAACATGTACAAACTCCTGGGGAGGCTCCTAATTCCGTGATAGTTACAGCAAGGGACAGCAATTTAACAACAGAAACAGGGGCTCGACCGAAAACGTATGCAGGGTCCCTACATTTTTTGGGAAACCTGCCGGCTCCTGTACGGAGGAAAGGAGCAGGAAAGAGGTCCTTAAGCGAGGACAGGATTACGGACAAGCGTCGGAGGACTATACAGTGACTCATAGTATGTGCAATAATATTGTATACAACTTATCTCAATTTGAATTAAGCAAAGATGAGCTAGATGTTTTAAATAAGGGTTTGACATTTGTCCCCAGTAAGCAATGTGTATACAGTGACATTGTGTTTGATTTAATGCTATTTTGTAGGAGTATCATGCTTAAATTGATTTTTGATAACCAAACTAGAGGTGTTCAAGGACTTAGGAAACCCAGTACTTTTGCTCCTAATTTTACACCTACACTAAATTTGTTCATGAATGGTTGCGAAAGTGACCTTTTTAAATATTTTGAAGGAAGAAATGCACATGGATACTATAATCTTACATCTACACAAAGGACTGCTTTACATAGGCTTATGGACAGGAAGGAGATAACCATTAAGATGGTAGATAAGGGGGGAGCTATTGTAGTGTTAGACACACATTGGTATGAAAATAAATTGAAAGAAACATTGATATCAGATGGTGCTTATGAACCCATCAACCCACTACAAATTAGAATGATTATAGACAATGTACATAGTCAGCTCTACCACTTATTAGAAAGGGGTCTGATAGAACAAGAAGTTTATGAGTTCTTAAAGATAGACAAACCAGTGACGCCTATTTTCAAGGCTAATCCCAAGATACATAAGTCACTGATAGACCCACCACTTAGACCCATTGTTTCAGGAAGGGGATGGGTCACGGAGAACATTTCTATATGGTTGGAATTCACATTGAAACCATATTTAGATCAGTTACATAATATACTCAGTGACACAGGACAATTTTTGGGGTTATTAGCTGAAGTTACCAAACGGAATGGAAATCGATATTTGATGGCAACATTGGATGTCAATAGTTTATTTACAGTCATAGAACATCAATATGGGATAACAGCAGTAGGTGAAGTAATAAGTAGGTTAGGAGCAACCGAACATAAGCGAAAGGTAGTGGAAGATTTATTATCTTTGGTTTTGCACAATAATGTTTTTATTGGACCTGGGTCAATTTACAGACAAGCACAGGGGGTGGCCATGGGCACCCCCTGTGCAAACACATATGCAAATCTGGTTTTGTCGAAATGGGAAACTGAGGAAATCCTTCAAAACCCAGTATGGAGTAAATATATAGCCCTGTATGTCAGATTTGTGGATGATGTTTTTATTTTGTGGGAGGGGGACCCATCTTCCTTTGAGAGCTTTTTGGTTTTTTTGCATACCACCACCACTTTTTTGACGTTTAGCTCCAAAACCTCCTTTACTCAGATTGAGTTTCTAGATGTCTGTGTGCAACAGAGCGATCATGGATTTACCTCTAAACTACATAGGAAGCAGTGTTGGCGGAATACACTGTTGTCTTATGATAGTATGCACCCTAGATATACCTTTCCCAATATTGTTAAGAGCCAAGCGGGTAGGATATCTAGGGTGTGTTCAGAAGATGTTAGTTGTGAAGGAGAATTATTCCAGCTGAGTCAACATCTTATGGAAAGGGGTTATAGGACAGATTTGGTTAGTAATGCAGTAAATAACAATATAATACATAGAAAGATGAAGAACAAACCATGGATGAAAAGACCTGCTAAGGATAGGAATAGGGATACTGTTTCAGATAGTAATAGGAATGATCAACCCACACTTCTTTTTACATATGGTAGTAATATCAAAGACATATGTATGATAGTCCAAAATAATTGGAACATACTAAGAAGTGACCTTGGCCTTAAAGACATTGTAGCTGAACGTCCTATATTTCGTAATAGAAGGAACAATAACCTTAAGGACCTATTATGTAAAGAGGTACATCTAGATAGGAGACACATATCTGAATTTAGAACAGGCACGCACCCCTGTGGCAACTGCAAGGCATGCAAGTACATCAACAGTGATGTTGAATATCAACACCCTTACATGAGACAAACATTTTCGTTTAAAGGGAGGGCAACTTGCAAGACTAAACATCTAGTGTATATGGCCAATTGTGAGCAATGTGATTGTTTTTATGTGGGGATGACTAACAACATGTTGAAAGTCCGTATTTTACAACATATTAGTAATATAAGAACAGGACAAGAGGGTAATGCCTTATTTAGGCATATAAACCAGCACCCCACACATACTTTCAAGTTTAGATGTATTGTTAACATTGCCATTAGTGACAGGGGGGGGTGATATTCAGCATAGAACAGCATTAGCTGAATCCAAATAGATTGTGGACCTTAGAGCTCATAGACCACCTGGGCTTAATGATGTCTTACCTATCAAACCGGTATTACAAAAAAAGCGGGTGTTTAAGAGTAAATGATTGGATGAATTGTATTTTAAAAATGGCTGTTTTAGATATGTTTAACTATGTCTGATGAAGGATTGTTCCGAAAGTGCTTACTTTTATTAAAGAAGAATTTTTAAGAACAGATTCAGTGGTGACCTGTACTTCGTTGTTTTTGCATAGCTTGTTATTGTGTTCACCAGAAATGTCAATGGACTGCTAGAAATGTAGGGGGCTGTTAAAATGTAACTGATAATGTCACCTGAACACATCCAGATATGTAGACATATAAATATAAATAAAATATATAAATACGTAGCAGTAACATCTGCATCCTGGACAGTTTGTATATTAGATACAGGTCAAGTACATAAGGAACTAGCAAAACACATTTCACAACGTAATGGACATTGCCTAGTGTAATAATACATGTAGGGGATATATACCTGCAGTCAATAGGAATGTAGTGTAAACTATAAGTTCATATAAGTTGTTAATGTTGGTATCTTTTTACACCCTACTGTATGTGCATAAACAATGCAATTCCACACCTCAATGGGTATGTGTAATCTCAAAACATTTGTTGGGACATATGTCCTATTGGTTTATAAATATCTGCATTTACTTTGATGCATGTGCCCTGTTCAAAGACCACAGTCTTGGTAGCCTGTTGCCACCAATCAATCCTGCATGCTGTTGGAATGTCCACTATCATTCTATATATGCATGTGTTGTGCTTGCTGTTCAACTGTTGGAACTCTGGTGTGTTGGGTTAATGGGAATATTACTGCATGCTTTTACAACTAATTTGGAATGCTGTTGGCTGTTACCAATCCATATTGTCATTAAATTCTCCTAAACACAGAACGTATGGGAAGGCTGGTCCCAGCGGACCCACCTGTCCCACCTCAGCTGACGATGGCACCTGGAACCAGCAGGTCCGGTGCCTAGCCCAGGACCTCCTCCTCCATTGGCCCTGTGCCACCTTCAGGTGGAAGCGCTGCAGGGGATGGGGTTCAACCCTCCCCCCTACAAGCACGGCCAGAGGATGGCCACCTATCACCCTCCGAACGATCCTGGCTGTGGTGCGTAGGGAGATCGAGCGTTCAGTCGCTGATCCTCTATGCCAGCTCAAGGCAAGAGTGGCATGGCTCATGGGTGAGCCTGCCCCTCCTACGCAGCGCCCAGCACAGCCACCTTCCGGGCTGTGAAGGTACAGTGGTGACTGCCCATGGGTGGGGATCTCAGTTCCACTGTTGCCATCTGTGGGCTCATGGGCTTGCAATTTCCAAACATCCTTCCCTGTCAATGGTGTTCACCCACCCCATGTGTCATATTCCGCCCCTGTATGTGTCTTGTTTGTCTTGTCTGTTTACCTCCCCAACCTACCTCCCAAATATACCTACTTCCCCTACCCCACATTCCACTTTCACCTGAAAAAAAAATGGACAATCTGCTCCCACAAAAAAAATACGCCCCAAACATAGCTGGCCATTTTGCACAAATGTCCACTGGACACAGAAACTGAAATTTAATTGGCAGTACAACATACTTCGTTGTCCTCACCCCTCTCTCAGGGGTGGAAGGTTTCAAATTTCCCTCCAAATTACTAGTATATGCACAGCTGTTGCTGTTAAAGAAATGGAAAGCTATGGACCTTCCCTACACCCGTCCTGCACATCCCGAGCTGTTTTCCCTACTGTCTTTCCCTTTTTGTGCCCCTTTTTCACCACTTTCCTATCTCCCCATTTTCTTTTCTTTCAAAGAAATGAGCGTGGGGGTTAGCGTGAGTAAGCACTTTTAAGAAGTAGTAAGTGAGTTTGTGCGAGTGCGCTTAGCTAAGTATTGCTAAGCATCATGCAAACCCATGCAAACCCACTTACAACTGCTTAAAAGTGCCTTAGTCACCCTGCATGTGAGGGGCCTTGTTCTGCTCAGCAGCAAAATAAACCACCACTGTTAATCTTGAACCCCGAACCTTGTACACACTAGACTGCATGAAGTACCACTAGGCCACCATAATTATACAGCAGGTTGTTGCTAAAATATATATATCATGCATCAGAATGTGTGAATGTAAAGGAAAGATAGGAATGCCATAACACAAAACCTGTTCTGTGGAACTTTACCAGCAGTTGTTGTGGAATTGCATTACATGATTGTGATAACAGAACCAGACATTCTAGCAGTAAATAATGTTACAGCAGCACTTTACAACCCCCACACAGTATCATAGCAGGACAATCCCCACCCAAATATACAAAATACCTGTGTGTTCAAGGTACATCAAGGATGTAGGTAGGCATACTCAGTACTGGAATTGTCCAGTTTTCATGAGCATCCTGTGATAATGTCAACAAAAGAAAAAGCACAAACTGTGCAGAAGTGAGTACAGTAATATCCACATTACAACAGTTCCCAAACAGTTCATGTGCAAAATGAAAACATCTCAATAACTACGTATGTATGCCAGCTAATTGTATAAGTAGAAAAAAAAAATACATACTCCCATGTATCTTGTGTTAGCATTTGTAGGGGTGAGTACAATTCTACACTGTCAACTGTGTACTGGAAGTGGCAACATTCAGGTCTGAGTACAACATTCAAATCACTGGCTACACCCCTAGCAGCAGATACAAGAAGTACACCAACCTTCTGACTTACACAACGGTGTCCACAGCAAGCAAGCATGGTCCCCACTTTGGAAAGCTGAAAGGGCTATGCCTACCTGACCTAGCAATTTATAGCATTTGGTTGCTATGACAGTGAGTACTGCAAGTACCACACAGCAGGCTGCATGCAATTGCCAAATGGTTGCCAACAACTGGTACAGAGGCCATCACATGCACATGTGCAGATAAATATAAAAGCAGGCTGTACTAGCTGTCCACACATGCAATCATTTCATTGCAGGTACAGAAATAGAGGGAGAGAGAGAGAGAGAGAGAGCGTTACAGAGTGACACAACAGCAACAGGAAACAAAGAAGATATAAAAGATAATATATTGGAAAATAAAATATATTGAAAAAATATATATATTGAAAAAAAATATCTTGAAAAAATATAGAAAAAGAAAATATATTGAAAAAAATATATATTGAAAAAAAGAAAATATATTGAAAAAATATATATTTAAAAAAAGAAAATATATTGAAAAAATATATATTAAAAAAATATATATATTGAAAAAATATATACTGAAAAAATATATATATTGAAAAACAATAATATATTGAAAATTCTAATATATTGAAAATAAAAAAGAAATATCTTGAAAAAAAATAAGATATAAACAAAACAAAGTGTACAAAACACATGAAACTGACAACTACAAACATATACAAAGGAAAGGTATGTAACATATATGTATTTACTGGCATGTAGTAGATGCTTTTGAAGAGTACTCTACATAGTTTGAATCATCCATATGTCTCAGCAGTATGTATCTATGCACAGATGCCCTGCATAACTACTGCCATGGACAAATCAGTGTGTAGCTGTGTGCAGTGGGATATGACTGTGACATATGTAGTTCAGCATTAAATGTCAAACATCTGATCCATGTTATCTGTGTTCTGTACAGTAGTGTGTACAATGTCTGTTTGGGGGAGTAGCGCATACGGTTATGAAAACATGGATGTGACAGAGTAACAAATGCATGATAGTCATATTAACATGTAGCTTAGCATTGGCAACAGCTGTTCCAGGCTAGTATGCTAATTTAGCATTAGCAGTTATATATACACCCTCTAATATTACTGTGTGCTCACATGTGACACCTGTTCATGTTGCAGCAAGGCCCAACAGGTCAGCCATGAGGTACATGGACTTACAACAGTGTGGTCCTTGTGTGTGTATGGCACACACATACGGAGAGCTCTGTCTGTGTCAGATATATTAGCATCTGTACATGTGCATAGAGCAAGGGATATACTGCAACTATCTGTGAAAGGTGTATATATATATATATATATATATATATATATATATATATATATATATATATATATATATATATATATATAGATATATATGTTGTTGAAGGATGTTTTGTGCATATTTCTATGTAGGTTGTAGTGTGTGGCAGACCAGACAGCATACAGTGCTGGTATATGACATGTGGTGGTTAAACGCTGTGGGTATGATTTGTCAGGTTTGCAGTGTTGCAGCCAGTGAGGCCTGCTAAAGCTACATGGGCTGAGAACAACTTCAATGCATTCCGCACAACACTGTGCAATATTATGACATAACTGTATACCTCACAACCTTCCCATACTTGATATTCCCACCATGAAAGGTGGACTGTATATGTGCCTATATGTATATCTATATGTACACCAATGGATGTTTATATGCATGTGTGTGTGTATATATATATATATATATATATATATATATATATATATATATATAAATATATATATATATATATATATATATATATTTATATATATATATATAGAGAGAGAGAGAGACAGGGTCATAATTACTGCAACAGATGCCTGGTGACAAAGCCATGGACTCAAGCTCAATGTTGACACTGCATTGGCATCCCTCCTTGCAAAAACTCAGTACCCATTAACTACCACATAGGTGGTAGTCTACTTAACACCGAAGGTGTGATAAGAGACCATGGGACACAGGTGGACAGTAGTCTCCCCTTTGATAGTCACAGTGCCACACTAGTCATGTAATCCGTCTACGTCGCACACGTCATCACAAAAGGTGTGTCATCCAGAGAAATATAGGTCAGTGTTCCCCTCTACTCCACACACATAAAACCCAGTATAGAGTACAATGCCCCATGTGGTATGTACCTCACAAGACATCTACAGCAACTGGAAAGGACACAGGCATACCTCATAAAGAGTAATACCGGCCTCAAACAGATGCCCTATGCAGACCGTCTCACAAAACCACAGCTAGACTGTGTCGCATACCACCTACCCAGAGGTGACCTCTGCCTAACATGCAAAGCTATGTGAAACCCAGATCTGTTGGACATGCTCCACGTAAACAGATCACAATCCCTATGAGCTACACGCTCTAGGGACCTAACCTTGTCACCTCAATAAACAGCACATGCTGGAGGGATAGATCCCTATCTCAGAGACATCCCATACTCTGGAATAAACCACCTATCAATAGCAAAAAAAGCTACTAATTAGCAGTCGTCATATATAATCCCAATGATTGTATGGGGGATAGGAAATACACCCCGGGAATCACCTCTGTGGCTCTTCTTGACAGGGCCACGTGAAATGAAATTACCTGTGTGTCAAAGGCCAGGGTAGCGTATGGCTAGACATCTATAGGTCCTAGGGACAATAGCCTATAACCTACCTATGAACCGATACACACCCACATGTACTTGTTGCAATAATTGCTATGTGAGGTTGACTGAGTGTGATGGTGAATGTGCTGGTGAATGTGTCAGAGTTCTGTATATGTGTGATAGCTAAGTGGGAAACTGTTTCTGTCATGGTATTATGTGTCCTAGCTGTGATCCCAGCAAAAGATGTGCATGCTATTGCTATAGGCAGAAAAAGCAGTATGCCATACAGTCTGACGTAGTCTGTCGGTGTCAAGTGGGGTGTCCCATTGTAGGCTACAGCAGTACATGTATTCTTATTGAGTGTTACTGCTGGTGAATCCAACCCCTGAATGCACTGTAGTACTATCTGAAGCTGTATGCCTAAACAGCACAGTATGGTGTATGTCCACATGTCTTGGAACCACTGTTTTGTTTGTTCCCCGTAGTCCTCACAGATGACATACCTCAGGCATAAGGTCTTGTAACTACTGACACACAGTACTATATGGTACACAGGTAAAGGTCATGTGGGTTGCCATACCTTTATGTCTGGTATGTATGTCTGATGTGTGTGTGCCTGTACCATGGCCTCAGTCATATGTGTGTTACAGGGTATAGGTGCGTATCTAGGAACATGTATAGTGTAGTACAGCAGTATGCCACGTATATTAATGAATGATCACATATGTAAGGCAGGGGTTTGCCATCAATGACTAGTGTGGTATACTGGTAATACTGTAACTGGACTTTACAATCATTGCAATGGATTACATGTTATGTTATGCATTAGCTTGATATATACCCCCTGTGGCTAGGTGGTGCATTGTGTCGCATACACTGTGCCATGTACTGTTGTATAGTCTTACATACTGGTTTATCTTTGTTGCTGCGCAAAACATGGTTTGATATATAGAGTGTGCCAGGCACTGTCAGGCAGTTATGGGTTGAGCACTGATAAGTGGTATAGAAAGTGTGTATCCTTTGACAGCCAATATGTTTCTAAATATGGCAGTTAATTGATATCTGTACTTTAGAATGTTAAGTGTGCCACTTGACTTGCTCACACATATTGTTTCATTGTCTTCCAGGGTCATGTCCCACCATCGTAATCCCTCATATAGCCCAGCAGAGGAGGAAGTGATTACAGCCACCATGGTTCAGCACTACGGCCTGCTGTTCTCAAGAACCAGCCAGGACCAGCATGAGTGGACTGCACTGTGGCATGACATAGGCATGCATAACCGGACATATGATCTGGTACGCCATCACTGCAGTGATTTAATTAGACATATCCGGCAGCGTGCATCTGATATCCATGGACAACAGCTTGCCACAGGTGGTGGGGTAGCCATCCACCCCCCCCTCACCAGAATGGAGGAGCTGCTCCTGAGTCACCCAGCAAGTTGACATGGAGCGTGCAGGTAACATGGCATAACTGTACACTACTGTTACCTCTATTGGTAGATCATGCTTATGTGAGCTGTGTACTGTGTAGTTACAAGATGTGGTGCCGATTGTTGTGCAATAATAATAATTAGGAATATAATCTGCAGGCCTGTGACTGTCAACAGTCGTACTACTGTAAGATTGCAAACACACAGTAGCAATGCCATGGTTGTTGCCACTGACAAACTTTCTCATATCCTTGTAGGTCCCTCTGGTGTGACAGCAAGGCAGCAGACCCATGCTGGTGAGTGTGTTCTGCATTTAATATTGCTAATTAAATGTGCATGTCATAGGTGAGGTGTAGGCCATGTACATGTCACACACCAGCACATAATGCATGCTGTGCATGTTTGCTGTGAGACTATGCACATCTCAGTAACGTGAGTAGCTGCCTCAAACACATGCAATACACAGAGCATCCCACACAATTGTGGCAACACTGTAGTGGACGTTGGATAGGCAGAGTTGATACACATGCACACAACATACACAACTGTGTCATACGCAGTACACGTTAACATGCTACACATGGTGTATTCAGACACCCACTGGAAGGTCACACTCCAGTATCCCAAATGTCATCCACACAGCACACATAATATACCTGAGGAGTAGAGGCCTCTCATGTGGCTGTGCGACACTGTTCAACACATAACACATTCATGTTAGGCAATGCCCCCTATTGGGCACCTTACAAACCCATGTAGCAACTGGCTGTGAAATGGTGAATGTAGCCATGGTACAGCAGTTCAGGTACAGCATGGTATGTGCCGGTCTGGCACACATTAGTAGCCTTGAGTGACCACATGATGCTGCATGATGATGGCTCATGGTACTACACCCCATCCAGTTACAGTGGCCACAGTACTACACATATCATGAATTGCTATGCACCTCGATGTTGTTTGTGTGCAAACATATGCACCTATACACAATATGCATAGCAATCACCATTTGTACAAAGTGACACACATATGTCTTGTAATGCTACTGAGTGTATAGGTCACATTTTTATTTATTTATTTATTTAACATTTGTCGACTGGGAATGACCGACTAGGTTCCACAGAGCCTGTTTTCAGCGGAGGCCCGGGGAGAAATGCTCCAGATGCATGTCTTTGGAATGTGGGAGGAAACCGGAGTACCCGGAGGAAACCCACGCGAACACAGGGAGAACATGCATGTGTGATGTTTCATGGTGCAGTTGTGTGGTAGCATGCCATGTCATGGCTGGCACTGGCATGTCCACAATATGTCCTACACTCACCATAACCACTGTACAATGGCTATGTTGAGCAATGGTATTCCATCAGGTATACATGCACCACTCATCCTGTGTGTATACATAGCATGCATGTGCTAAACCTGTGTCCACAATTATCTGCTAAAGACACAGATGCTCTAATCAGAAATGGATATCTATGTGACACACTGATACACATCCAGCCATGGTATGTATACCTGTGACTGATGGTGCACGGGGCATTGCAGAGCTTTTAATACTTGCACAGCAATGTTGTGTCCATGTACACATTGCGTTCTAGGGTGAGGCCATTCATTGAACAAAATACACATGCATCAAAGCCATGTATACTGTTATTAGCAAGGGCTGTCTACACTCACACTGCATGCTGTTGAGCAACACATGTCCTGCATGCTGTCACGTTTTATATAAATGTTTGGCTTGTGATACAGTACCCCACCATCACACGCTATTGAGTATGTTCAGGATTGCTGGTGGTGTGTGTGTGTGTGTGTCTGTTTTAGTGAGGAGTGTATTTGTGTGCATGTGTGCATGTGTTCATGCGTGCATATGCGCATCTGCGCATGTGTGCATGTCTTCATGCGTGCATATGCGCATCTGCGCATGTGTGCATGTGTTCACGTTTTCATGTGTGCATGTGTTCATGTGTTCATGTGTGCATGTTCATGTGTTCATGTGTGCATGTGTTCATGTGTGCATGTGTTCATGTGTGCATGTGTTCATGTGTGCATGCGTGCATGTGTGCATGTGTGCATGTGTGCATGTGTTCATGTGTGCATGTGTTTATGTGTTCATGTGTGCATGTGTGCATGTGTTCATGTATGCATGTGTGCATGTGTGCCGACATCATGTACAGGTCGTAAAGTGTGTTTCCTGTCTTCCTCTCACAGGTGCTGATTTTGGCTGGTTCAATGCAGCAGGGAAACTGATGTCACTGAGCATAATAGTGATAATGATGATAGGTATTTTGAGGCAAAGGCATGTTTGCCAGGGTCTGTTGTTTGGCCACCAGTTGACAGTACACAAGTGTCCACCCCATCCATGCACACATTCATACTGCCAATACATCCATCACCAATGCCCTTAGCAGAGGGACAGCATACAGTCAGCATTGGCCAGGACAGTGTGGTATCCATGGCACATGTATCCCGACACAGCAGCCATACCCAGATGTCTGGAAGGGTACCACATAGGCAGATGTCCAGGGGTTCTCGTTGGAGCACTGTTGCTCATCATGTCACTGGCAGACATGCCACAGGTCTTACAACCTCACGCATGTTCCAAGCTGTCATGGAGGCACAGGACCTTATGGAACGGTACACCAGAAAGGGACTAAGGGCACAGAGGTCACATAACACTGCCATAATAGACAGTATCCATGACCTAGCTGGTGCCATCCGTAATTACACTGAGGTCACTGATAGACGTTGGGGAGAGAGATTAGATGTCCTCTGCAATGTCATGTCCATGTGTCAGGACAGTGCGGGATGGTTGAATCATCGACATGGACGTATGCCAGCAACATCAGCAGCTGGCAGTCACCGCAGGTGTCCCTCAAGCCACAGCCGCTCCCGTAGTGCCAGTGCCAGCCCCAGCAATGTTGGTGGTGGGCTGTCCATAGAACATCCTAGAAGACCATGTGCACGTGGCTCTGCATGGTCCCAGCAGGGACCTGGGTCCAGTGTTCATCCATCTACCTCTGGGGATAGTACCCAGTCTGGCTTACTTCCTGATAGTGTCAGTAGCACCACTGCCATCCACAGGTACCGTATCCGTGGCCAGAGACAATGATCTGTAAAGCCTCGCAGGTACAGTCTGTGGCTGTCCCACAAATACACATATATGGCAGCCACATGGTGAAACTGTGTGCATGCAGACACACACACACATAATCCAGACACCTAGGGCCAACACATACCCACACACATTACATCAACATTGGCCCATACCAGTATTCTTGCCCTTCACACACACACACACACACACACACACACACACACACACACACATACATGTCAATTGGATGGCTCACTGTAGGCCTCTGATAAACCAACAACACACCCTGTGCATATGATGAAACCTGTGCCACCTCCTGTCATCTGTAACATCGATGCGGGAACAGGCTACCATGGTGCTGATGCACAGGGTGTCTTTATAGCAGTATAGCAATGTTAGCATGTTGTCAGCAGAAGAGTGTAATGATATGCTTGAAGGTGTAGCTGAGCAGGCATGATGCATTAAAGCTATGATTGTCATTGTAGTGTTGTTTACACCAGTGTTAGTTCCAATTGTATATTGTCCATCCATGTGCTACTTGGCTGATGTGTGCAGTATTGGCAGCATTTGTTAGAGAGTGGACAGTATGTGTGGGATGTGTGTAGCACAGATTTGCAGGTGTACAATTGTGAAAATGATGGAGGTGCACTGTCTGCATGTACGTGCATAGTGGACACATGGGCAGGGTGACATGCTCTGTATTACACAGTAACACTCCATAGTTTCTATTGGTGGCCAGTATGCATTGCACTACACACATTTTGGAACCTGACTACACATGTGTGTATGACATGGTTTGACACTGTGCTGTGGTTGATACTGTTACTATCTGTCATTGTTTTGCATTCTGGTAGTATACATGACTTCAACAGCCTGACCATAACCAATCGTTAGATGATGTATTGACAAATGACACACAGATGTAGGACACACAGCAACATTTGGATCCTTCAGGTACTATACTATGCCAGTAATTAGTGGTATTCACCTGCACCCATTACTGAGACCACTCCTGTTTGGCATATGGCTCTCTTAGGTACAAGCAATCACAGTAGGGATATGTCAGTCAACATCTGCTAATGCATACTGTGGCCTATACTTCATTCTCTAGGTGACACACACATCCTCCACAAGGGTATCATACAGACAGATACCTGTTGTCAAACCCATGCTGTAAAGCTATAGGCCAAACTAAGCATAGTCATCCACCTTTACAGAACATAGTATCCCCACAGTACCACATAGGTAGTAGCCACCAACATGATGAACAGGTACCGATGTGTACATGCAACCTAGTGTTACATCATCTCTCCTTTGATAATCACATTCCCTAAGGTATTTTGAAATCCCTCCATGGATCACATAAGCAATAAGGGGTCTGCATGCATGTCCACAAAGGTTGTTGTACACCTATAATGAATAGTCATCATTGACAGACTTTGCTGCATTTGAACAGGTCTGAAATATACCTCGTCCATAAACACTCACTCACACAATTCAATAGAAACCGTAATGAGTGTGTGTGACACGGATGACCTCTGCCAGGCATCACTGCAGTGGCTGGCCTTGTCACAAGCATACAGATGTGACCTAAGGTCTGGGAAGCAGCAGCACAGTTTGGCAAAGATGACAGCTGTGTTCTTGGATAAAGCAGGGTTCCCACACATGCAATAATTGAGGTAACATGTATGTATATATATTTGCCTCACAGATACCTCACATGTGCAATGCCTACTGATATGTCATACGGTAGTAAAAGCAAAACCAACAACACTGTCACACGCATAGAGCACACACTCTCACCAAGTGCAGGGTTTAAACCCCTATCGAACTTCTTCATGATACTAGAGAAGTACTCATTAACACAACGCGCTATACACATTACTGGGAAATTTTTTTTCCACAGGTATATTTGTAGGATGGTGACATCATCAGGCTTGACAATGATTAGTTTACCACTTTTAAGGTGTTTTACTACTCTCCAAAAAGGTTGCTTCTTCCCCAGGAGACCACTCATAAACACACACACACACACACCCAGTTGTCAAGTGTAGGACTCAAACCCCTACTTAATTACTTTCTGATACTAGAGGAGTACACATTAACATGACATGCTATACACATTACTGGGAAGGCTTTTTTTCTACAGGTATATTTGTAGGATGGTGACATCATCGGACTTGACAAAGATTGGTTTACCACTTTTAAGGTGTTTTACTACTCTCCAAAAAAGGCTGCTCCTTCCCAAGGAGACTACACACAAACACACACACTTGTCAAGTGCAGGATTCAAACCCCTCCCTAGCTACTTCATGATACTAGAGGAACACGCATTAACACGTCATGCTATACACATTACTGGGAAGTCAGTTTTCCACAGGTATATTTGTATGATGGTGACATCATCAGACTTGACAATGATTAGTATACCACTTTTAATGTGTTTTACTACTCTGTAAAAAGGCTGCCCCTTCCCAAGGAGACGACACACAAACACACACACTTGTCAAGTGCAGGATTCAAACCCCTACTTAACTACTTCATGATACTAGAGGAATATGCATTAACACAATGTGCTATGCACATTACTGTGTGTTCTTCTTTCCTCAGGTATATTTGTAGGATGGTGACATCATCAGACTATACAATGTGGGTTACATTAGGTGACATTAGGTGGGCTACATAGAAGGAATGTCTGAACACTTTGGCCATGTGACCATCAAAGGGGAGTTTGCTATCTACCTGTGTCCCCAGGGCCATAATGACTTTCTCCGTACATAGTGGATTACCACCTATGTGGTAATTTGTGTGCACACTGTTTCACCCACAGGGGATGACTATGCATTCATTGGCATTCAGCTTGAGGGCATTGTTTTGACACCAGGTATCAGTCTCTGTAAGACACTTCTGGTGGATGTCTGTGTCAGCCGTAGAGTCGATTATGGACTACTGTTAGCAGTCATCTGCAAACCTGTTCAGCCATACAACTCCCGTGCTTGCCTGTACCTCTGAGCAGTATCTACTGAACAGGTGGGGTCCCAGGACCAAGACCTGTGGGATGTCATTTGTGACTGGCTTAGAGTCAGACATAGCACCCGCAACTCTGAACATGTGTGTTTGATCTGTGAGCCACTTGGCCACCCATCCTGTGACATAACTGTTAATGTTCAAGCTGATATGCATGTCCATGATGACAGAGAGGGGAATGGTTATAGAAAGTCCTTAGTGAGGTCCAGGTGGGCTGTGTGGACTACTTTCACCTCCATCTATGTCCTTGGTAACTGTTTGACATAAGTCAACTAGGTGTAGGAGACAGGATCTGCCTTTAACAAGGCGGAGATGTGTAGAGTCCAGTGTCTGGAGATCTCCAATGTCTCAGTTTATGGGTTCCATAACAATTTGCTCAATAGCTTTGTAGACCAGGCTGAGTAGACATATAGGGCAATGGTTTCCAGGTTCTGTTGTGGCACCCCCTTTGTGGTGCTGGATGACTGTTAGTGTATGCCATTCTTTGGGTACATAGCCTGTGGTACGCTTGAGTCTGGACAGTGGATGTAGGTGAGGGAGTAGTTCCTTTTGGGCCAAGTGTGGGACGCAGCCTGGGACACCATCCAGTCCCACTGATGCTGTGTTCTTAGCTTTGGAGAGAGCTGTCTTTACCTGCATGTCCATGACGTCTGGGGCACAGCATCCTTCTATGATGGACACAGGGCCATTTGGGGGTGATGGGGGGAGTTTACACTGAACTTGTCCCCCTGGAATTGGGCAATGAGAGTTGGTTCAGTGTATTTCTTTCCTTTTTCAGTAGCTGACAGCATATTTGGAAGTTGACACCTACATGTCTGGTATAGCTACCAAAGGCTATGTGGTTGTTATTCTTACATTCCTTGGCTATTTGTTTTAGAAACAGTCCTTGGATTATTTTATGAGCGATCATTGTTTCTTCCTGATAATGATCAGTGATGCCTTTCCTTTAGTGAAGTTGGCTCTATCATGTGTTCGTTTCCTCCTTCTATTGTCTAGCTTATTTTGGGCAACAACCACCTGATTGTTGTCTTATTTTTGGAGGAGTGCATCTTGGATTTCTTTGTGTTGTCTCATTCCATGCATCCCTGTAGATGCTCATAGGATGCACTTGTAAATGATTCTGCAGATTGTATACCATTATCCTATAGCAAGAGGTCTTTGGAACATTCCACTTTGGTCTTGGGAAGTGTGCAGTTTGCTTTGGAATATGTCTTCACAGTGGTTTCATTGACTGGGTGGTGGGACAGGATGTGGATGTCCAGTGTGATTACTTTATGATCTGATATTACCAGCAAGGGGTTTATCTCTGTTGTGGAACACTGGTACCCCATGTTGGTGATAATCATGTCCAGTATGTTGTCACCTGTAGTGGGCATGGTGACCAGCTGTTCCAGGGTGTTAGAGTTTTTAAACTCTAGGAAACATTGGGCAAAGGACGTTGTACACAAGTAATTCTCCCACTCATTGTTTGGGTAGTTGTAATCTCCTCATATAATAGTGTTTGACAAGACCCTTGTATTTTCCACTGTTCCCGGGAATACTGAGTGAGGTTCCTGAGACAAGATACATGATCTGTAGCAGGCTACAATCTGATGAGCAGCTTTTCCCAATGTTAGTTGCCCTTGCATGGTCTCCAAGGCCTCATGCAGTGCCACTAACCTGAAGGTATGGGTATCCATAAGGTGAATGGGTACACCCCTTCCTTTTGTATTTCACTCGTGGTTTTGGGTCCGAAGGTCAGAGGGATTGTGAGTGTTTTACGTGGAGCATGTCCAACAGCTCTGTTTAACATAGCTTTGTATGTTAGGCAGTGAACACCTCTGAGTAGGCGATATGCAAGGGAGTACGGATGGAGCATTTTGAGATGGTCTGTGTATGGCATGTATTCCGGGCCACTAATGCTCTTTGTGAGGTATTGCTGCAGGCTTTCTGGTTGTTGTGGTTGTCTTGTGAGGAACATAGCAGAAGTGGCATTGTACTCTATTATAGTTCTAGTGAGTGATGAGTAGAGGGGAACAATTTCCTCTTCTATTCTGCATGAGACACATTTTGTGATGAGGTGTGCCACATAGGAGGGTTTCCTGACTACTGTGGGAATGTGGTTATCAAAGTTGTGTCCACTGTCCACCTGTGACCCAAGGTCTCTTGTCACACTTTCAGTATGGAGTATACTACCACCTATGTTGTAGTTCTTGGCTACAGAGTTTTTACCAAAGGGGATGACAATGCCCATGGCTTTGACAACAGCCGTCTGTCTCAGTGAGGCCCTTTTGTAGGATGTCCACATCTTTAGTGTTTACAATTATGGCTCCTAGTTTGCAGTCCTCTGGAAACTTCAGTTGCCACAGACCTTCCATGTTAAATTTTACTTCAAGGAAGTAGATGCTACACAGCCTGGGATGTTATCTGGTCCCATGACTGCTGTGATACTGGCTTTGGAGAGTGTCCTTTACCTGTGCAGCCATGATGACAGCAACTTTGCAGTCTTCCATTATAGAGATGTGCTCTTTCATGGGTGAGGAGGGTAAAGTTAACACTGATCCTATCTGCCAGGATGTTGGCAATATCAGTTGGGTCTGTATATTTAGTGCCATTGAGCTGTAAATCAGAGCAGATCTGATATTTAGTGCCATTGAGCTGTAACTCAGAACAGATCTGAGTGTAGCTATGACATGGACCTGTCTGTTGAGCAGAGATCTCCTGAGTTGACAGTATGCAACAGAGTACAGATTGGGTTACATTCAGTCTTGTTGCATGGGGCAACTATTTGAGGCCAGTAATCCTGTTGTTAAGGTACTTCAGTGGTCTTTCTGGCTGCTGAACATGCCTAGTCAGATTCATCGCAAGTGTGTTGTGGTACTCTCTGACGGGTCTGATGACTGCTGAGTAGTGGGAACCTCCTTTGACCTACATGCACAGACTTTGACAGTTTGTGTGAACACATGGCATGGTATTCTGACCACTTTGTGAATGTGTTTCTGGAAATAGAGATGACTATCCACATTTGTCCATAGATCCCTTATTATCACATCCTTATTTTGCCTGTGTGAGCATGCCCAGTATGAACTCTCAGTACGTTGCTGCCTGACATTTGCTTCGTTTCTTTAAGTGTGTGAGCATGCCCAGTATGACCTTTCAGTGTGATGCTGAATGAAATCCACTACATTTGTTGGAGTGTGTGAGCATGCCCAGTATAGGCATTTATACTATATGTGTATGGAAAATCAAGATGTATTTTTACAGCAGGGCTCACCTTTGTGTCATAGATCAACAGGGATCATGCTGTGCCTGCAGGGCTTCCATGAGACACTTTGCATAGACTTATAAACATTTCCACATACGGGGGGACAGCTATTCTTTGTACATTTCTACCCGGGGGTACACCTGATTGTTACTGTAGGGGTGCATAGGATGAAGGTTTCACCTGACACTTATACACATTTGCTATGCCTGCACTGCTATGTATGGTACACCATTTCAGTCTGTACTGTTGCCTATCGTACTGGCTTGAGGCATACTACTGTGCTACAAATCCTGGTGTCCAATGTCACGTATATTAAATTGCGACTTTATAGCTTACAAAACCCACATCACACCGCCTGGCCTGATGTTCTCTGTCTGCATAGGCCTGTGGGGGAGGTTCCCCATATGCCTCTTTAGGGGCATGATACAGCATTTCTTTGTGTTTGCATTAGTGTACAATTGTCCTGCTGTGTCAGTGCCACTGAAATGCTATCATGGCTTAGTGGTTTAGTACTGTGACTATAGTGCACAGTATCCTAGGTTCGAGCCCTGTCACTGTTTTATAATTTCATGCTGGGCAGACCAGACTGCTTAAGGAACAGTAAAGCAAATATGAGCATGTTTACCTGACTTTGCTCGACTTTGCCCAACATTGCACTAGTTAACACGGGCAATTTTGTTTACATATACTAAATATTGGTAAATGCTGCTTAGCACTGCTTTATATTGCTTAAAACATGGCAGTCATGCCTCAGGTGGTGCTGCAGGGCTGCCTATGTTGGACGCACATGCTACACTCCCTATACATGTTTGGAAACAGGTAGTGTCAAGTTAGGCATCCCTTTTATTTTATGTGTGAGTCAGAGAGATGTATCATTTCCAGGGTTCCTACTGAGCCAGTGTATGTGCTATGCGTTGCCTCTTTGCCAAGGCCAAGGCATACTGGGCACGCCTCCTTCTGCCTACTGGAGCAGACTCAGGTTGTTCCTCCTCTGAGTCACGCTGTGCCTGTGCAGGCCTTGGCAATGGTGGGGGGCTGTGTGGCCCTGTCCCATGCTGTTCCTGCAGCAGCTGTTTTCGCAGGATCATATTGTGTAGCATGGCACATACCATGACAATTTGGGTTTATGTAGTTGGTGAGTACTGCAAGGCTCCACCAGATGTGTCCAGGCACCAGAACCGTGACTTGAGCATCCCAAACACACGCTCTATTACATTTCATGTTTGTGCGTGTGCCTCATTATGGAGTTCTTGTTCAGGTGCATGTGCATTTCTGATGGGTGTCATCAGCCACAGCTCCAGTGCGTATCCAGCATCCTCCACTAGGTGACCGTCAGGGATGTCCCCATTATCAAATGTCTGGTACAGTTGTGTCAGATGCCAGATATGGGAATTGTGGTAGCTTCCAGGGCAGCCAGCACACACATTCAGTGTTATGCCCTGGGCATTCACATGACCTGGCAGTTGATGGAGTGGAAGCCCATGTGGTTCATGTAGGCCCTACCCCGCTCACCGGCTGGTGCTTTGATGTGTATGTGCGTGCAGTCAATTGCATCCACTATCTCAGGGTATTCCACTATTTGCTGGAAGAGATGCATATTGCTGGCCAATACCTCACGGGAATTGGGGAAATATACATGATCACCGACATGTGCTGACATGGCATTCAGGAACTGGTGCAGTACCCTGGATACTGATGCCTGTGAAATCCCATCATATCACCAGTTGGTCTCTGGAAGGTACCTATTGCTAGTATTCTTAGGCCAACACATACCTTGGTTTCTACTGGGATGGGTTCCCTTCTGGTGGTTCTGTGTGTGAGGTGTGGCCTGCACAGCTCAACAATTTGCTGCAGGAGGTCTCTGTCCACTCTATAGCGCTCCACTATCTCCAGGTCATGTAGCCCCTGGTAGGTTACCCTGGGTCTGTACACTCTTCTCCATCTCCTCACTGTGGGTTGCTCAGCAGCATTCGCAATGGCACCACCCTCAGCATCTTGCACATGTTGCCTTACAATAGCAATGGCAGTCTCTAACATTTTTTTGTCTCAGTTAAGCTTTTTAAGTTTTCACTTCTCTTTGTAGACTGCAGTGTTGCAGTGTTTCTGAGAAAAACATGGGGGAATGTTGTTTGCAGAGTTTTAAGTACTGGGCTGGGCTGGGCTAGTGTACTGCCTGTGTAATTGGCTGATTCTGATTGATTTCACCTGGCAGGTCTGCTAGTTCTCCTTGGTTAACTTCCTACTACTTCTTTTCCTTCCTTTTCCCTTTCTGTTTCCACAGGGGGCAGCGACGCGCAACAAGCGCAAACACATGCACGCACATAGGCTTACACAGGTTTACACGGGCTTAGGCGGGTGCACATGCATGCACACAGGCTTAGACAGCCTTACACAGGCTTACACGGGTGCACACATGCGCACACAGGCTTAGACGGGTTTACAGGTCCACACTCGCGCGCACACAGTGTAAGCATTTTTGCAAGAAACTTTAGTGATAGACACGGCGTACACCTTCAGTTTCTTGGTTTCAGTTCAGACAGCTGTAGACACGCCTCTTCCAGTCCTGAGTAACTCACAGCAAACACATGCCACTCTGCTCCAATAAGCTTTGGAACATACCCCCCTTATGATGTCACCTATCTTCTACTCTGTTACTCCCCTAATCCTACTCTTGCACTCTAGGGACATGGTTCACATGGCAGGGAAAATTGGGATTCACTATCCGTATACTCATTTGCTTAGGATTGCCTACTAATGCTTGGTTACATCTCTTAGACTGACCTTCCCCCCTTAGCACTCTCTACTCAGTAGCCATGTTGTCTTCAGCCTGCTATTCACCTGCATGGCAGATGAATATATCTAATAAAATGCCCATTTTTAGGCTTTTCTTTTCCTCTGGTTTTTAGAGCACCGCACATTTGCGTGGCGCTGCGCTATGCTTAAACATTAAGGATCGGGGAAAAAAATGTTTTTTTATTATTTTGCAACACATAATAATGCCAATGGCCTTATATTTGGCCATTGGCATGCTTCCTCAACTGGATGCATCCTTTATTTGGAGCTGTCATAGCTCCGTTTTGCTATTTGCAGAACGGTACTCAGTTAACAACTGAGTACATTTCTACAAATAACACTACTCTTACTTGGACAGGTAAGTGTTTCCTGGATCGCAAATTTACCTCATTTGCATAGCTTTCAGTGACAGATGAGGTAATTTGCAAATCCTAACACTGTCCGTGCAAGAGTAGTTTTAAGAGCTCTCATGCACGCCCATGCCGGCTGTTCCTGGATCGCTCGGCAGACATGTTGGCTGTCTGGAGTCTTACTCTACTCTTAGACTCCGTGCAAGCCTTCATGAATCTGGCTCATAGTATATGCCAACGTTTATTATTTTGGTCATTTAGTAATAGATTTCTTGCTATTTTATTTTCATTTAAAAAGATAATAGTATGTAAAGTCTTCCCAGTAGAAGTGAAGTTTGGATCTATCCAATTTATGGCTATTTTGAAAATAGATGCTTAAATATAGGTCTCTAGATCTGGAAAGTTGATTCCTCCCAATTCTCAAGATCTAATATGATGTGAGAAGGCTATTCTATTCTTTTTGGGAACCAAAGGAAATTTAGAAGAATTTTATTTATCTCCTTTAAAAACCTTTTATTAGGAATCATGGGAATAGCTTATACTATATAGTTTATTTTTGGGAGTATTACCATTTTTACTAACTGCAATCTATCTTCAAATTTTAAATACAATTTATTCCAATTTTCTGTTTGTGTTTTTATATAGTTTATAATATTATTATATTTTAAGGATAAAGTTGTGTCAGTATTTTCACATAAGATAATCCCCAAATATTCTATAGAGAAAACCTGTTTACCTATTATATGACTTGTGTTTAAATGAAAATCATTTTTCTTGTTCAAAAACATATAATTGGACTTTGATTTGCTAAGACGAAGGCCTGAATTAAGAAAAGAAATTCCACTGTAAGTCTAACTCCTTTATAGAATCTTCTGAGGCATATAGGGTAAGGAGTATATCATAAGCAAAAAACATGATTTTGGAGTTGAATTGGCTATATTTATAAATGCCTTTTATTTTTGGATCACAATGTTTTATTGATGCAAATAATTCTATTGCTAGAGCAAATAAAATGGGGGACATATGGCAACCTTGTTTTGTACCTCTGGTTATTTCAATGGCTTCTGAGGTAAATGGGCTAAGTTTTACATAAGCAAGATTATTTTTATATATATTTGTTATCAATGTGATGAAATGAAGGGGAAATTCATACATTTCTAAGGCTTTGAAAAGATAATCCCATTTTAATGTATCAAAGGCTTTTTCTATGTCTAAAGCAATTATAAGGGCTTCTTGATTATCTCTGTTTAGAAAGTCTATAATGGTTAAAATTCTTTGAATATTGTCATGGGTATATCTATTATAAATAAATCCTTTTTGATCTTTGTTTATGATGTGTATCAAATATTTTTTAATTCTATTGACTAAAATAGACATGAATATTTTATAATCATTATTAAGTAATGAGATTGGTCTATATGCACTACATTGTTTAGGATCTTTATTTTGCTTTTTAATGGGTTAAATTAGTGAGTATTTCCATGAGGGTGGAATTATGTTTCGTGTTTGTATTTCATTTAGGGTTTTATGAAAATTTTAAATTGCTGAAGTTGGAAATATTTTATATAATTCAATTATAATTCCATCAATACCAGGAGCATTATTGTTTTTGCTTTCCTTAATTTTTTTCAGCTATTTCTTTGAGGGAGATTTGTTTTTGAATATCTATTTTTAATTTTTCTGGTATTTTTTTATTTTAGAAAAATTTATATCTATATCTAATAAGTTGAAATGGGTGTTGTTATCCCTATAATATTCAGAGTAGTGATGTTTAAAAGCTTCAAGAATGTCACTTATATCTGATACTTTTTTCTTTTGTTTTTTTTCTTCATGATTAATATATGTGATATTATTTTCAATGGTTTGTCTTTTTATTCTCATTACTAGATTATGCATATGTTTTGATGAAACAGAATATGAATTAAGTTTTAGTTTTTCTAGTGCCAAGTTAGTATTTTGAGTTAAAATTTCATTGCATTTTTTATTTAATTCTTCAATTTTTTTGTTTTAGTGTGTGAGTCTCTTGAATTATTGTTATTAATTTCTATGATTTGTTTTTGAATATTATATAATTCTGAATCCTATTCTTTTGATTTATATTTGAACCAAGTAAATATTTTGCCATATAAGTATGCTTTCAGGGTATCCCATAAGATTATTATGTTTGTATTTTTAGAGTAGTTAGTGTCTAAGAAGAATTGTACTTCTGAATCTAACCATGGTTTGAATTATTTTATTTTAGTGATATAAGCTGGAATTCTTGTTGCATAGGTTAATCTCTTAAAGTCTAATTGAAACTTGAGAATAAGTGAGTTATGATCAGAAAAAGGGCATGGAGTTATGGAAAAATTTACTATTTTCATACTTAACCAAATATTTCATTCTGGTAATCTTAGCTCCCCCAATCCATGCCCAGACAAGACATCTGAAGAAACTGCCACTATCTTCAATACCTATTTTATCAATTCAGTATCTAAGCTACTGAACCCTAACCCAAACTCCTCTACTACTAACATCTCCACAAACATCTCCAACTTTTCTGAACCTAATCCTAATACTATCTCCTCAAATATCTTCCCCCTCAAACCTGTACCTACTAGCTGCATCAAAACTCTACTCTCTAAATTAAAACCTTGCTCAGCATCAGTGAACAATATTCCTTCCAGTTTTCTTCTAGTAGCAGCTGACACTCTTGCTCTCCCTGTACCTTTCCTAATCAATCTCTCTATCTCTGAATCTAAATTTCCTTCCATCTGGAAACAATGTTACACTCTACCTATACACAAAGGAGGTAACTCCTCTGATATCTCTAACTTTAGACCTATTGCTCTCCTCTCCCCTCTCTCTAAAGTACTAGAAAAATGTATTCATAAACATGTTATGCAGTATCTAATACAAGAAAATCTGCTTACACTCACTCAACATGGCTTTAGACCCAAACATAGTACCATTACAGCTCTATTATCCTTCCTCAACACTGTCTCTATAGCCATGGATGTCCATAAACTTATTTCTTGCCTATTATTGGACCTATCAAAATCTTTTTCCACTGTCTCCCACCTCTTCTGCTGCACAAACTGCATAACATCAACTTTTCTTCTGATACTGTTGCATGGTTCTCCAGCTGCCTCACTGATAGATCTCAATCAGTGACATGGCACTCTACACTTTCCCCTCCTCTCCCTGTAAAAGTGGGTGTACCTCAAGGGTCTATCCTAGGGCCTTTACTTTTTAATATCTTTACTAATCAGCTCTATACCTCCTGTCCTCAGTCATCTTTAGTGCAATATGCAGATGATTCTACAGTCATCACGACAGTCAACTCTCCCTCTAAGCTCTTCTTAGCTACTCAGACATCTTTTAACTTAGTTGAAACATGGCTCTCCAACAACCAGCTCATCCTTAACCCTAAAAAAACAAAGCTGTTACTTTTCCTACCTAAAAAGTTCAACAATATTAAACCCTCCTTCTCCATGCAGTCTCTTAATAACACTCCCATTCAGGTAGAATCCAGCACTATGCTCTTAGGTGTAACCATCGATGATCAGCTTAAATTTGAATTGCATGTTAATAACTGTATCAAAAAGACTCATTCAAAACTAGGGCTCCTTTACCATAACAAGAAATTCCTTACCTCTGAAGTCAAGATTACTCTCTTTCTCACCTACCTTCTACCCAGTCTAATGTACAATTCTCAAATTCTCACAAATCTTAACTCACCACACCTGACCAAACTCAAATCTACCTACAACAAGGTTGCTAGATTTGCTGCCCAACAAACCTACAAATCCCATCACTGTCTCTCTCTAAAACACCTAAACTGGCTTGAATTACTTCACCAGCTTCTTCTCTCTCAGTCCAGATCGTCCATTCTATTCCATACCAGCCTTCCTACTGCCCAGCACTATCCCCTTTCATCTCCCATTATTCTCCCTCCAGACCTCTCTGAAGCTCTAACCAAGACATACTATAAATCTACAAACCCAAGTCTAAATTTGGATGCAACATGTACAGCTATCACCCCACTATTGCTTGGAATAGGCTCCCACTAGAAACCAGGACCCTTACACATCCTAAACAATTTAAGACAGCCACCAAATAGCACTTTAAAATTCACTGGTTCTGTCACTGCACTCTCCCTCCTTAAACATCCCCCTACTTCTCATACCTTAATCTACTTTCTGTCTATAACTCACTCTTCTCACTAACTCTCTCTAATCTTCCTTGACTACTCTTTCTACTGTCTTCTAAAATATATTAAGCAAATTGCCCCAGAGAAACGTTTTATTGTAATTGTCTTGCCTTCATTCAACTACATTATGATAAAACTGGGTTTTTGTAATCATTTACCCCAAAAACTGTATTCATCTTAATGACATATTTCTTTTTATACATCTTGAAATAGTTTTGCTATACTCCTGATTATTGACACTGTATAACATTGTATTCCTAATTAATGTCTTGTAATAATCCTGTAAAATTGCTGTTTAATGCTAATTTATAATGAAAATTGTTTAATATGTTGAAGCTTTTCTCCCCGGGCCTCTGCTGAAAAATGGCTCTTGAGATCAGTCGGACAATCCCGGTCAACAAATGTAAAATAAATAAAATAAATAAATAAATAACGTCGTGGGATATATTGATTTTTGTCTATTCTTGTTGGGTATTAAACCTGTGATCTCAGTGAGAGAACAGTAAAGAGTTATTTTCTTTTTATCTATATGCATCAATTAGATTTAAATTGTTCACTCCATTTCTTAAGAGCTTTCCCTATAGGGGTAAATTGAAGGTTTCTTTTATTAGTAGTCTCTGAATTATCTAGGATGCAGTTAAAAATCCTCTCCTGTTATCAGGTTGCCCTTATATGCTTTATTAATAAGATCTATATGTTTTTTTGAGGGTCTATATAAGCATATCGAATGCTGAAAATGCTGAATGCAATTTCATCTAAGTGAAATGTTCGAAATCTCAAAAGAACGAATTGACGGAACATCGATTTCTTTCCCAGGGAAAGAAATCAGTGTTCCATGCAAAAAAAAAAAAAAAAACATTTTTAATACTTTAAACACTGACAGAAGTGGGGGGCTTTGCCCCCGCACCCCCCCGTACTTAAATATACCAACTCCAAGACAGCACCACAGAGGAGGAAATAGCAAACTCTGATGATGGCCCACCAATTTCGTTCCCTGGGAAAGAAATCGATGTTCTGTCAGTTCGCTCTTCTGAGATTTCGAACATTTCAGTTCGATGAAATTAAATTCAGCATTTTCAACATTCGAAATGCTGATAGGAACCCGTTTTTTGACTGTCCCTAACACTATGCAAGGGAACCAGTATATATTTACCAGTGTCCATATTCTATTATTAAATCTTATTATTACAACTGATAAAAGTCCTTCTTTATCTTTGTAATTATAAATAACTTGAGGATTAGTGACATTTTTTCTCCAAAGTATTAAACCTCCTCTGTTTTTTTTTTTTTTTTGTATGAAGAGTGAGATAGTTTTAAATATTCATTTGGGGACCAGATATATCTGTCATTTGTTTTAAAGTGAGATTCTTGTAGAAATACTACTTGTGCTTTATGTAATTGTAAATATCTTAGAAAGTTTGATCTTTTCTTAGGATTATTTAATCCATTAATGTTTAGAGAAAGTAAAGTTAAATCCAGCATTTTTGTGTGTGTTTATGAAGTATTTATAATTAGAGAAATGTTGAAAATTCTTTGAATACTAAGAGACTGTGTAACTATATTATTAATGTTATGTAATATACTCAGACTGATTTTTCCTGTTAGATAGCATAACATAAATTTCAGTTTAGGCCAATATATTTAATAATACCTTAAACAAACATGGAGTGAAGAACACTCCTAATCTGAAAGAATAGAAATGTTCAATCAAATTATCCCTCAAGTCTAACAGCAGGATTTAAGAAATATAAGTGTTTCTGAGCTCCAGTTTGAAATTCCTGAAGATATGATACTTATAAATGAGAAAATAATGATGATTAAGTTAATTAACCAAAAAGAGTTGCATTAGATATAAATTTAGTATGGACATTTATTTGCTTATTCTTGGGATAGTTTTAAATTCTAATAAATGATGAAGTCTTAAAGTTTACTTTAGTCATTAAAAATCCTAAATGCATTAACAGATGTTCCCTTCTGCAGGTAACTATTGTTTTTAGAGCTATGGTAACTTTAATTACATAAGTTAATAAAGATGCATAGAGCAATGATAATAGCTATAATCGACTCCAGAACTCAGCGTTTGTTGTACACTTAGAATGAAAAAAAGCAGAACGAACCACTGCTCACACTCGTAAAAGGCACAGAACTGTAGCAGTCAGTCCACTAAGATATATGATAATCCACAAGAATGGTACTAGTACTGATTCACCAACTGAAATCGTGTTTAAAACGATGCAAATGTTAAAACACTCATTGAAGCTTGTAAAAAGTAGAAGAGTTTAATCACCACATAAAACGTTAAGCGCTTTCACTCGTACACCACGAGCTTCCTCAGAACAAATTGCACTTCCTGTCATTCATTTTTAAAAAACCAAAATTGGCGCCAAAATGCAAAGAATTCCTTAAAGCAATAATACTCATTCATTATTTTAGATAAATTTGTATAAAATACCTATATAATACAAATTCGACCATTCTATACAAAAAAGTATTAAAGTAAAAATATAAAATGTAAAATTACATCACACTGTGTACAAATTATTAACATTTTGTGTATGTCTAAGACTTCACCATGTTGTCAAATAGACATACTAGATAATTTAAAAACTATGTAATAATATATGAAGACTCTAAAATAGTGCCTTTGAAGTATATTCATACATAGTGCATATTACTAATGCTACTTATTATAATGATTACAACATATTTGCAGTATAAACAGTGCAAATATATAAGAAATATGAACCATGGAAATCATAACCCTTCATTAACTTCTTAGCATCAATAGTGGCTTAACAGTAATATAATCATTTATTCCAGGCCATATCATTGCGTCAGTATGTATTTGCCACCAATACTCCCTATATGCCAGGGTATTTTTTATATTACCCCCTCTAGGATTTACCATAATTCTTTCTAGAATAGCAAACTTGAAAGAATAATCAGTGCCTACTGCACTGATGTGTTTATATAAGGCATTTTTCACATCTTTAGTTCTTATGCTATAAATATGTGAATAAATCCTTTTCCTGAATTGTCTCTCAGTCCTACCTATGTAGTAAGCAGGGCAAACATTGCACTTAGCTATATAAACAATTAAACTGGTTTTACAATTACCCTGTGTCGGTCTAATTATGGTATGGTTGACATTTTCCAATGTAAACATCTTTTCCTCACAAATAAATCTGCACTGTCCACATGCTCCACATTTATTAGTATGTTTCTCTTTCGCAGTCATTTGTGTGTGGCTATTTTCTAATAAGTATTTCAAGTTCTTCCCCATTTTGTAAACAAAATGTGGTTTAGTTCCCAAAATTTTTTGTGTGTCTTCATCCATTAATATTATTTGCCAGTTGTTAGTCAATACATTTTTTACATGGCCTGAGAAGGGGCCATACTGTACTATACATGCCCTCTTAAAAAGTGTGTTGTTTACTTTAATACTGCTTTCTTCTGTTCCTGATGTAGACGCACTGTCTACAAATTTTGAACCTAAGAGAGGTGTGTATTTATGTCCCCACTCTTTGAGAACATATATGCCTGTATCATGCATCATACGTTCATCATATCCCCTCTCTCTGAATAACCCTGTAATAAATTCCAACTCTACTTCAGTATCTTTCTTGTCAGATGTCATTCTTAAAGCCCTAATGACTTGTCCTTTGTAAATATTATATTTAAGTTTCATAGGGTGATTGCTATTGTAGTCCAAATAAGAGTTGGAAAATGTGGTTTTCCTGTTGATCTTAGATTTAAATTGTTCGTCCTCTAAGTAAACAAAGGTGTCCAAATATGCAACCCCATGTGTGCTATGTTCATAGGTAAATTTCACAAAGTCACTAGTATGATTAAGATAGTCGACAAACTCAAGAAATGGGTGGGTGTCACCTTTCCATAAAATACATATGTCGTCTAAAAAATGGGAGTAGTAGCTCATGTTCGCAAAATATGGACTGCTAAAGATGGAAGCCTCTTCCCAATCCAATAAGACCAAGTTGGCATATATGGGGGCACATGCCGCCCCCATAGCTACCCCTCTGGTCTGCCTAAAGATCTCTCCCTCGTAGAAAATAAAATTGTATTCTAATACTATGCTGGTAAGCTCTACTAAAAGGGAGATTCTATCCCAAGACATCCCAGAATATTTTCTTAAACTATTGGTCAAGGCCAATAACCCTTGTTCCAGTGGGATACTTGAGAAGAGATCCACTACGTCCACTGATGAAAATAAGATATCATGTTTCACTGTTGTCATAGGGATCAGTGTCATGCTGTAATGTAACTCAAACATCTATTTGTGAGGTGGAAATAGCTCTAATAAAGCTTGTGGCTGTTTACAAATAGTGGATTGACAATAAGTGGCTTCTCAGAACATTGCACATTAGTTAAATGGATTTGCCTAGTTTATTTTTTATCTGAGAAGCCATTAATGAATTAAAGCCTTATTCCTGTGAAAATAAGATGTCGGTACTAAGATAAAACAAAAATAAAAAAAATTACACTCTATAAAGGAAGATTACTCTGATCAAAAAACACCAAAAATCTAAATCTAAGAAAAGACAATCACTGCAAAGACAAACAAACCTGCAATAATGTACATTGTAAAGATAAATAAATCTATTAGTTTCTGTCAGACTAATAATAATAATTACTTAATATATGTAATTATGATGGTGAGACCTTTTTAAGATGTTGAAAACAGATATCATATGTTTTATATCATGTACAGAGACCTATATGTAAGTGAGTCTAAAATCAGTACGTCAAGAGAAAATAAATGAAGCATACATACTTTGATGGTATAGGCATGAGAATCATACCTTAGTTGAAGCTTTGAGAGTTTTAAAGGCATCTGTTTTACTAAGTTCAGTTCTTTGTTTCTTCTTCCTTACATCATTCCAAGTATTTCTTTTCAGAAGATTTTTTCAAAGTGGAAGAAGTTGACCAGTCCATTTCTTCTGGAATTGAAATTATAATTGTTATTTTTGGTGAAAGAAGAAGCTTCCTCAAAATTATTAAAGGTTCTCATGTCATTAGAGTAGACAATTCTGATTTTTGCAGGATAGACAAGTTGTACTTTTATTTTATTTTGCTTGAAAAGTTTCACAACAGGCCAAGTTTTTCCTTAGTTCTAATACCCTTGAAGAATAGTCATTGTCAAATCTTATTTGCTATTGTTTGTATGTTAAGAGACCTTTCCTCCATGCTGATTTACGTACAAGTTCTTTGTCCAGGTATGATAGAAATTTTACTACAATAGACCTTGGAGGTGCATTAGGTGAGGAGGGTATTGGTTTTCCTATGGTCCTATGTGCTCTCTCTATTCCATTGGATAGTCCTTCTTTTAGATCCACTATTTCAGATATCCAAGAATTTAAGAATAAGATAATATCTGCATCTTCATATTTTTCTGGAAGACCAAATATCCTTATGTTTGTTCTCCTTTCTCTGTTCTCTAAATCATCTATTTTGTTGATTAGCCAATTGTTCTGCTGCAGAAGGAATTCACAGTGGTTTTCATCTTCTTTAAGTCTCCCATCTATGTCCTTTATGAAGTCTCAATGTCTAATATTTTTGTTTGTTGTTGTTGTAGAATTTCCTTGAGAACATCAGTTTGTTTTTGACAATTTTTGTTAAGGTTTTCTAGATTATCTGTGAATCTGTCCATTTTCAAAGATAGATCATGCAGAGTGGCATACATCAGTTGGATTTCCTTTTTCAGAGTAGTTTCAGAATGGGAGTTCTTTGAGTTGTTCATTTCCACACAGTTGAAGTAATCTCCAGGATATTTTGACAGGAAAATCTCGAAGAATTTTCTTCAGAGTTGGTATTTTTGTAGCTTAGAAGTTCCTTAGTAAGATTTCTCTGTTTTTGTTTAAAAAGATTTATTATTTTCCTGATTTCTAGTATAGATTTGTGAAGCTCTAAAAAGTTGCTGCTATCAGCTGGCCATCTAGGCTTTACCTCCAGTATGCATTTTTTTAAATATCACCAATGAACTTGGGAAATGCATGAATATTCAGTTATATGCAAAAAAGTGTGATGGATATTTATTAGTCGGTACTTACGTATTATCACAACCAGATTTTCCCAGTTGTGAAAATCACATGCTGTAATAAAAACTACTGCAGAAAACACCCTAAACTGTTTTTATGTGTTTACTAATGAATAGAAGAAGAAGAAGAAGAACTAATGAATAATAACTTTGGATTAAAGTCTGGAAGGAAAACAATTGCACCAGTCTTCCCTCTGTTTTGCCATGCATTACACACGCATGCTTCAATTGTCATAATGTATTAATGCCTGAAGTATGGCAAAAAAAGTTCAAGGGAAATTGAAAGGGTTAAGCTGAGATTTGATAGTAACTGAGCAGTGTAAACCTGCTGTAATTTTTTGAGAATGTTTCTATATTTCCTGAAGTTCACATATAGGTCTTTACATTTACAGTTAATGCAGAAATGAGATAGCAGTAAACACGCTGCCAGTAAAGTTGATTTCAGGTTAATAAAATCCTTTCAATGACAGAAAGTGCATTCATGTCTGAATTCCAGACAAAGAGTTGAAGGAGAATTGAAAGGGTACAGCTGACTTTGTACTAAAGGTTCACATATATGTTAATGCAGGGTAGAGAAAGCACCCCCCCATGCCGGCAGTAAAGTGCATACTTCAACAGCAACACTGACATTTTCAGTTTGGATTGTTAACCCTTGCTAAAACATCCTTCATCGTAAAAGCAAACACATTTCCTGACATTTGTACATTAATGGACAAATGTCAAAAGCGGGAAATAGTAACACTTGACTACTGGCCATGAACATTCATATGGCATACTTCTGATTAAGTTGCCTTTGCTGCACTTGTGATTAGGAAGGGCAGATCTGTCATGTGCTGTTGCAGTGTGGAGTTCACCGGCCAAGTGAAACATGTCAGGCAGGAGTCGAAAAATTTGCAGTTATTCCTCTCCCTGCCTCATACCGTGTGTGCCACAATATTCCTTACTTGCCTTACTTGCCTCCACTCCTGTTTCCAGCTTAATTAACCTGTCTTTTCATAAACAGGACAAATTTCGCAACTGTAAAAATCTGGTTGAGATAATACGTTAGTACCTATTAGTCTAACCATCTAAGTGCAGACCTAATATTGATCCTTTCATTCAATCCTGGAGCAGTTTCGAAATTTAAGTGCAACTGCCATTTAAGCGGTCTTAATTCTAGAAATAAGTCAGTGTTCCCAAAGAAAGCATCTACCTGTTCAAAAACAATGAAATGAAACTTTTCAAAATTGAGGCAAACTGAGCTGTGTTTGGCAAGTATATTATTAGGGCTGTGGGTTCTAATAGCTCCCAAATGTTCTTTTATGTGGTCAGAAAGTCTATGTAAAGCTTTCCCTACATGAAAACTATTACATGAAGTGCATATGCCAGCATAAACCACTTAAGATGAATGACAATTAAAATGTCTGGAGAAAGTAACAGTATATTTACAATGTGAAAAAGTAAAATCAGATCCTACATAAATATATGGGCATACAACACATATGTTGCACCTGTGCATGTCAATGGGCTTAGAGTTAATGTAAGGTTCATTAACTAAAAACTGGGGGTCTCCATTTTCAAGAAACATATGTATATTCCAAGATCTTTTAAAAATAAAGGAAGGTGTGGTCCCTAACGCAGTACCAACTTGTTGAAATTCTAAAAGAATATCCCAATTACTGGTGATAATTTGTCTAATGTTCTGCATGTCCCTGGAGATAGATAAAGGGAAACTCAAAGTTTTATCTGTACTCAAAGTATTTCTAGATGTAGGTTGAAAACCAAATTTCAAAACAGGAAAGTGTTTGGTATATCTGTCAGCAGCTGCTTCATTAAACAATTGATCAACTAAATAGTATGGATAGTTCCTTGAGTGAAACATGTTCTTAAGAAGAGTGGCTTCTTTAAAAAAACTCATCATCATGGCTAGTCAGGATAGAAATGCATATGAACTGGCCTTTTACTAAGTTTTTCTTCATTAAAAAAAAGATGTTGACTGGTGAAGTCTAAAAAAGTATTTCTATAAGTATCCTTTCTATGTACTGTGGATCAAAGTTCACCTGAGGGAAGTAAATCAACCTGTGTGTCTAGAAAATTGAATGAGTGACCTCTGCTAGAAATCACTAGGTTAAGAAAGCTTATACTGATTTTCATGTCAGAAATAAAAGAATCAAGACTGGTATCATCACCTCTCCATGCAAAAAAAAAATCATCTATGTAACGTTTGTACAAGATAGCTTGTTGAAAATTGTGTAGGTAAAACAGGTGTTCTAATTCCCAAGTGCCAAGGACCAAGTTTGCAAATGCTAGAGCCAGCTTAGACCCCATGGCTACACCTTTTATCTGTTTATAGATCTTGTTGTTAAAGAAGAAAAAGTTATTGTTAAGCAGTGTTAATCTTGATACTGAAAAAGGTAGTATACTTGGTTAAAAACAGTTTAAAAAACATTAGACCTTCTTTATGTGGAATATTTGTATTTAGAACCCTCAACCCTAATAATGCACTTACCAAACACAGATCAGTTTGCCTCAAGTTTTATTTCATTGTTTTAGAACAGGTACATGCTTTCTTTGGGAAAACGGACTTATTTCTAGAATTAAGTGAGCTTAAATGGCAGTTGCACTTGAATTCCAAAACTGCTCCAGGTTTAAATGAAAGGATCAATATTAGGTGTGCACTTAGATGGTTAGACTAATGAATATTCATCACACTTTTTTTGCATATATCTGAATATTCATGGTTTCCCAAGTTCATTGGTGATATTTAAAAAGATACACACTGCTTATTGGTTACTGGGTACTTTTCCGTTATACCCCTAACAGTCCGCGGTGCTGTGATTTGCTGGTGTTTCCTCACACAAGCAAGGAGTTGTATATCTATCTGTTTTTCCAGTATTTCATCACATTTTAATGTATTTAAAGAAAGCATGACATACAGAACAAATGCTAACTTCTTTCATTTTGTGAGGAAATACCGGTAAGACAGACAGATACACAACTCTTTGCTTGTGTGAGGAAATACCGGCAAATTACTCTACCGCGGACAGCATCGCGGACTGGTAGGTGTATAAAAGTACAATTGTGGATGTGTGTCATGTTTTGTTTAAGTATATTAAACCCCTACCATGTGTTTGCTTTGCTAACTGTGTAAATCGTGAGGAGTGACAGTGTGTGTGTAGTGCAGGGAAGTAGACAAAGAACAGAATGCTACTCTTCTCGTGCATGTCAACAGGTTTAATGATGTTGAAAACAAAACAGCAGTTTATATATACACTTTTAGTACAGGTAGTGGAAGGAACAGGGATCATTAACACAAAGAATTGAATAATGGTTACAGGCTATTTAACAGGAACTACTCAGATGGATGGATACGGAGTCATGTTTTACTGTAAATTACTGTAAATAGAATGTTCAGCGCCGGCTGCGGCTATGTGTGCGCTGCATGTTTTACCTTCCTTGAAACCTGCTATCACAGCTACATCATGTTCAAAAAATATTCCTTTGAGTAATGGTTACAGACTACTTAACATAAACTACTCAGCTGGATACTGACAATGCAGCACATACCGGCAAAATAACGTTGCGGTCTGGTAGGGGTATAATGGAAAAGTGCCGGTTACTGTACATATACTACTGTCCTCACATGGCTTATATCACTATATTATTGTTTGACAGCTCAATGGATTTGTATTCTGAAGAAGTTCTGTTATCTATAAAGAATGAAAGTTTAATTAGCAGTTCATCATCTGTTGAGTATTTACTTTTTCCTTATATCCTTTCGTTAATTTTGAACTGTCATAAGCACAAAGTTTTTCTTGTATATATAATGTATATATATATATATATATATATATATATATATATATATATATATATATATATATTATATATATGGATCCCCTTCATATACTGGAACATTGAACCTCTGATCATTGAAGACCAGAGAACTGAAGTTCCGAAATATAATTTTCTTCACTGTAGTGCAATTTTGGAGTTGGTATTTTAATTAGCTGGGGGTGTGGGCGGTGCAGGAGGGCTTGCTCCCCTGCAAAAATGTGAAATCAGATGTTTTTGCATTTTAATTTTTTTTGTTGGTTTGATGTTTTGGAACCTAGATCCTCTGGTCTTCGATGATCAAAGGTTTGATGTTCCAATATTTTGAAGCATATGAAGTGGACCTACATATATATATATATATATATATATATATATATATATATATATATATATATATATATATATATATAATGTACATAGGCACGGCTAACTTCTTCAACACTGTCTTAATCTCTCCACCTATGTACTGCCCTAATGACTATTAATTTTCTCTGTTACCATCTTTATTTTAGACTGAATTCTTAGTATATGTCTAGCGATTCTCTGTTACTTTCTTGCAACACCATATGCTCTTACTAAAACAAGTTTTGTATTCTGTATTTTATTCTATTCTCTACTGAAATCACCCAGACTGAACCTGTAAGTATTACAAAGAGACCACTGTTCTACCGCAGCTGACATATATAAATACATAACAAAACAAAGACACTATACATGGACTGTGAAAATGAGATCACACAATAATAAGCATCTTGAATAAAAACTTAGTGATTTAAAATAATTGGCATTAACTTTTTTTTGTTAAAAATGCACAAAAGGAATGATTATTTGTAAGAGAAGCATCAAGATCTGGATCTAGATCTAAATTTCACTATCACTGATAACAATAAATATCATTCAAAAAGAGATGTCATATTCATAAAAATGTATGCTACAAGATAAAATAATATAATCCAAGGATGCATTTAGAACTGTTGCTGAAAGATGTAAACTCTACAGATTTTACTAAAGTTATAATGAAGAAAAGCCATTTATGTTACATTACCTTAGCTATTATATTGCACATTCATTTTAACTATATTTTATAGATTCAGAAATCAATGCAGTCCTATAGTCACCAGGTTTCAGCTGTATTATTTTCTACAAAGTGACTTTTATAAGTTTGCTTTCATTAACACTCAGTTACTAGATTGCTTTTCTTTTCTTGACCTTCATTTGTTTGTACAAACTGCATTTCCTCTCAAGGACAGCCTTTTTATATGTCCAAAAAAGAAATTAAAACACACACACACACACACACACACACACACACACACACACGCACACGCACACACACACACACACACACACACACACACACACACACACACACACACACACACACACACACACACACAAACACGCATAAACATTAAGCTAAGTTTAAAAAAAATTATAAAATATCTTTGGGATTCAGATGGCAGTGGCAACAAGCAGTGCATGGGTGATTCAGAGATACAGATAATGAGGGCCAATACAGCATTATTGTAGAAATGGTATAATCAATATTATGCCACCGTATTTGGAGGAGCATATCTGGTTTACCAAGACTTCAGAGGAGCTACAAATTGTGCACACATTGTTATCAAGGCCCCCACATAGTTCAGAGTGCATTAAATAAAAGAGAAATATTTCCACTCCTTTAGCTGTCAGGTGATCTGTAATGAGCAATTCATTATTTATAATGTGGCCATTCATCTCCCTGACAATTTGCATATCTTTCACATTTGGCAAGCATATGACCTATGCAAAATGTTTCTTGATGAGATTTCCCATAGGGTTGTACAGATAGCAGGTCAACACACAGGCTAGATAGGCAGGTCTGTACATAAAGTTTTCTTGCAAACAGAGAGCTGGCCACACAAAAAAATGTTGCATGTTGTACATGATGCCAGATACATGCTAATGCCCTGGATGATCATCCCTATATGCTATCCCCAGCCCATACAAGAAATGGCCTATAACATGTTGCATGATGAAGCACATGGTATAGAGGAGCAGTTCTTTGATCTCCTCAAAGGATGATTCTGTTACTTAGATATAAATGCGTGGAGGGCACCACAATAAGATATTTGTCTTATGTGCAATGGTGTACAACATGGCACTGCAGAGGCAATGCGAGCATCAGCTTAACATTTTGGCAAGGTCTTCTATAACAAGAGTTCCAGTAGCAGAAGGAAATGATGTAAAGTGAGGAATACACACAATACCAATGCTAAGGCCGAAGTTCATGTAAAACATCAGAGTACTAGCAAAGACATGGCAACTGGTCCACAACTAGAGCACATAACACAAACAATGCAGAATAGAATTATGCATTTCCTGTTATCTAATATATGCACTGTGGTGTACAGATAAAATACATCAGACATCATCATACGCATACAGTTTGGGGATGAGCAGGGCACAGTAGTCATCACTTACACAGGTGGTTGCTCAAAACAATGACAGGTAACTGAAACATTGTGATATAGAGAAGACTTATGGGAGACAAATATAGTAGTCATACACTCTGAGAGATCAGAAAAAAATCAAGGATCACATCTTTCAGTGGTGGGATGAAGCAGCCATGTTGTAACAATTGGTTTTGTCTACTGTGTTGACTTGCAGTGCTAAAGCATGATGTTGCCCATGGCGGGGGGTGGGATAGGTAGTACTAGAGGACCTTGGATGTATACCTTGATGAGATACTGAATGTTTTGAGCCAGAGGAGTGCCATTGTATCCTGAGGGTGGCCGTGAGAGAACATGTGCACCTATGTGCAAAACATGTCAGAGAGTATGTGTGTGTGTGTGTGTGTGTGTGTGTGTGTGTGTGTGTGTGTGTGTGTGTGTGTGTGTGTGCAGAATGCTGTGGGATGGCTATACTTAACAGCTTCTCCTTTCTCGCCCTTTATTCATCTGTATATAAAATGCAAGTGATATTTTTCAATACCTTTCCACTCCACTCCCTAACTACCCATGAACACCAGTTCCCATCCCTCTTTTATGCACCTGTTTCCCAGATACAGTTAATGCTATGCACTGCCTTCCCCTTCTTACATGTGGGTCTGGAATCCCAAACCCATTACAGCACGTCCTTCACAATGTCTCCATTGTACACATCTATCCCCGTAACCATAGTCAGATGGTGCAGTGACCATGCCACTGTCTTTGGTTCCCATTTACATGTGTATCACAACATCTTGGTGTACCAGGCATAATGATCATAGTCTGCTGTTTTTGGTCATGTATATGGTGAGATGGGACTTCTTCCCAAACCCTAACCTCTTCCTAAGTTTTGTAAATCAAGTCTGCATATTCTCTGCTGAAATTCTCACATTCCACAGAGACCCAACTGATGGACATGGCTATGTAGGCATTATGGTGGACCTGAGAGGAAGCTGAGTGATGCCATTAACATCAGCCATTGTGGAGAACCATGCCACCATCACTACAGCAACTTGGGGGAAGGCCACTCTGACATGCTTTGGCATTAGTAGACAGAGGTTAAGGAATGACAGATATTACTGTAAGAATTTTTTCCAATATTAATGCATTCTAGTACTGTACTACTTTTACATGTTAAGAGTACATACCTCACTTTGCTGTTGGGAAGAAGGTGGGATTGATCTCCTGGCAGTTGAATGTGTTTACTGGCTGTGACAGTCCAATGAACAATTGATATTGTGCTGCTACCATGTTTGTGTAATAATTTTCCAGTTGGGTCATACATCTGGAGTCCCAAATGTAGCAGAGGAGGTGGAGAGGCCTAGATAAACCTTCTGGTCCTAGTTCACTGGCTGGCAACAGGGCTGCCTCTCAACCAGTGACAATGCTTACATTCCTAGAAGTGAGATAGTGATTCGACTGGTGCCCTCTGTGGGCATTTTTCAGAACTGAAAACAAAAAAAAGGCCAAACACATAAAACTTTTATTAAAACAGACAAACACTTTCAGGCAGCAGCCCTTCCTCAGGTCTAATTACTAGTTTATTTTGTAACTAACTGAAGTTTTAGATGGTGTGTTTTAATTGTAATTAGACCAGAGGAAGGGCTGTTGCCTGAAACCACTTGTCAGTTTTAACAAAAGTTTTATGTTTTTAGCCGTGTTAGCCAGTTGCCCGTTTTTTGTTTTGTTTTCAATAGTTTATTTGTGGGAAACAGCTTTTAGGATTTTTTGGTATACTGTTCATTGTTTTGATCATTTTTCAGAATTCAGAACTGGGCAAATGGATTTCTTCTCAGAGTAGCCCAGAGGATTTGGGCCTAGATGCCTGACATCAGCTGAGGAGGTTGGCAGTGACTGAGGTACAGAAGCAACTGGTTGCCTACCTCATCAGTAGGATGTGGAGCCATGTGACCAGCAAGCCCTATCAATCATACAAGAAGTGGAGCAACCAAACTTTAACATCAGTCATCCAGCTGCATAACATATGGATTTGTTGTACTATTTGTCATCTTGGCATTAGAACCATAACAGGGCTATTATCATAGTTCCTTATGTGTCATTCAATCTTTTATGTGTCATTATCCATTGTTTGTCTATTGTCAAGTCTTTCACATCCCCATGTGTACTCTGTCTGTATTTATGTGCCTCGCTACTATGTTTTATAATCTGTCTGTCTGTCTTACTCTGCTACTTGCTCATCTCTCTATGTCCCTCTCATACCCCTAATAACCCTTCATGACTACATTTCCCAACACACTTGCTTTCCTATATATACAAAAGGTCTTTCACTCAAAAATATAACCTTTCTTTTCCCTGTCATTTTACCATATGATTGACCAATGCCTGTTTCCTTCTACTTGCTGTTCTCCTGTTTTTTACCTTCATGTAGGTCCCATTTCTTCCTCACTTGCATCACTTACACAACATTATCACTTTGATGTGCAGCATAGCTCTCAACCTTCCATCTCTGAGATGAGGAACTACTAGCCTTCATAATGTGGAACAAATGGGCAAAATGTGGAACATATTCTAATAACTTACAAAGAGCTTCAACTAGGAATGTCATATGATGGCTAAAATATGCTGGGTTTACTCATAAATAGCATCTTTTAATGAATTAATATGATTCTTTTGTATTTACCATGGATATCAGTTAAAAAAGTCCTAATACTAAATGTGTGACAGAGCCTTTCAATGTGGAATTTTGAGGAACATGAACTTTTTTAAGACCCCAAATGAGGTATGGTCTTCACAATGAGGTACACTTGAGAGGTATGATGTGCAGACAGACAGTGGTCTATCTGATGGCTACTAGGCTTCCATTTTTTTTTTTTTGCTGCATGAGTTTGAGATATAGCCATGTGGTGCTACCCTGTCTTTGTATGTCACATAGTGTCCCACTGTAGTACTGGTCTATCTGCTGGACAGCCTATCACTGCTGTTCTTTCAGCAGACTGCTGTTAGATCAACTGATTCCACTTCTGGACCTTTTCCCCACCTATAACATGTCTGATTAGCTTTTCATCTCATGATGATAGAATCTCCTTGGAAAACAGGACTGCACATACCCGTAGCATTTGTCTATGTGTCACAGCCCTCGGGTAAGCTTTAGTTCCAAATGTATTTATATTCAGCTATTCTGATGTATGTGCAATTTTCTCTGTATAAACAGGTATTTGCTGTAATCTTGCATGATCTGTAAGATAGATATTACTGTTGAAACATTTCAAATTTTGTGACACCTGTTGCTATAATAAAATGCTGTACAATGTTTGCCATCACCTGCTACTATACTAAAATACTTTGTTATATTCAAATGATATAGTGATGCTAATGTTAGAATGTGTTACTGCAGTAACTAACAGAGTGCAGTAATTTATGTTTATTGTCTATTAACAATCTACCTCTATTGGATATGAAGTGCACCAGGTTTCTGAATTGTATTCTGTGTGATACAGCTGTATGCCTGTGACAAACACACCATGTTTATTTCTACATGGCAACAATTTACAGCCTTCTTAAATTGGAATTTACATTATAACACGCATTTCTGTTAGAACTTTTATTAAAATGTTATATTGCATGGCTATCCATGATAACAAATGTCCAGAACATTAGGATAATGGGATAAAAATCACCCTAGAAAGGTAGTCAAGCCTAGTCCTGTTTAAATACCCAACTGTTATAAATTTAAAAAATTACATACATTTATACAAAATTGTAATAAGAAATTGCATATCATATAAAGTCATTAGCAGATGGAAGGATAAAAGCCCAGGTATAGCCTTTTACAATTATACCAAAAAAATAAAAGGATTAAATAGTGAGTACAGTCCCTCTCATATCACATACACGTGTGTGAGTGTGTGTGTGTGTGTGTGTGTGTGTGTGTGTGTGTGTGTGTGTATATACACACACACACACACACACACACACACACACACACACACACAGATCTACTTTTTCCACTTAGTCGAACCACAAAACGACAAGAGGATGTTGCCAAAAATTTACTTTCATGAATACCCGGATCACCATAATTTACCCCCAGGAAACTGACTACATACCACCAACACTTTAAAAAGAAACAGAAGCAAATCAAGCCAATCCAAGTTGGGGGCTGCATCCCCCACACCCCCTAAGTAAATATACCAACTCTGAGATTGCACTCTAGTAGAGAAAAGGGCAAAGTTCATCATGGTGGCCAAATGGTTAATTTCCCAGAATTAAATTATGGTGATCTGGGTGTACATTAAACTAACTTTTCGCCAATGTCATCTCTTCATATTATAGTTCAATTAAGTGGGAATTTGGGAAATAGAAGTAGACCCATATATACATATATTGACAAATATACACACACGCACACATATGACTGATCATGGTTACAGTCAGCTAGCCTTTTATTCCATACACATATTCTTAAATCATTTTATTCAGTCTTATTCTATTGCTATTACTGCTTTTTGTTGGAAAGTATCTTTTCTAGGAACCACTAAAGGCCTTTTATGAGCATTGCTGTAATAAGGCAATGTGCTACCTCCAGAGAAGGTTTAAAAAAAAGTTGTATTGACAGCTTACAACCAATCAATTAAGTTATCTTCATTGTGATCACTTTCAGACAGTTTGTAAGATGTGGCTGTCCTGTTTATTAAGACAAATTTAAAAATAAGTCAGAATGACCATTTCAGGGTATTTGTAGTCAAGGCATGAGATAAGAATATTAGTTATCTCACTTTGATTTTACACTTAGCTCTGTTCAGCTTGAGGTTGTACTGTTTGTTCTTCTCAGTAACTGACTATTTGTTTTTGTTACTCATGTTTTTACTTTTAATGCCAATATGCACTACAGCTTGTTGAAACACTTTAGGCGCTGATGAATTATAAACAAAATTTTTGTTTGGCATCTACTTCTTCTAAATAAAATCCAAAACCAAAGGGCTCTAGCTGATTAAGTTTGCAGACTGAATCCCAAAATTAGTTGGCCATTTTACAGGAAGGTCTGTCCCAAACAAATAAATGATGCCAAAATCAAGGACTGAAACTAAATGCCAAAAAATCATTATTGTATCCTTTGGGAAGTCATCTACCCCTGGGAACTACCACATTGACAATATGCCCCTAAAAACTGACCCAGTTGCTTGGGATTTCTGACCTTGTATGGACAGTAAACTAAGATTTGACCAGCATCTGTCCACTGATGTAAGAAAGTCCTTCTATATTGCACAGCTTATAAACAAAGGGACTGGGATGTCATTGTCCCCTTTAATCAGTCCTCATTAGGCCAGTCATGAAGTATAATGTCCCCTTTGGCATGTATCTATCCAGACACATGCAACAATTGGAAACACAGAGCAACCTTACTAAAAGGGCACAAGGCTTAAACAATATGTTCTACATGAAGCAACTCAAAGGTGTGTCACTATACTCCATATCTTGCTAAAAGGAGACCTGTGTCTGGCAGACAAGGCATCATCTGACCCAATACCAATATTTTGCACATCAGCAACTCAAATGGCATCAGAAATACTCGGTTTAGGAAAATAAACCTCTTCTGCATCAACAGAATTATTTGGAAGGTCAGGTATATCTTGCAGAGGATAACACTGCTCTGGAACAGACTTCCCATCAATGCAAAACAAAGATCATCTATGTCCATATTAAAGAACAACATGGATCTATGGATCATTAATAGAATTTACCTCATCACTGCCCCTGTACTACTAATGAACATAGGCAGCTCCTAAATGCTTTATCCCATGCATGGGTCACCTCAAATTATCTACTGTATAATCCCAATTATTCTCACTAGGGATAATATAAATTACTGACCATAGGATCATTAAGGTCATTAATATCATATAGCATAGGTTTATTCAAGCACTGAAAAGAAAATTGTATTGGCTTAAAATGCCTGCAAGGGCAGCTAGCCTGTTACTTACCTATTAGTCTATAAGTGCTAGGAATCTGTATGGTCATTCAGGTATATCAACTCATTAACACTTATGCAGTGTTGAATGTTACACTTGTAGCAGCCTACACACATCTTGCATTCCAGAGCATTTTCTGAAAAATAAACTTAGAAAGCATAAGATAAACAAATGTAAATATTTTCTGAACAATGAAAGCTATTAAAACTATGCAAATAGCAATGTTATCAGTAAGAAGTATTCTTTACAGTGATAAGTCAGTGAATTCATAGTATTTTCAATAAATACTGTAAATATTATAATGCATATAAACTCCAAATTAGATTGTTATAAATTTTCACAAATTTTCTTACCTTTACAACTATACAGCCTAGACAGTTGACTAGACAGTTTGAACTTTTTGTTAATCAGAGATATGCTTTTAAATGAAAATGGGAAATTCCTTTATAAATACATATTTACTAAGTTATCTATAGAAATGTGAGCACATTTGTTTAACTGTATAATTATTAATAGAAATACTGGATCTCGCTTAAGATGTGCAAGACACTGTGCAAATATCAAAGCAAAAAGCCAGAGCACATAGCATGCATATGGATGTCTGATCCAAGTTAAAAGCACAAAATATTTACAGCCATATATGCATATGGTACTGTGGATTTGTAGCTCAGTGTGTGGGCAGCCACTATTCTTGCAATGAAATAAAAGTTATGATTAAAATTAAATCTGACAAGTAGGTGCTGCTACACAGTGCAGTTGCAGCTATAAAATGTGTGTTATTTCACAGAGAAGTTTCATTCTATAAATTGTGCACTTTATTCCTTGGTAGGCAGTGCTGAGTCACAAGTATGATAGCACAACCGTGTGGCAATGTGGGCAACCTACAGGTGGTTGAAGATTGAATTTGAGTGTCATTTGCCTGAAATTCAACATGCTGAGGATTGGGGCTCCTTCACAGAAAATAACTGTTGACGAGTCATGCCAGCAGTGATGCCGTTTTTGAGGGAAATCCCCCCCCCTTAGATATGGTGTGACCACTGAGTTAGTATATATAAGTTTGGTGTGTGGGACGGTTGTCCCTGGTATCAGGGGATACCGAGGGTCCTACCTCCTTCAAAAATCACATAAAGTTTTTTTGGACACTTTGGGGGGTGCAGTTTGGGGATTCTAGTCCTTGGCAGAATGAACTTCACACAGTCATAGTGGAAGTGTAGGTTGTGTCATCTATGTTATCTGTATAGATAGACAGCACATGCTGATCTACTCTATACTGCTGCCTAAAGATCCAGTAGCTTATGAACCATCATAGATCATATGACCCAGTACACAAACCTCTCAACATCCAAGTATTAAAAATCATAGCACTGTCATTTGAAAATCTTAGCACTGTCATTTAATACTCATAGTTGAGGTCCAGAAGGGGGAACACTTTCTTATGTTTCACAAGAGAAGATGTCCATGTCTTAGACCCTATATAGTTCATAACGTAGGATATTTGTTTAGGCTGAATTTATTTTTTGAGGTATATATTTAGGAAAAAAAAAAACAGTAGGTCTAAGGAGAGCAAAAACAATGTTGAGCACCGTGTCTAAATTATAGCAACTGAGAGGTACATACTTCCACATAGCCACAGATGATTCTTTCAGCTAAACGCATGATTTTCGACTAATTCTTTGCAGTGTTTGTTCATTTCAGTAACACAATGCCGGTATGTGTGCAGGATGAGGAACATGAAATGCAAATGATGAAGGTGCAATTCTTACATTGCCCTGTCATTTTATGTTCTTCAGAATTATTTACTGTTTCAAAGTTAACTGAAGGGGCCTAGTATTGCTTTCCACCATCATTTCACATGGATTTTATTAAAATGTAAATAACTCACTCGTGTATTGTTTTAATACTGTTTTTTTTTTCAAGACTCTGCTTGTTTTTGACATGCCTTAGGTGCAGCACTTATGTTCAGCTCCTTTAAAAGCTTTATATCAAAATAGCTGCTGCTAATGGGTAAGTACTGAATCTACTAAACTCTGTCCAGATCAAAACCCAGCAATGACATTCACACAGCAAATCATCCTAGTTTTTTTGCAATGTCGTCTAGCAATGCATTGAGTGATAATAAGTAAAAATAAAATTATGCAGAAAAATCTAAAGATATATCAGCTGCAGTAAATTGTGTGTTTCTACTAAAATGAAATGTCCTATTCTGATGAATAAAGTTACACTAAAGGCTAAATCAATGTTTTAAATGAACATACCCTGAGAATTTCTAGCCATTACAGTGTGCAGCAGCAGTCCTTAGTCGAAGAACCCTAAACTCTTTCTTCACAATAAAAATATATCCTGGCTAAAACTATATGCAGATACTGTGAGTGTGATCCTGCAATCAACAAATAGACAGCCATGAAATACTAATATTTGTAAATAATTTTACCATCACAGATCATATGTGTCAAAAACCATTTAGTGTACACAACACAAAACTGAAAACAGTCAGTAGAAAGGCATGAGATATTAGTATATGTAACTTATTTTACCATGAAAGATCACATATGCCAAATGCTACTTTAAGGCACAGACAATTTTATTCTAAGCCTCATTATAAAACTGAGTATTAGTAATATCAGTCTCATTAAACTCTATTCAATGGTTTGAGACTCATCCATGTAATATTAAAAATATGGGTAGCATACAAGAAAATGATGATTACATTTAGAAACCTCTAAGGAGGTTAAACGCAGGCAGATATTTCTGGAGGAATGCAGAGAAATAGTAATCATATGTGAATGAAATGCAGTATATTTCATAAAGCACTTATCAAAACCAATGATGTAGGCTTCTGTTAAAAACATTTGTGAGAACGGAAGTGTTGTCCCTATGTACCAAATATTAGTTTCCACCTCTGATGTTGGTGACTGGATTTGGCTAGTATCCTACTTCATGGAAGGCTGTTGAGATGATAGCTTTGAGCAGATTTGTGACTATCTCAAACAGCATTACAGAGATGATTCATTGCTAGATCACCTTTTACTGCACTATCTATAGGTTCAGAGGCTGACATGATGAACACTCATAAGTTAACTTACTCACGTTTCTAAATTTACAGCAGTAGGTATCACCATTAAAGGCATTTGGTATAAAACAAATAGTTATTCTGAATGCTAACGGTTTTAAATTCCATGACTTATAAGTATGTGTCCCAGAAGATTGAAACTGATTGTGTGAACATTTATTTATTTTTCTTACAGAAATTCTCCAAAGAAAACTACAAATTTAAATTAGCATCCTCAACTAAGGACAACCATAAGGCGTTCTTCAGTTACATCTGTAGCCTAAAAGGTAAGACCCAGATTTACGCCAAACTGGTAGTTAATGATACCACATACACTGAGCCTGTAGACATAGTAAACCTATTAGCTGAGAGGTTCTGTGAAAACTTCTAAAGAGAAGGTCGTAAATCCCCTCTCTTAAGGCCAGAAATACAGCATCTGTGGGACCTGATAACATCCAAGGCTGCATTCTACATGAGTACCAACAAGAATTAGCAACACCATTAGGTACTCTCTTCAGTCATAGTCTAAGGACCGACTTCATCCCAGCTGAATGGAAAATGGCAACCGTTATCCCCCTGCACAAGGGTGGTACTTCCAGTGACCCCAGGAACTATAGACCGGTTAGCCTGACTAGCCTCATCTGCAAGGCCATGGAGTGAATCATCATGGACCTTATCAATAAAGATATAAGTATTCTCCAAACACTTAATCCTACTCAGTTTGGATTTGTCAAAGGGAGTTCATACCTTTTAAACCTGGTAGACTTCTTCAAGACAGTCAACAGAGCCCTGGACAAGGGGAAAACTGTGCATACAGCCTACCTGGATTTGACCAAGGCTTTTGACACTATTCCCCAATCAGGTATTATTGACAAACTCACTCAGCTATGTATCAACCCTTATATCATTAGGTGGGTCGCTTAATGCAGTTAAAATATGGGAATCCACCTCCAACAGCAGACCTGTAATCAGTGGTGTTCCACAGAGATCAGTCCTGGGGCCTCTACTGTTTGGAATGTATTTCTCTGAAATACAAGCAAAAACTAAAGGTCCGTGGCTGACAAAGTTTGCTGATGACTGCAAACTGGGAGCAGTCATAGAATCCCCAAATTATGTCAACATCCTACAAGAGAGTCTTACGCAAACAAATGATTGGTGCCAAAGTCATGGCTTTAAACTCCATGCAAAAAAATGTATTATCATCCCTTTCAATTAGAGCACTGTTCCTGCTAACTACCACATCAGTAGAAGCACCCTAAGCATGCAATCAGTGGTGAGAGACCTGGGCACACAAGTTGACAGCAACCTTACCTTTAATCACCATGTCTCCACAGTGGTAAGAAAGGTATTCTATATTGATCATCTCATAAGTAAGGGCATTGCCTCCAGAAAAAAAGAAGTTATAACCTCCCTGTACTCTTCCCTCATCAGGCCAACAATTGAGTACAACACCCCTTTGGTATGTACTTTTCCAGGCACCTGCAGCAATTGGAGAGGTCACAAATGCTACTCACAAGGAAAATTCAAAGTCTTCAGCATCTGTCATATGTAGATAAACTGAAATTTCTGTCACTCCATTTCATACAGACTACTCAGAGACAATCTCTGCATTGTGTATAAGGCAATCTCTGACTCTGACTTTTTTGGAAATGCTGTATATCCATAAATCCAATGGCTCATGGGTTACTCACTCTAAAGACCTTAACCTGGTATGTGACATTAATAAAACCTCCTGGAGGGACAGGTTTGTCTCCCAGAAGTTACCACACATGTAGAACAGACTCCCAATTTATGTCAAGCAGAGCACCTCTTTGGCCTTATTCAAGTGCAATCTGGATGATTGGCTGGGTAACCATTAATTTATCCTGGGGGTTCCACCTGTGTCTCTGTTGGACAGGAGAAATAGGTGCTGATCATGGAAACAAGGGCAGAACTTGGCTAGGCTTGTAAGGGCCCTAAGGCCATTAGCATATTAACTTCCTGTGATCCTAAATGAGATAGACCCCTAGTCCACAGGCTTCTTAGAGGAGAACTGTAGTAGTATTCAGAATGATTAGAGAAAATTTGGCCAGGGAACCATGGAATTTTCCTTTCTCTTTTTGACCACTAGGTAACACTGGAGAATAGTGGCCATGGTTAAAGTTTTCCTAGATGGAGAAGAAAAGGAGACAGCAGGCTGAAAGTCGAGTGATACAGAATGTTGAATTATCACAAACAGATTCTGGAAGGGAGGAGATTGTTGTTGCTGTGTTGGAGAAAGGAGGTATATAAATTCCTGTGCTGAATATGATGATGGCTTGAGGTGAACCAAATGTTGAGGAGAAATTAGGTTGGAATACTATGGTGGACCACATACTGGGTGGGGTAACAGAGGAGGTGCTGCCAGATGAATTGGGAAAAGGATTTGTATTACTGGAAGGTACTGACAGCAGATTAGAAATACATTTGGGCAGTGGAATAGCTGGATATTGTGGGCAATGAGAAAACTCTTCATATGCAGAAATGATAAACAAAGACAAGAAAGATGGTGTGACTGACACTGTAAGAAGACAAGGATGAAGCAAGGACAACAAAACTAAAAGAAAAGTCATGTTTGGAAAACAAAAAACAAAGAACAGTGACACTATTAACAGATATGAAGTTATAGACACTATTATTTTAACATTAAAGTTTAAAGCACAAGACACAGGAGCATTGATGCACTTAGGAATGGAAGACTATTGAGAGTTTACTTTTGAAAGTTTTACTTTACTTGAAATATTTAGAATAAAGTGCAGAAAAGGAGCTCACTGGCACCTTGGAATGGGTGCATGTTTTTGAACTTGGGACAGAAGTTAAGGAAGGAAACACGTGTGCACTTCAGAATACTGGGCCAAGATGAGCTTCAGCTAAAGACTTGTTCTGTCTGTTTGTAATGAGGTGCATGAAATTTAAAAAAATGCAGGATAAAAATGTTTGGACAGTAGGGTGGGAGGTATGGGTAACACTGGAACAACAAGGCATATTTCATATGTAATAATTGTGAATAGGAAATAGTGAGCACTGAAGCACTTGAGTCAAACAGTTCCTCTCCTGTCCATCCAGTGTCACCCAGTAATACAACTAATGTAATGCTATTCATTACAGCAAAGAAAATGCAATTAATACCACATTTAACATTAATGGATTTCAAAGGTGCCATAATTCCAAATGTTACACAACAAAAATACCTTTGAGTAACTGTTAACCAACTTCTAAATTTCATTTTACACAAAGAAATACCTCCTCTAGAGTTCTAAATCATATCACACTATACAACAAATCTCTCACCTATGTTCAGCCACAACATGAACGACTTTTACTATAACTGCTCTGATTCCCAAATGAGAATATGCCCTCCATATAATCATCCTCCTCTCATCCCATAATGCTCCAAAAATCCAAATAGCATAAAATAAAGCATTAGGATATGCTCCATTGGCTGATCTAAATTCTCACTATTGCAATAGTGGTGAGGAATGCCACTTCTCTAGCAGCCTGCTCACATCTTATTTTCTGAGAAATAAAAATTTAAAAAGGATAAGATAAACAAAAGTAAACATTCTTGTGAATAATAAAAGGTATTAAAACTGCACAACTTTCAATGTTATCAAGGCATCTTCTTTGCAGGGATCATAGTCAGTCTGTTCTTAGTCTTTCCTTAAATACTGTTTTATAATGCACACGAAACTAAAGTTATATTTTTGCTAAACTTTCACAATGTGTCACATCTTGGAAACTGTATAATCTAGACCTATATTGTCAGAACATTTTTGTTAACCAGGCATAAGTTTGCACGAGAACAAGAAATTCCTCTATGACTGCATGTTTATTGAGCTATTTACAGAAATATGACAACATATGTGTATTTATTTATTTATTTATTATTTTACATCTGTTTACCGTGAAAGTCCAACTGGACAGAAATCCGTTTTCAGCAAAGGCCCCCTGGAGAGAAAGGCTCCAGAAAGTACAGTTGTGTACACTTACCATAAATGTAGATGTTCAAGTGTATTCACTGTTGCAGTCATTACATTTGGGTTATCTGCTTGCAGGTAGCCCTCAGCCAGCCTGATTATCAAAGTCTTGGGTCCTGTGTCAGTTGCTGTCTCTTCTTCCATGACGTCAGGTAGTCAGGGGTATAAAGCATGCAGCCAATGCCATTACATCAGTTTTTCTTGCTCCAGATGTCAGGTGCCCCCATAATGGGAAACAATTATATATAAGGTTACACCTCTAACAAAAAGCAAATACACCAGAAAGCTTAAATACAGTAAACAAGAAGAGAGGTATAGCCAATAGAAGTCAGGGGTTTGTAGGGAGGGTAACCAGGACTGCAACAGTGAATACACTCGAACATCTACATTTATGGTAAGTGTACACAACTGTACTATGTTCTTCGTGTTTCACTGTTGCAGTCATTACATTTGGGTAGATTCCCAAAGCTAAGGGAGGGAGGAGGCAATTAGAGAGCATTAAGACTAGCTATTAGTCCCTTCAGGACTGCAGTGGCAAAACCAGCTTTGGATTTATGGTAATGCTTGGTGAAGGTATGTACAGAACTCCAAGTAGCAACTTCTAGGATGTCCCTGTAGGGGCACCTCTGAGAAAGGCTGTAGAAGTAGATGCAGCGCTGGTGGAATGTGATTTTATCCCCTGTGGAGTAGGTTTTCCATGGTGCTTATTGCAAAAATGAATGCAATGGCCTATCCGCTTAGAAATGGTTTGCTTTGAAATGGCCTTCCCCTCTGCCCCTGCAGCAAAGGCAACTAGCAGCTGTTCAGTTTTCCTGAGAGGCTTAGTCCTATCCGAATAAAATCTAAGTTGTCTGTGAACGTCCAAAGAGTACAGTATTCATTCTCCTTTGTTCTGTGGATTAGAAAAGAAGGTTGGCAAATGAATGGACTGATTGAGGGCCACACCGGATGCCACCTTAGGCATAAAGAAAGGATTTGTCCTGAGGGACACCCTGTCCGCATGGAAGATGATGAAGGGTTCCACTGCCATGAGGGCTTGTAATTCAGACACTCTTCTTGCCGAAGTGATGGCTAGAAGGAAGGCTGTTTTCCAAGAAAGGAATTTCAACTCTGCAGTTGCAGCTGGCTTAAAAGGAGGTAGAGTGAGCTTTTCCAATACAAAGTTAAGGTCCCAGGCTGGAGTATGGGCTCCCATGGGTGGTCTTAAATTTTTGGCCCCTCTGAGGAATTGTTTCAGCAGGGGGTGAGAGAAGAGGGGAGGCTCAGTATTATAATGTGCTGAAATGTCTGAGGCATGAATTTTAATAGAAGAGAAGGAAAGGCCCTTGTGAAGCATCTCTGTTAAGTATTGAAGAATATGCGGTAAGCTGGGCACTGTTGTGCCCATCCCCTGAGCTTGGCTCCAGGAACAGTATCTTTTCCACTTTTCAGCAAAGGATTTTGTAGTACTAGGCTTCCTTGCCTCTAGGATGACATCCAGCACTTGCTTACTGAGGGATGGTGTTGGAGAGCTCATGTAATTAGCCAGGCTGCAAGGTTCAGGGTTTGAAGCTGGGGTGCAGAATCTGGCCCTCCTGCTGGGACAGCAGGGAAGGGGTCTCATGCAGGTGCCATGGTTCCAGCAGTGACATACTGTGTAAGAGGGGGTACCAGTGTTGGTGTGGCCAGTCTGGTGCAATGAGTATTGTCCTTGGTTTGTCCTGTTTGATCTTTAGTAGAACTTTCGAGAGGAGAGGCAGAGGGGGAAAGGCATACACCGAGAGGCTTTCCCAGGTGAAGGACAGGGCATCCACTTTCCAACCTTGTCTGTGGAGAGACCTTGTACAGAATTTGTCCAACTGGTAGTTTTGAGGGGATGCAAACAGGTCTATCTCTGGGATCCTCCATTTGTTTCTCAACATGTTGAATATCTTTGGTTCCAGTTTCTACCCATGTGGGTCCATGAACTTTCTGCTTAGGTCATTTGCCAGTGAATTTAGCTTGCCTGGCAGGAATTGAGCCTGTAGGTGCACTTGGTAGCTCAAGGCAGTGTTCCACAGAGCCATGGCTAGTTTGCAGAGACGGTATGAGTGGGTTCCCTCCTGCTTGTTTATGTACCACATAATAGTGGTGTTGTCTGTCTTTACCAATAATTGTCCTGAAAGAATGTGATCCTTGAAGGCTGTCAGAGAATTTTGTATAGCTAACATTTCTTTTTGATTGATATGCAGGTGCGTTTGACTCGGGTTCCATTTGCTCTGAATGCACTGCCCTGCCAAGTGAGCCCCCCATACATAGTCTGATACGTCTGTTGTTAGGGTTTGGGTGGCAGGGCGTAGAGTGAATGGCAGTCCCTTGTTGTGGTAGCAGGTCACTGCCCACCAAAGGAACTCTGTCTTTATACAAGGACTGATAGGAATCATTGTTTCAAGATTCTGAGAATGTTGACACTGTTGGCTTTTTAGATACCTTTGTAGTTTTCTCATATGCAGTCTTGCATATGGAATTAGTAAGATGCAAGAGGCCATGAACCCCTGGGTTTGCAATATTTTCCCTGCAGTTAGCTGGGTCTTTGTGGCCAGTTGTTTGAAGTAGGCTGTCAAATAGACTTGTTTCTCTGGTGTGAGTTAGGCCATCTGTGAAGTTGTGTTCAAGCTTGCTCCCAGGAATACAATTTGTTGGCAGGGTACTAGTTGAGATTTCTTTTCATTTATGGCGTACCCCAATGAGGTCAGCAGTTTCTTTACAAATGCCAGATGGTGTAAAAGTATGTCCTGGCTTTCTGCCTGAATTAGACAATTGTCCAGGTATGGGTATATTTGAATATTTCTTTGCCTGCAGAATGTAATGACTGAAGCTAGGCCCTTTCTGAATACCCTGGGTGCAGTAGATAAGCCAAAGGGCAGTGCCGAGAACTGATAGTGCATGTAGCCTGCTTTGAAGCGTAGGTATTTTCTGCAGGATTCCCTTATTGGGATGTGCAGGTAGGCTTCCTTTAAGTCGAATGTTGCCAACCAGGCATTTTTGCCTAACATAGGAAGCCGCTGATGAAGAGTTAGCATTTTGAATTTTGGGATTACAAAAAACGGTGTTTAGGATAGACAGGTCCAGGATAGGACGTCGGGAGTTGTCTTTTCTGGGTACCAGGAAAAGTCTTGAGTAAAAACCTTGTCCCCATTCTTCTGCTGGGACAGGTTGAATAGTCCTGATACTTAGAAGAGAGAGAACCTGCTGTTGAGCCTCTGCCCACTGATTTGGCGGTAGGTCCGGCCAACCATTTGGGGTTGGTAAGGTGTGGAAGTGGAATCTGTATCCCTGGGAAACTATATTTAAAACCCATTTGTCTTGGGTAATGAGTTCCCAGTTTTTTGCATGCAGGGCAATCTTTCCCCCTAAAGGAGCAGTCAGTTGAGCATGGCTTTGAAGGTTTAAGGTTAAGTCATTGTGACAGTTTACCATAGGGGGGTGTCTTACTACTTCCAGCTTTGAAAGTGGGAGCCCCCCCACTGCTTAGGCCTGTGAGTACCTTGAGACTGTAGCCTAGGTGGTCTGCTGTTCTTGGGTTTGGACTGAGAAGGCCTGGATGAGACAGGAAAGGACCAGTTCTTAGAAGGCCAATGCCTACTGAATCTGGGAGGCTGTACTTGCAGGAAATCTTTAACAGTTGGCATAGATTTAGCTTTTTCCTCCATCTTTTTAAGTACTTCTTCTGCACTGGTGCCAGACAGGTGGTCTTGGTTTAAGGGAGCATCCAGTAATTTAGCTTTAACATGATCTGGCAAACTTTGCTCCTTAAGCCAAGCATGCCTTCTAAGAACAGACCCAGTGACAGCAGCCCGGCAAGATGCCTCTAAAGAGTCAAAACCACATTGCAAAGTATGTTTACCAACGTGTTCAGCAGAATGCATTAAATCATGTAATTCTTTATTTTCAGCACAATCAGGAATCAACATAATTTTCTGTTTAAGTAATCCAATAATATACTGCTGATACTTTGACATATGAAACTGGCAGTTTAAGGCCCTAATGGCCAAAGTAGCAGAAGTGTATACCTTCTTACCCCACCTGTCCAGGGCCTTGGAATCTCTGTCAAAGGGGGTAGGGTTTTTTGGCAATAGTAGCCTTAATGCCTTTGGGTCCCTAATAAATGGTCTCTGGATCTGTAGTAGGATTTTTAAAGAGGAACTTGTGAGAGTCCCAAACTTTGTAATACCTGTCAGGTTTCCTGGGAGCTGGAGGTAAAGTGTCTGGGGCCAGGCTAGATTCCAAGAAGGCACCATCTACATTGTCCAGTACAGGAAGGATAGCTAAAGGCCTGTGCTGAGGTAGGAGTAAGAATTCCCTAAGCATCTTTTTGGAGTCAGTGTAATCCTGGCTTTCCCAGTGAAAATGCTCCCTAAGAGTGTGCAAAGTTTCACCAAAAGAGAAATCTTCTGGAGGGGAAGCAGAGGGTATGGAGTCCTCTGCATCCAAATCTTCATAGGTAGATAAGTGCAAATCCTGGTCATCAGAAGAAACAGAAATGTCAGAATCCTGATCTGAAGAATCAGAAGGAAAATCAGTTCTAGGTCTCTTAGAGGGAGAAGGCTGGGATCCCCTAGGCTCTGGACCCATCCAAGGTAGAGATATCCGCAGGTTCCATAGTCAAAGAAGCATCACACAGCATACCAGACTCTGAATGGGTCTCAGTAGAGGACTGAGAATCTGAAGTAGAGGGTATCAGGGGCTTTGAAAGTGCCTCACTGAGTACCAGCGAACTGATGACTAGCTTAACGGAAGCGTCGTCGGCAGCTTTGGACCTATGCTTCTTGTCTCTGTCTTTATCTTTACGTTTTTTTGGAATGTTGGTAGTCAGATGGCCTACCAAAGCCAGTACTAGATAATTAAACTGAGTACCAAAATAGTTTGATGCAAAAATGAACCGACGACGAATAGTTTGAGGATTGAATAAGGCACAAAACTGACAGCGAGGAACGTCGTGGTCTGGGCCTAAGCAAGTAATACAGTACGAATGAAAATCTTTATGAGGTATTTGCTTTCCACAAGTAATACAGTTGTTAACATTTACTGACATCAGTTTAGAGCAAGAAAAAGGATCCCCAACGGGGTGCTTTTTTGAAGACTTCGGTTCTGAAACTCAAAAACGAAAATGTCAGGAGTCATCTGACCGACACTTGCAAACTGCTTCTGCTTTGGGCACCACACGGCAAGAAAGACTGATGTAATGGTGTCGGCTGCATGCTTTATACCCCTGACTACCTGACGTCGTGGAAAAAGAGACAGCAACTGACGCAGGACCCAAGACTTTGATAATCAGGCTGGCTGAGGGCTACCTGCAAGCAGATAACCCAAATGTAATGACTGCAACAGTGAAACACGAAGATCATCAGACAAATTACAGTTTAACAAATATCTAGTAAAAATACAGATATAGTAACTACAGACAAAACAAAAGTTTATAAACATTTGGGAATTACTACACTCATAGCAAATAACAGGTACATAGTGGAAACATTTTTTTTTTTTATTTTTTCAAAGCATTCACAGTTTCATATATTGAGTAAAATGCATTTTTTATTTTTGTGTTGCACATTAGTTGGCAAGAAGACTAAGGGAAGTCTGTCCTGGTGAGTTGCAGTGACCTAACCACTTGTCTGTTAAGTGTGACTTAAGGAGCTTTTTGAACTGTATGATAGAGCTGATTGATGTTATTTGGAATGGCAACTTATTCTATATTTTAGGAATATCATTGGAAAAGAGAATTCCCAGCTAAGTTGTTGACTTTGGTAGAGTCTAAAAGGTGTGGGTTACTGGAGCGAAGACAGCGAGAAGTAGTGTACGAGTGTATAGAATTTTGGAGAGCAGGGATTTTATCATGTTGGTGGAGAATTTTATGTGCAAAGGTTAATTGATTAAAGTGTAGAAGCTGTGGGAGTTCGAGCCAGTTTAGTTGCTTGAGGGAGGTACAATGATGTGACCTATAGGAGGCACCAGTAACAAACTTAGCTATTTTGTTATAGCGGAATTCCACTTTGATTAATTCAGTTTTGTGGAGGTTGGTTAGTACTGGGGAGGTGTACAGGAGGGATGATAAGAGGAGTGTATCAGCTATGGTAGCTTTTGTATTTTTTGTAAGAAATTGTTTCTATACAGGAGACCAAATTTCTTGTGGACTTTCTTGATGGTTTGGGCTATGTGAATGTCAGATTTCAAGTTATTATCAATTTCTACTCCAAGCAAATTAGTGTGGGCTGTTGGTGTAATCATAGTTTAGTTTTTGGGCATACTAATATTCTGGAAAGGTGAGGGGGTTCTGGTTGGGCTAAAAAGGAGGAGGTTAGTTTTGTTGGCATTCAGGATGAGTTGGGAGTTAGTGAGCCATGTTTCTACAGATAGAAAGGAATCTAGGGTCATAGTATGGAGGTCTTATAGAGTGGGAGATGCACATATTAAGGTTGAATCATCTGCAGATTGTACAATAGAAGCATGAGGTGTGGAGGTGCTGAGCTGGTTGGTGAATAGAGAGAATAGTAGAGATCCAAGGACGGAGCCTTGTGGAACCCATAAGGCCACTGGGAACAGTGGAAAAGGTGGTGTTGTCATTGGACGGCTTGCAGTCATCCTGTAGGATCCATGTGATGCAGGAGTTGTTAAGGTTTAGGCTAGAGAGAGTGTTGATGAGTTTGTTGTGATTTACCGTGTCAAAGGCTTTGGATAGGTATAAAAATATAGTCGATACATATTGTCCATTGTTTCTATAATGATTAACTGTATTTGTAAAGGACATTAGTGCGGTGCTTTTACTGTGAAAGGAACGAAAGCCATGTTGAGCGTTTGATAGTAGTTTGTGTGTGAGAAGCTATTCCATTATTTGGGTGTGCACTATTCTTTCTAGTATTTTGGATGAGGGGGGCAGCCTGACAATTGGCAATAATTTGTATGTTCAGTGGAATTACCTCCCTTGTGTAATGGTAGAACATGGGAGTTTTTCCAGATAACAGTGACCAAGCCCTCAGATATTGACCAGTTGATGAGTATAGCAACTGGATAGGCTATTGCTTTGGCTGAAATTTGTAGACAGTCGGATGGAAGGTTATCTGCAAGTAGGGTGGTTACTTAATTGCATAGTTAGCAGTATAAACAACAGTGAACATTTCTCAAGATGTTCACCTTGCAGTGCAAATTTGAAATACGCTTTTCTTCAACAACATCTAAGGTTCACCTGATGTCACACAACAGTTTGTAAGTCACTTGTTTTTTTATGTATTAAATATGTATCGAATGTTTTTTTGGGATATACCCAAAGCATTTGACACAGTCTTGCACCAAATCCTGCTAAACAAACTAAACCAATATCACCTATCAAAAACCTTGCAAATTTGAAATATCTTTTTCTTCAACAACATCTAAGGTTCACCTGATGTCACACAGCAGTTTATAAGTCACTTGTTTTTTGATGTATTAAATATGTATTGAATTTTTTTGGATATATCCAAAGCATTTGTCACAGTCTCACACCAAATTCTGCTAAACAAACTAAACCAGTATTACCTATCAAATTCCACTCTTACCTGTTTCCAAAGCTACTTAACTGATCAGTACCAAGCTGTGAAATAGGAAAATGTTCTCTCTCCCCTCAGCTGCCCATAACTATAGGAGTCCCACAGGGTTCTATTTTAGGACCACTACTATTCACAATCTTCACAAATGACCTCCATACCTCCACACAGCATGCACCCATCATTCAGTATGCAGATGATACTACCCTAATCTGTGCTGCACAAAACATTCCCACCCTCCAACAAACAACTCAACTAGCATTCTCTGACGCTGAAAACTACCTTACCAAAGCCCAACTTATCCTCAATCCAAAGAAAACTCAGCTTATGATTATAACCAGTTTTAACAAAAACACTGATAACAGTCAATTCACTATCTACTCCACAAATGCTACTCCAATCGCTCCAGTGGCACAGGCTAAACTATTGGGAATAACCATAGACTCCAACCTAAAAACTGATAGCCATCTCAACTTAACTATTAAAAATGTACATGCCAAACTGGGATCACTTTACCATATCAAACCATTTCTTACCAACAACACAAGATCAGCCATTGCTCGCTCCTAACATCTATCCACCCTACTCTATGCATCTCCCATTCTGACTAATCTCAACAAAATTGAACTAAGCAAAATGGAAGCCTGCTATAACAGAATTGCCCACTTTGCTGCAAATTGGTCATATAGAAGTCATCACTGTACTGCTTTGAGACAGCTTCACTGGCTTGAACTGCCCAACCTCCTAACCTACAATCAGCTCTGCCTCTGTCATTCTATCTATTACCTCCCCAATAAGTGTCCTGCCCTCAAAAACCTAGTGCAACATCACTCAGCCTAAAGGCCTCTTAGATCATCAAGCAAACTACTACTGGAAGTCATCAACAGCTACAATAGCTTTGGAGACACACTATATAGTAGTTCAGAGGCTAAAAATGGAGCTCTCTCCCCACTAGCATACAAAACACATCGTCCATAGCCTCCTTTAAAAACCTCATTAGGCAACATATCAAGCAAAGTTGACAGTGCCATGACTGCTCCCCATGGCAGTGAAAGTTGATAAGATACATATATTAAACCTAGAATGCTTGATAATAGTTTTCACTCTTTCACACAAACACTGGCTAATGTACAATGTATGTACTGTACCTGTGTACTATGTATGTATTCTACCTATGTTCCAAATTTCATCTGTACACCACAAATCTATTAATTACCTTTATTTTTAAATTAATATTTTCTTGTTTGTTCTCTCCACTGTAACTGTTTATGTGCTGCATACCACTGTAAAACATGTCTATTGTAATTTGTGTGTACACTGATCATGTCTAAATAGCTAAATGTATCTGTAATTTTTCTATGTGGAGCTTTTTTCCCCGGGCCTCTGCTGAAAAAGGACCTTTTCGGCTCAGTCAGACACCCTCAGTTAACAAATGTAAAATAAAATAAAATAAATAAATAAATGTTGTTTATTTCCATAATTACTAATAAGTAACCAGCAATAAATACATCAGGTATACTGTGAAATAAATGGACATTGACAATGACATTTCCTGTGTCCCACCAAGGTATAGCACACCATACCACTCAATAAAATATAGGGCTCTAAGTTATGAAAATATGAACTTAAGTCCAAAAAATTTAATAAGAGATGAAAAGTGATTAATTTCTCTAATGCAGGAAATCCTATATTAACAATCTTTGTGATTTTTGTTAATTTTCTGATCTTTCTAATATTACTTGTTATGAGCTGGTAAGTCACTTAGTAAATGAATCCAAGCTTTCTACACAGCTATGGGTGTAAACTGAAGGTATGAAAACAGGTGTTATAGGCTTGAATGAGATGTAGCCTGCCATTTAAGAAACTACTTAAAATCAGAGCGACAAGCCACTTTCTTAGAAAAATCCTTGACTCTTCGATCACTCTTCTCAGGCCTAGATTTTAACTTGCTACTGAAGAAAAAGCCTTCTGCAGAATTGGGCTAGCAATAAGAAACTCTTTGAAAATATGATTAAAAATGTTAGAAAGACCAAGATTATTAATAAAAAATAATAATAATAATAATTAAAACTATTTCTGCATTGTGAATCGTAGAGAACCAGCTTTCATGAGACTGGCTAACTGGCATAAATTCAGTCCCAGTACTAATTATAAATATCATTTTTTACAATTCAGGTTTATTAGACTTTATGAAAATGCAATATTTTATCTATGTACCTGATGTATATAAGCTGCTTCAGTCCTTGAGCATAATGTATATTAAGAAATACTTTATACTAAAAATTGTCTTTCTTTTGAATGCAGTTATTGGAGGAGGGGTTTTTGATATCAAGGGGAGAGAGGTAAAGGAAATGTTAATAATAGTAAGAAGTTAAAATATATGACTATGTAAGAAAATAATGAGTTAAGAATAGTCATGTGGAAAAGGCTTTTTTGTCACGATAAATCCTTTACACTGATGTTCTCTATATAATGCATATGTTTAACAATATACTGTCAACTTTCAGTACACATGCTGTGACCAAAAATAGTCAGTAGACTGACTTGTTTACTTGCTTATCAATTTGTAAAATAAAAATACATAAATAAATAAATAAATAACTCTGTAGTGTGTATGTGTGTGTGTGGGATGAGATATTCTTGGTGCAAAACTGTAATAAAACAGGATATGGACAACATGGAGAAAATTACATACCACTGAAAATGCCTATGTTTAGAAAATGCAATGCATTTGGACTTTTTTTTTTACTTGACTGTTCTATACTAAAATAGGAAATGTCAGAAGAAAAGAATATTTTGAAAAAAAGAATCTGGAGATATTTATGGACAAAGTATTATGGGGAGGAAACTAAAGAAGACAAAAGTATAACTAATGGAAAATGTTGATAGGAATGAGGTAGCAAAACCTTTAGAAAAGAAAATGTATTACAATGCAAGGTTAAAACATATATACACAGCACCAACTAGATAAGGGGAAGAGGGAGAATTCGAGTCAAAGTAAGAAAATGGTAAATCAACTGAAGGGTGGGTACAGGTTAAAGAAAATAAAGATAAAAGTAAAAAAATGAAAACATGAACGCCACAAAAAGGAAATGGATGACTTAGGAATATTGCTACTAAATGTAGATATTATTCAAAATGATGCTAGAGGCATAGTAGTGACTGTATGGTGAAAAAAAGTAGGTATGGATACTATATGTTTGTTGAATTCAAGACATGTGAAGGAAGAAATAGGAAAAGAGCTGATGGAATATGGGGTCAAAGTATTATATGGTCAGTGAGGGTGATATGTGTTCAGTAACAGGATATCTTAAACGAAATAAACATACTGCTTGTGATGATAGTTTTATCTGGAAGAATACTGTTATGTTATATTAGGAACAGAGAAATATGTATAAGGATAACTGTAGTTTATGCATACACAAATACGATGGAGGGGAAAAAGATGTCTGAGGAGCTTAAAATCTTTGCCCTAACAAATATGCACATTACTATGGTAGGAGATTGTATCTGTAATTTGAGAAAGAAGGGGGAAATAACAATGTATTCAAGTAATAAGAGAAGCTATAAGACATGGAGAGTTGAAAATAGAAAAAATAAAACAGAGACTGGGCATATAAAACTGGGACTTTTAGAACTGAAATAGACTATGTGGTATATTCAAAAGATATGCAAGATATAACAAGTGGGGTTGTAATGGATGAGTTTTCAGATCATAGCAAGGGTATGTATAAAGATAGGCCCCCACATTTACTAAACTTCTGTGTAGGACTAATCTAGTCCTGCACGGAAGCGGCAGTTTAAGTGGAGGACGGCAGCGCATGATGCATATTAATGAAGGTGCGTTGCCTGAACTCCTAATGCTACACGGAGCATGAATGAGTGCAGGGGGCGTGACTGAGAGCAGAGCTCTCAGAATAAACATGCCCCTGCAAAGTAGAACAGAAAAATGTGTAAATAAATGAGCGAGACTGCTCATAAGTGTCTGCATATCCCCACCAACAGTCCTCATGTGTTCAACAGCAACAGTACAGGCAAATAAAATGAAGAAACCCTTTTATTTTTTTTTTAAACCCTGAGTATAGCTAACTATAGGTGTGCAGGTTTGCCCATCGCTTAGCTACGGTTAAAGCAGCTGAAAAGGCTGAAGAGGATAACAAGGAATATATATGCAAATAAAGCAACACAATAAGAGTGTAGTGGTGAGAGCATCTACCTAACAAACAGGCATTCCCAGTTCGAGTCCCACTACAGCACATATCATTTTCCATGTGAAATCTGTATAGGAACATATTTTTACATCTTTTCGCTGTATAACCTACAAAATAACATTTAAATGTAACCTGGAGTACTGTATTAAATGCACATGTGAAGTGTCAGTGTCATAATGAATAAGGCACTAGTAAGGAGGTATAAGCACAAATAAGCAGTAGTAAGCGTGTTTAAGTGTGTTTGCATGGGGGTAAGCATTGCCTACACAGATTAAGGAAAGTAGAAGCTAACTGAGTGTAAGAAACTGTAATAGGTTCATAGGTTTATAGGTTCATACTAGGCTATCTGCCCTAGGGCATTTATAAGCCTAGCCAGAGTGTGTTTGGCTTTCGCCACCCATTTTAAATAAATTTTGCTATGCCCTTTTTCGAGGTTAGTATACTGTGCCTCTGTCTAACAGTGACACAGAAGTGATACCCGGGGTAAACCTACGATCTTCCATCCACTCATCAAGATTCCTCTTGAAGAGAGTCAATGAGGGACTCTGCCTAACCTGGACTGGGATTTTATTCCAGAGTGAAGGGAGCCCCTGGGTTATGAATCTGTCCCTCTAGCATGTCCTATTTATTTCAGTGCTGAGGTTCAAGTCTCTCGAGCGTGTAGCTAGATGGGATTTGGATTTTCTGAGGTGCAGCATGTCCATTAATTCCGGGTTGGACATGGCTTTATACGTCAGGCATAGATCGCCAATGAGCAGGCGGTATGCCACTGAGTAGAGCTGGAGTTTCTTTAACCAGGCAGCATATGGCATCTGTTTGAGCCCTTTGATCCTCTTGGTGAGGTACTTTGGGGTCTTTCCAGTTGCTGCAGGTGTCTGGTAAGGTACATCCCAAAAGGGGCATTGTACTCAATTATGGGCCTGATGAGGGATGAGTAAAGAGGCACGATGACCTCCCCTGATCTAGATGTGAATCCCTTCATGATTAGGTGGGCTATATAAAATGTTTTTCTAACCACTTTGGCCACGTGGTTGTCAAATGAGAGATTGTTATCAACTTGGGTCCCCAGATCCCTAATTACTCTTCTGTACTTAATGGATTACCACCTACGTGGTAATTTGTGGGCACTTTGTTTTTGCCAAAGGGGATGACTATACACTTTTTTGCATTTAGCTTGAGGCCATGGATCTGGCACCAGTTCTCTGTTTCTATGAGGCCCTTTTGTAGGATGCTTGTATTGGCTGGAGAGTCGATTATGGCACCCAGTTTGCAGTCATCTGCGAATTTGGTCAGCCACAGTCCTTCTGTGTTGGCCTGTACCTCCGAGAAATATATACCGAACAAGAGAGGTCCCAGGACTGAGCCTTGTGGGATGCCACTTGTAACTGGTTTGGAGTCTGACATGGCTCCAGCAATTCTAACCATGTGGGTTCTGTCCTTGAGCCAGTTTGCAACCCATCTAGTGACATAGGGGTTTATATTTAAGCTGGTGAGCTTATCTATAATGCCCGAGTGGGGTATTGTATTGTATTGAAGGCTTTTGCGAGGTCCAGGTAGGCTGTGTGGACCACATTCCCCTCGTCAATGGCCTTGGTGACTGTTTCAAAGAAATCAACCAGGTTTAAGAGGCAGGATCTGCCCTTAACAAAGCCGAACTGGGTAGGATCCAGTGTCTGTAGGTCCCCAATATCTTTATTTATGAGGTCCATGATGATCCTTTCCATAGCTTTACAGACCAAGCTAGTCAGACTTATGGGGCGATAGTTTCCAGGATCCATTGAGGCACCACCTTTGTGTAGAGGGACCACTGTTGCTGTACGCCACTCTTTGGGTACATATCCTGTAGTAAGGCTGAGATTGAACAGTAGTTTTATGTTTGGGTTTAGCTCTTCTTGGAGTTTATGTAGGATTAGGATGCAGCCCGGGACACCGTCTGGTCCCATTGATGCTGTCTTTTTTGCTTTGGAGAGGGCAGCTCTTACCTGAGCATCTGAGATGTCAGGGGGGCAGCACTCTGCTGGGATAGATATTTGCCCTTTGGTGGGGAGTTTGCGCTGAACCTGTCAGCTAGGATGTTGGCAAGGTCTGTGGGTTTGGTGTATTTTTTGTCATTTTGGACTAATTCTGAGCATATCTGGGAATTCCCACCCAGGTTCCTAACATAACTAAAGAAAGCCTTGTGATTATCCTTAGTGTCCTGTGCAATTTTTCTCTCGAAGCTGGCCTTAGACGATTTTATGAGTGCCCGTAGTTTTTTTGCTAATACTGATTAGAGATGCCTTCCCTTTTCGGGATTTTGCTCTATCATGTAGTAGCTTCCTCCTTCTATTGTATAGTTTGTTTTATGGCTGGGGTCCACCAGACAGGACGTCTGCCTTTGGAGGATTGGGTTTTATTTGGGATTGCATGATCCATGCATTCCTGAAGGTGTTCTTAGAATGCGTTTATAAAGGATTCTGCGGTCTGGGCCATATTTTCCACAGTGCCGGGGGCTTTGAAGGATTCCACCTTGGTTTTGAGGAGTGTGAAATTACTGTGGTTTTCAGGGCAGGGGGTGGAGTCGGGATGTGAATATCCAGTGAGATTACTTTATGGTCTGAGTCCCCATGTTGGTGATGATCAGGTCCAGTATGTTTCCCCCTCTTGTGGGAGTGGTAACAAGTTGTTCTATAGCATTTGAGTTTATAAATTCTAGGAAACTTTGGGCTAGGGTGTTGGAGCTAGAGTAATCCTCCCAGTCTGTTTGGGTAGTTGAAGTCGCCCAGTATAATGGTGTTTGGAGAGACCTTCATATTTTCCAGTGTTCTCAGGAAGGCCAAGTGGGGTTCCTGGGTTTGGGAGGGTGGTCTGTAGCAGGCTATAAACTGGAAGGCAGTTTTACCCACTGTTAGTTGCACATAGATAGTCTCTGATGCTTCGTGCTGTGCCACCAACCTGGAGGTGTGGGTATCTTTGACGAATATTGATACTCCCCCTCCTTTTGTGGTTCGGTCCAAGTTTTGGGGCCGAAAAGCATGGTATGAGGTATAACCTGGTAGTGCTGGGGTGCTCTCAGAAGCCTTGAACTAGGTTTCTGTTACTGCACAGATATCGATGTTCTCTTTGCTAAGGAGAGTTTTGAGTGCATGCATCTTGAGGTTTAGACTTCTGGTGTTGAGTAGCATTACTCTTAGTTTTTTATCCCTTGTGATACCTATGGAGGTGGGTTTGTCTTTTGAGCTTTGTCTAAAAAGGCACTATGGGGGTAGCAAGAGCCTTTGCTAATATCCGAAAGCCCAGGGGTGACAGGTGCAAGCCGTCCCTAGTGAAGCATCGTGGCTTGGCGAACATGTCATCCCAGTCTGACAGGCATTGGATCCCCTTTGAATGACACCAAATACTTAAGCCAGTTGTTGAAATTGATCATCTTGTCTTCATATTGTGGCATCATTCTTGGTGAGGGTAAGATGCTACTCAAGGTCAGGGTCATACCGGCCTGGGCTACATGCTCAGAGAGCTCCTCTATGTCTCTTTTCATGTAGTCCAGGGAGGTACATCTCAGGTCATTCACACCAGCATGGACAATGACTGAGTCATATTTGTACTTGCCTTGGAGTGTCCTGAGTGCTTGTGTTATGTGGCAGATCCTAGCGCCCGACAGGCAGCTCAACGTGACCTTCTCCTTGTTCAGCCTGGTGAGCGGGACGTCAGTGTGCCTGACGATAGAGTCACCTATTACAAGTTTATCAGATGTGTTGTTTAACCTTAAGGACTGTGACTGTTTGGCACACTGGCTTTGTGAGCTATGTGTTGCACGTGTTTTGTTTTGGGGTAGCGGTTGCTTGGGTGTCTGCTTTGGAGGTCTCTGCTGCTTAGGCAGATTTTTATTTAGAGCCTCTGAGTATGTTTTTGTGTATTTATGTGTTTGGTTTGCTGTCATGGTAGGTCTATGTGAGACTGGAATTGTAGTGAGTGTGGTTTCCTTCTCCTCCTGACTGGTTTCACCAGTACTGAGTTGAGAGAGCTTAGCCTCCAGTATGGCTATATGGTTGCATCTCTCACATGAGTTGGAATTTGTTGGGAGGAGGAGAGGGTTGTCTGTGTACAGGAAGCAGTTGTAACATTGCCTCAGGATTCCCAGATTCACCAGCTGGACTGGAGAGGAGATTGACAACTGACCTTTGGACATGCTAGAATAGTATTAGGAATTCCTTTATAATTGAAAAAAAGGGCCAATGGGGAACGAGGTACTCAAGGGGAGTTTGTGAGGGTGTAGTGCTTTTAATTTTTTAGTGCTGACATATAATTGCTTTAGTGAGCAAGTGCCAGGTAACTTAAATGCAATGTGTTACAGTTAACTTAAATGCAAAAATGACAAACAGTAACTTTCTTTCAAGTGAAACAAGGAAATAAGTAGAGTAAGCAATGCAGATATCACTAGGGATCCACAGAAACACTGAAAAACCGCGTTTTAGGTGGAATTAGCATTTCAGGGAAATAAGCAAACAAGCAACAAGCATACAAACAAAGCTAGATTCAGCAGGCCTGGATCTAGTCTATGCTACAGCAAACAAGGTATACCAATTTCAGTAAGAAACAGTTCAAATATGCAGGCACTATAAGCCTCTAACCAGAAATTCCCAGCTCAGAAGGGTAGAGTCCAGCCTCTCCTCCCACAAGAGTGCAGACCACGAACCTTCTTAATGTAAAATAACTGGCCTGAAGCCCAAGTGCTTAAACCAGAACTAATACACTTTTAGAATAACAGACACTGAGCCCTCAATCAGCAGTTCCCAAGTAATCAGAGGTTAGCATTGCTTACCGTCGCACACCCACCTACAACTGCTTTAAAGTGCCTTAATCACTCTGTATCCAATGGCCCATGTTCTGCCCAGCAACAAAACAAACTGTTACTCCAAGGCTCAAACAAAGGACCCTGTACACTATAGTCACAATAGTTAACTACTAAGCCATCACCGCAATAGATATGAATGAGGTATCATCAAACTAATCCTCACCACAGGAAAATCAAACCAAATGTGAACTGAATCTATGTACAGTGTGAAGTGGTATAACCTGCTACATAACAAATATGTGAACTGGAGTACTGCAGTAAGCATAGATTTGAGGTGTTATTGCAATAAAGTGTAGAAGTCACCAGGTCCTCTTACAGTGTATGTACACACGGATATCAGACACATATATAACCTGTAATGAAGAAGAAATCATTGTCAAATGGCAAATATAGTGATAATCAACTATGAAGCAATGCTACCTGCAGCACAGATCATGTTAGCAAATGTAAGCAATGTGTAGGGGAGCCAGTTCATTCTGCCTAGTGGTATACCTCTTTAAACAGTGCCAACCTTATGTAAGCAGGTGTGTCCATTGCTTAGCCTTTTCAAAGCTGGCCAATCATGGCAATGTGTGGGAAAATGGCCGTATTTAAACCCCACAGGTGGGAATATGTCAAATAACTGGTTGTAGCTTCCTACTGCAGGCAGAATGGTTGGTGTGGGTGAAGGCACTCGATTCAGAGCACAGTGCTGGGGCATGCAGGAGTCAAAATTCATGGTATGGCTCCTGGTAAAACACCATGATCAGAGCCTACTGCAGGGTCAGTACCAGGGCTCGCAGTACAAAACAGAGGCCTGGGACAGTCTCGGCCATGACCTAATCATTGCCACAGGTATCCCCCGGACTGGTGATCAGGTCATCCGCCACCATGCTGACCTGAAGCGGCAGACGGGGGATGTCCTGGAACAGTGGATCCAGGAGTCTCGGCAGATGGCCAATACCCCAGTACTGCATAAGTACACATTCTACTAAGTAGTAAATAATTGCCTAGCTTGTGTATACTATGGACAGGTATAGCTAAATATCAATGCATTTCTCTGACAGCTGCAGATGAGCGGGCTGCGAACTAGCAAGCCCATGATGCTAGGCTGCAAAGGCTGCATCGTGAGGCAGGTTAGTAATCAGTCTGCATGTACTGTCATAACAAAAAATGTAAGAGCCTTAGAAAGTGTTGTACCAGTAGAAATAAATGTGTTAATAGTCTGTGAATAAAGGTATAACCCCTGGAGTGCTTCTGTTTACTCTTCTCTCATATGTTTGCGATCTGTTCCATACTATAAATAGTACTGTTGTATCTTAAGCAATGTCACCCACACCATGGTATGCAGATAAAATGGATATGATGTCCTGCACAACAATGTTGGAAGTGCCAAGAGGTCAGTCATATCGTACTAGTTAGGGACACTTAGATAGAAAACAGTCAAAAGCTTTACATCAATTCCCAGATAGCACAGTGTACTGTGATGTTAGCAATAATCTTTTGTCACATACAGCAGGGCTTCGACTCCTGGGAGTGCTACTAATTTGTATGCATAATCATACCCCACAACTGTACATACTGTGATACAATGTTCGGACAGAAAGCTGTATGCATAATTACACCCAAGAACTGTACAGAATTTGCTTGAATGTTCAAATTGTAGGTTGTTTGCATATATATACCCCACAACTGTTCCAATCTGTCCAGCATGTCCAGATAAATGGCCCATATCACCAGTCTGGTACCCTGTTCCCCTGAAAATTCAATGGGATGATCCAAGAAATGTAGGCAGCTGTCAATGACATATAACTGATAGTCAAACATGTACATAGTCAGAGAATGTATATGAAAACAAACCTGTCAGTCTAGCACCTCACACAAAGTGTATGACAGCAATTCTCAACATAGGTTGCATTAACACCTGCAGCCTGCCACGCCTGTATGTAAGACACAGGTCACGTATATAATAATCAATAAACAAACCAGTGTACAATATAAGGCCATTGTGTAGTATAATAATACATGTAAGGGAAAGATCACTGCAGTGACTAAGAATGTTGTGAAAACTACAAGGATATATTAGTTGTTAACTGACCCTCTCTCTCACTCCTACCCAATGACACTCCTCAACTGGTATGTGCACACTCCAGACTTTTTTTGGGACATATGTCCTAATGGTTTATAAATATTCACATTTGTTTCTATGCATGTGCCATGTTAAAATACACCCATATTGGTGGCCTGTTGCCATCAATGAAACCCGCATGCTCCTGTAATAGCCACTGTTGTTCCATATATGCATGTGTTCTGCTTGCAACTGTGTTAAATCTGATGTGTCGGGTAATGGGAATACCTATGCTGTTATAACTAATCCTGAATGCTGTTGACTGTTACTAACCCATATCTGCCATAACCCTGTGACAACACAGCTCATATGGGAAGGCCTGTCCCAGCAGCCCCACCTGTCCCGCGTCAGCTGGCCATGGCACCGGGCACCAGCACATCTGGGGCCCAGGCTGGGACCTCCTCCTCCGTGGGCCCTGCACCACCTTTGGAAGGAACC